>NW_025999977.1:25701623-25704838 GCF_001458135.2 Marmota marmota marmota | reverse complement strand
TTTTTTTTTTTTTTTTTTTTTTTTTTTGGTGAAACATACTGTTACAGTTAAAGCTTCGTCTCAGGGTTTCATAAACTGACTTCCAGACTACTCACGTATAATCGAATCAAGCCTTTATTGAAGCACACTGGTGGCGGCTGACTAGAACATAAAGCTATTCCCCTGAACAACCCCGAACAATTGCAAGGGCACTCCTTATAAGCCTGAAAACTGCAAAAGGGATGTTTCAGGGGTCTAGCCAATGCAAGCAAGCCAGGTTACAGAAGCGGGACAGTGTAGTCAAGTGGAGGGAAGCCTAACCAATCGCAGCCCAGTCACCCCAGTTACAGAAACAGAGCCCCATTAGGTAGTTCCGTGTTCTTAAAAGTTTCTATAGCAAAAGGAAAAGAACATCTTGCCCCAGTCATGACCCTTCTACTTGGCAGGGTTGTTTTACAGGATGAAGTCATAAAACAAAATAGAGTCACATTTGCTCCTACTATCACAATACAAATATTTAAAGAATAAATGGTGAGAAAAAATACATTGTTTTCAGTTTTTGCAAATCTCCTTGATATTTGGCATAACAGTTATGGACACTTGGATTCTCATATCAGCTTTTGCATTCCTTATGTTTCACTAATGTGTTAGCTGCATTCCACACTGTACTTGTGAGAGAGTGAGAGTGAAACAGTTAAATATTATTTTAGTATTATTATTAGGTTTTGAGCTTCTGGAACCTCAGAGGTCCCCAGACAATATTTTGGGAACTATTGATTTAAGGTTTCCTTGTAAACATTTGTCTCCTTTGCTGTTAACATTTGACTTTTTTAAACACAGAAAAGACCAATTCTATAGGCTTAAAATTCAAACATGTATGTATTGAATATCTCTTGTCCCTACCAATATCCAGCTGCCCTTCCATCTTTCTTCATCTCACTCTGTGACCTACCCGTATGCGACTATCAGGAGGTTCCTCGGTCTTCTGAATCATTCCTTGATTCTGAGAAGCCCCGTCTAGAATTGGAGGTTCTAGAATTGGAGGTTCTAGAATTGGAGTATGATTTGGTCTCACACAGTACCAGTATAATATTTTTCACATAAATAACAAGAATGAAAATAGAATTCCTCTTCCTTGTATTAGGTACTATTGTGCATTATATTCCATTAAATCTTTGAATTAATTGTGTGGAGTTGGTAGCACTGGATTTCCTGTGGTCAGGTAAGGTCTTGGGACCAGCAAAAGTGGTTGGGGAAAGTAGTTAATCTCTGATGTCTTATTTTAAAAACAGCTATACTGTAGCCAATATGGGAAAAATCAGAACCTTTTTCTACATTTAGTTTTATTTCAATTTTAGATTATATCTGGGTAGTGCTTTGCTTACTATAAGCATCTAAATCTCTTAATCTGGCTCTAGAGAAAGATGTTATGATTTCCATTTTACAGAACAATCCAGGGCTCAGAGAACTTAGTTACTAGCTCAGGTCACAAAGCTAGTTAGTTGCAAAGCTCATTATGATGGTACTCAATGTATATGACACATAAATATTTTTGATATATATCAGTTTCCCTTTTAAAGTTGTAAGTCTTGGGTTTTCTTTGATAGTGTACGGTCTTAATTTCAAATAAAGCATACAACAAAGTTAACCTAACAATGTTTTGGTGTCTGTTGTATTCTTAGTATCTAAAACAGTATTCAATACTTTTAAAAAAGTGATTGAAAATTTAATGAGATGCATCAGCCCAACTTAGTGATTGGACTTTAAATTAGTTTTGAGGTTAACCAGGAGAAAACTGAGAAGAAATCCAGGGCAAGATAACTGTTTTGGTGCCTAGATTCTCACAATACGGATCTACAGGTTTGGAAGCTGAGATCGCAGACTCCCTTCCCTTTATAAAAGATGTGTCAAGCAAAGGAATGCGATTTAAGGAAATATATTATAAGTCATTAAATAATACTTTTTGAGAGCTGGATGATCCTATACTGACGATAAAGAGGACAAAGGAAAGGTGAGATTTAAATGAGCATATGTCCTCTTCTTTATGCTGCCCCCTCCTCCAACTTGCAGAAATGGGAAAAGGGAATTTTAGTTTATGGCTGTTTCCATTACAGCGATTGGCAAATAGCATTAACTATGGAATGAACGAGTGAATGTCAGAGCTTAGGCCGGGAGTTTTAAAATACAATACCGACTGAAAAACAAAACACGGAAACGCCAAAGGCGGAATGCCCGGCACTGGGGGCAAAGAAAGAATAAAAATAATCCCCAACAGCACAGAACTCTCCTGAAGGGAGAACTTGTTCCATTTTCTGAACTCGGTTTCCCGCCTTTCCGGAAACCCGAATTTCTCGCCCACTCTCTCCCCTAGCGGAGACAGGTCAGGCAGGTATCCCTGCTCAGCGGCTCTGATTGGCCCGTGATGATTTCATTGTTAGGGAACATCCGGGCCTTTCCCCTCCCAGCAACACCTCCCCAGAGTCCTGTACGCCCAGGTTCCTACTCCCGCGTGCGCCCCACCCTTGGCTGAAGCAAAACAACCGCCTTTCCCCAGCCCGCTTCTTGTCCTTGTCCGCGCTATCCCTTCGCGTCTCTACGCCAGAGAGAGGCGTGTATTTTCTCCAATGAGTGCGTAGGGGGGACTTTGCTAGCCAATCAGTAGCCAATCCCCTGCAATTCCGGGTGGGACTAGCCTCCACACCTATAACTGGACAGCCTGTTGGTTCCTTTATGGCGCTTGTTTTACGCGAGGCTTAGGGGTCAACAGTAAGGGAGTACGGTCCTCGTTGAACGGGAAGGATCAGCACAAATTTTCTGGGTTTGACCGTTTTTGAAGACTAGCCAGTCGCTTTTCGGATACTTCCCCGCTTTTTGCGCGTTCATTTAAAAAGAGCCGGTGTGACGGATTTGGAAATTGGTTCAGTGACGGACACGTAGAGAAAGCCAATGACAGAGGGTTCACACCACCATTTGGACCAATAATACAAGGGAATCGCTGGAATCGCCTCTGCGAGGCGGAGCACAGGTGGGAGTAATTTGACTGACGGAGGTCTCTACTTATGGTTGGTTGCAGGGCTGGTCCCTGACGTCCGGGAGGTAGTGCCCTGCAGAGGCGGGGCTCAATGAAGTAAATGGTAATGAAGGGTTGGGTCTCACTCAGTAGGAGGTGTTTGACGGATAGTTGACCTTGCCAATTGAAGGTGGTCACTGATGCCCAATGGGAAATTAGGAACTCA
>NW_025999977.1:25607795-25700650 GCF_001458135.2 Marmota marmota marmota | reverse complement strand
GGCGGGGAAAGACGGGGTGCGGGAGGGGGTTGCAGAAGGAGCCCAGCGGCTGCTGCTCAATGGCGGAAAAGCAGCCGGTGTTCTGACCGCCTGGTCCCCCTTATAGTTGTGGGGGAGTTTCCTGCCGGCGCGGCTGGAGTCTCTGTTTCTCAGGGTTCGGTGGCTGGAAGATGCTCCAGAGAGACGAGGCTGCGGCGGAGGAGGTGGCGGCGGCCGAATCGGCAGCGGCTGTAGGGTGGAGAGAAGGTGGTGGCGGCGGCGTGAGGGGCCGGGCGGTGTAAACAGCCCCCGAGGCAGCGGAGGCGGTGGCCGAGACCTGAGGGCAAAGCGGCGGCTGAGGCAGGGTCGCGCCTCCGGTGGCAGCCTGGGCTGAGTGCAGCGGGGGCTCTGCGGCGGGCGCCAGAGAGACGCCCTAGACCTCGCCTCCCTCGCCCCAGGTAAGGCCGCTGGGCGTCCGTCGGAGGGGAAAGGATCGGCTGTACCGCCGAGGCACCCGGACCGTTTTAGGGTTCCGCCAGGCTTCGGCCGAGGCCTCCGCCGCGGAGGTTGGGGAGCGGAACGCCAGGCCCGGCTTCTGGGTAGGCCCCTTCCCCGGCCGCCGCCTCCGCTCGCGGCTGAGGCTGGAAGAGGTGCGGTGAGGGAAGAGTTTGCTCCAACGCCTGGAAGTCAGCTGCTTTCCCTTCTGTGTTTCTGTCTACTAGCATCTCTCACGAGCGCACTAGGGCTGCCCGGGACTGGCTCTTCCCTTCTTAGTGCATGCCTTATTTGAAAACACTACCTTTCCCTATTTGTTTCCTCTTAAGCTTTTGCCCTGCTCTGCGCTCTGCTTCACTTCCTCCCTAAATCATTTTTTAACAGCGGAGTTCTTAATTGAAATTGCTATTGTCAGTACCCCGAATCAACCGAAGGCTCATTAAGAGTAGACTGACCAGCTTTATATGGTAGAACAGTTTTTTTTTTTAAAAATACTAAGTCTAACTTCCTTAAGAAAAGGATTGTATCATTAAGCGTAGAGTGTGAAAAATAGCACGAAAATAATTTTTTTAAATGAAGGGCTTAGTGAATGTTGGAAAATAGTTTTTTTCTTTCTTCCTTTTTTTAAGTTGCATGACCTCTAATGTCAGTTTTAGCAGATCTAGGACGTTTGCCCATCATATTTGGCAAAAATACTTCTTAAGCATTTGATAGCAGCCCAAATTCGTCAGTATTCAAGCCCTTCTGAAACAACTTGGAAATTAAAAAAAGAAAGACATGAACAACTAGGAAGCTGTTTTGATAAAGTCATAGTTAAAGAGCTTTTAAAATAGGCTCCACATGTTTAATGTATCAAAATAAAGTTGGCAGGAGTTTTGTAAAAGGATTATTTAGGAATTTGAGTAGTCATAGTGTTATGTAGCTATTTTGGGAAAAACATTCTTTTTCTGTTAAACGCTTACAACTACTGTGATGTGAGAATTACTGAGGTTTATTGTGGGATTAACACAGGAACTCTCTTTATTTGAGCTACTGCATGGATGGAGAAATGGTAAATTGTTCAGGAAAGACACTGTAAGTCACAGTATGTTCTAGGAGATGGGAGAGACATGCCATCAACACTGAATGTTATTAGATGTTATTTCATTTATTTTTTCTATTGTGCAATAGCATAGTTCCTATTGTTGGCCTACTTTTAAATAGAGCATTTCTAAATAGTTATTATTATAATAGGCTTTTCCAAGTGTATAGGCATATATATTCATATCCATATACATATACATAAATATGCACACACACATAAAGTTGAAGTAATAGTAACATGATAATTTTTAAAAAAATGTTTTGGTCGGCCTCCCAAATGGACAGTATGTTGTTACAGCAGAACTTTTAAAATTTAGTATTTAGGATAGATTTTTCTTTAAAGGAATAATTTTTGTTTTAAGCTTCTTTTTCTCACTGCCTTGTCTTTTTTCCCCCACCTCCGTTTTTTCTTTTGCACCCAGAAAGTCTTATAACTGTTTCTGCAGTAATTCTTATGTTGTGTTAGCATGGAGTAGTATCTTTTTATTTGTGCTATACCCATTAATATTTCTCCATTTTCTTGTACATTATCCTTTGGATTTGTCAATGTGGTGAATATTCTCTTAGAATTGACCAGCAGCGCTTTCAGCATCCATATTCTTATACTGGGTGTCTGATTTCTACAAAGACACTAGAAATAGGTGAGAAAGCTTTTTCAGTTTGTCTGATAGTCATGTCAGTAAATACTGATGTAAGTAAGCCACTTATTAAAATTACTACATCCCTTAAGATTACATCATCTGAAGGAATGGTGTAGTGTCTAAATAGCTGTGCTTCTAAGAATGTTGATCGAAAAGTTGGTAAGATCAGAAAAAGTGCCTCTTATTGAAAGTTACAACATTTTCCTATAAGGTACATTTTTTTTACGGAGTCTTTTGAATTAGACTGTGATGCTGATTGACAGTTTCTCCGCAGTCTTAAAAGAACAGAATTTGCCACGGTATTACTTGGTGATTATGGAAATTTATTAAAAAACTGGCTGAGCTGATATGGAAGATTGCAAACATGCCCTTGTATATGGGTTGGTAAACATTTTTTTTTTTTTCTTCAGAGCTGAGCATTAAACCCAGGGCTTCAAACATTCTGGGTAGTCTTTGTACCACTGAACTCCCATCCCCAGCCCTAAACATGTTAATAAAAGATACTGGGAGTGAATGATACTTTTTTCCCACCCTAATTGGTGTTAGTTACACATATAATCTGTATTTTATGGATATTTGTATATTAGATGTATTTATTTTAAAGTATTATTTAACAAGGAAAGTAGTAAAATAATATTCTAACACCACTCCTTCATCAAATTCACTTCATAATAAAGTGGAAAAAAATTACCTTCTTAAAATGCAGCACATAATATTTTACATTTTCTGTAAAGTATACCTTTCATAATTCACTGATTTTTAAGGGAAATTAGTTGAAAAACAACTGATTGTATCAGGGTAATAAAAATTTTTCTTTCTGTCTAGCATGGTGGTACACACCTGTGACCACACCTATGGATTACAAGTTCAAAGCCAGTATGGGAAACTTAGTGAGACCTTGTCTCAAAATAAAAAATGACTGGGGCTGTAGTTCAGTGATAGAGCCTTTCCCAAGCATGCATGGGGCTGTGAGTTTGATCTACAGTACCAGGCACAGACACGCAAAAAGGAATTGGAGGCCAAAAAAAAAAAAAAAAACCAAAGAAAAAGATTTTTTCAGTACAGGAAATGGAACCCAAGCTTCACACATGCTAGGCAGGTGCTCTACCACTGAACTATGACCCCAGCCCTTTTTATTTTATTTCTAGACTGAGTTTCCTTAAACTGCCCAGGCTGGCCTTGAACTTGTAATCCTCCTTGCCTTAGCCTCCCAAGTAGCTGAGATTCAGGTGTGCTTAATTGTGCCTGGCTTCCTTTATTAATTTCTTTTTTTTTTTTTTTCAAAGAGAGAGAAAGAGAGAATTTTAATATTTATTTTTTAGTTTTCAGTGTACACAACATCTTTGTATGTGGTGCTGAGGATTGAACCCGGGCCGCACACATGCCAGGCGAGCGCGCTACCGCTTGAGCCACATCCCCAGCCCCCTTTATTAATTTCTTGATAATGTTATGACATTTTCTAAAAGTGTAATCTATATACTACACACAAACACACACACGCACACATGCACACACACTACTTCTTTTTCAGACTAAAGATTTATTTTCTCATTTTGGGGATCAAACCTAGGACCACTTGCATACTGAACAAGTGTTCTACCACTGAGCTACAGCCACAGCCCCCCCTTTTTTTTTTTTTTTTGGACTGGGGATTGAACCCAGGGCCTGCCTCTTCATGTGTTTTACCACTGAATCATATCTCTCACCCCTTGGGGCACTTTATTTTTCCTTTCAGTTTAATTATTGATAGACATAAATAAACACTTTGCTTCTAAATGATGATACAGAAGAATTCTCAAATATTTTTCTTTTACTACATCTAGTGTGGGACCACATCTGCAGTACCTTGTTATTGCTTGGCATGGTATATACTTTTTCTAATATATTCCTTGTGATAACTTATATAACTTCAAGAACTTAGTAGCTAAATCACCTGTAGTATTTTAGTGTGTTAGTTCCTATATTAGATCAACATTTAATACTTTTGTATTGTGTTGCTGGGGATCCAGCTCTTGGCCTTGCCCCCATGTGCTTTACCGCTGAGCTACATCCCCAGCCCCAACATGTCAAATAGTTAATATTAACTTGCTGAAAATAAGATGGGTTCAAAGTTTTCTTTTGGAGTGTATTGAAATATCAAGATTATATTTATTGACACCTTAATTCTTAAAAATTTTAAATTTTGAAGTTGAGAAATACCACTACTTGGAAACTTAGTTTTGCATCTTTGTATGAAAGAAGATCCTGCCAAATATGCTTAGAGGAGAGAACATTGGAAGCTATCTATTGATTATAAGGAACTTATAGAGAAGGGACCAATTTTAGTGCTATTCAGGGAGAATAACATTTGTCTTTAGGATTATGTCATTTTTGTCTGCATAGAGTGTCCATTTCAGAATAGTTTGAAAGGTACATTGTATGATAGAAATAAGGAAAACTTTTTCTTTCATGGAAAACTATTAAAATGTGGTTAGGTAATCAGGTAAAATCAAATTTGTGGTATAAAATAAAACAAGTATATCAGTTGTGTTTGATAGGTGGTACATACCTGAGATGAAGCAGGTTTGGCAAAGGATATGTAGATTAATTAAGGGTCTGACATATTTCAAAGCACTTTTTAAGTTTAAGAGTATTGTCATTGGTTTTTAAATCTAATTGCCTTATTTTCTTGATGGAGATATCAGGACCATTTCAAACACTTGAAAAGGGTGGTTAATAGATTTTTTTTTTTTTTAATATGGGTGATTGAATCCAGAGGTGCTTAACCACTGAGCCACATCCCCAGCCTTTTTATTTTTTTATTTTGAGACAAGGTCTCCCTATGTTATGTAGGGCCTAGCTAAATTGCTGAGACTGGCAATCTTCCTATTTTAGCCTCCCAAGTCACTGGGATTATAGGCATGTGTCACTGCACCCTGCAGATGTTCTTAATAGATGTTCTCATGCCAGGTGAAGTGCTACACACCTGTAATCCTAGCTCCTTTGGAGGATGAGGCAGGAGGGTTGCAAGTTCAAGGTCACCCTGGGCAACTTAGTGAGACCTTATTTTAAAATAGAAAGGGCTGAGGGTGTGTAGCTCAGTGGTAGAGTGAGGCTGGGTTCAATCCCTAGTACCAGGGGAAGGGGGAGTAGGTTCTTATGAGTAGGAGAATCTAGGAGTGCTTATCCTGGCAGTGTTTTCCCCCTCTTTTCTGACTAAAGCATTCACCTCTGAGGTAAATAACTGGTATTATCTCTTAAACACAAGTGGCTCTTTGTAGTTCACTCAAAAGAGGAAATAGTTTAATTCAAAACAACTCCAAATGACAGAATATATAGATCAAGTTTAGATTTGGGAGGTTTTTTGTAACTCTTGTTTACTCCAAGCTTCAACCTACTGAGAAGTAAGAAATTCAGAACAGTCTAATAGTATTTATCCCCCAAGTCCCCTTACTGTTGCATTCACTGTCTGTCTTTGGTATGCAAGGCACTATTTCAGGCTGAAATCTGAACAAAAGAGACAAAGTACTGTCCTCAAAGATCTTAAATTTTGGTTACCAACACTTCCCCAGTTTACATTACAGCTGAGTTCCCTTTGTGACTGGTTTAAAACGTTGAGTGGGAGTAGGTACATTTTGGAATGTATGTTTTCTACACTACATTTAAAGCTGTGATTCCTCCCCAGTAACTGGGACTCAGGTATGCCCTGCCACACCTTGCTGAACTTTACTCCTTTTAACAAAAGAAAAGGAAGAGGAATTTTTCTGTAATTGGGCAGGGGGTGAGGTGGGGGCACAAAGAAAAATCTAGAATATGTTAGGAAGAAAGGGTAAAATACTAATATATTTAAAGAAAGATATTTATTTCACATTAAAAGGGAGCCAAAATAGAGAAAAGCAGGCATGAGGCATTTGGAGGCTTCACATGTTTCTGTTGGTTTGTTTGGGGGGGGGGTTCCAGCACCTACTCCCATACCCTTAACTTAAGAACATTTCTTCCTCTATCAAGGAAGGTTGTCCTCTTCCACTGAATGTGTGGCTTCAGGAGGGACTCACATGGAGCTGTGAGGGAGGAAGGGGACACCCACCGAGAGAGCCAAATCAACCCTGGCAATCAGTGGGGTGACAGATGTTGCAGCCAATTGACCCTCACATCCTCTATCCAATCCTTGATAGATGAATGTCTGGAAATGAGCATGAGAGAAAAGGTGGGATAATGGGAGAAAGATGTAAAGAACTTACAGTAGATCTGGTTTAAATAACTTGGTGAGGAGGGCTGGGGTGTAGCTCAGTGGTAGAGAGTGTGAGGCCCTGAGTTCAAGCTCAAAACCAAAATAAGTAATGGTCTGGGATGTAAAATATATGTTGTCATTTGTGTTTGAAAAGATCCTGTTGTTTCTGTGAAATATTCTGTGAAAATAACTGAGAGATTAGTGATTGACCAATAGTATCTGGTAATACTGCTACTGACTTGTGACTGCTACTTTTGTTCTCCTGTTGTCAATTCTGGTAAATGATGGTTGATCGAATCAATTTGTTTCTTGGTTTACTGTGCTCAGATTGTATATTTTTCACTGCTTCTCTGAATTCTAGAGCTGTGGTATATTACTCGAGGTTATGACTTTGATTTTCCTGTAAGTTTTTGCATGAGATAGTCTTGATGAACTTATTTTTGAAGCTAGTGCTTAGTTTCAGCTTTCTGAATGATAGTTTGGTAAAGATGTTTCTTTGAGTTTACACTAACACTGCACACTTAAATAAGCCTGAAGTCTTTGACCTTTTTTTTTTTTAAGGTGGTACTCAGATTGAACTCAGAGGCACCTGAGCCACATCCCCAGCCCTTTTTATTTTTTACTTTGAGACAGGGTTTCCCCAAGTTGCTTAGGACCTCATTAAGTTGCTGAGGCTGGCTTTGAACTTGAAGTAGTCCTGCCTCAGCCTCCTGAACTGCTAGGATTACAAGTGCCTACCACTGTGTCCCGCTGATCTTTGTTTTAATTCTTGATAATCTTTTGCTTTCATTTGTTGAGAGTTTTATGTAATTCGATTGCTGCAGTGAATCAATTGGATTTTTTATTTTAAAGCAAATTGTTTTGTATTCATTGTAGTGCTCCAATATAAAAACTAACCTAAGTTCTAGTCATGATCTAAGAGTTTTCATTTATTGCCCAGTAAGCCTTCCGATTACTAGTTACATTTTTTTATTTTTATTTTTGGTGCTGAGGATTGAACCAAGATCTTCCAGCATACTAAATGTGTACTGTAAGACTGAGCTACTCCCCTAACCCCATATAATTGATTTGGTTAGTAGAATTTTGAAATTTTATTACAGTTTTGGTGTTTGATGATTCTACACTTGAGAAAACTAAGTTTATTTTTTTCTGTTCATCTATTCTGGAGTAGTTTGAATAAAAATATAAAAATGAAACAAATTTTGTAGCTTAATATGTAAATTTTCAGTTATCGTCTCTCCTTTTTTAGATTTTTGTTTTATTAACTAGTTTGTAAAGACAATATAGGTTTGGAAGATCAGAGATGATTTAGATTACATAATTCTGCTTACCATATATCTTGAATCTTTTTCTTAGAGATAGAGTTATGTTTTTGTTCTGGTTATTCTCTTGAGTTTTTGCTTTCTGTTGACTTTTCTGCCTCTGGCTTTGCTTACTTGATTTTTATTTAAGTACAGGGTTGTCATCAAATTTGGAAACAGATGGATACACAATAAATTGGTTATTGGTCTTATTATAGGATATATTAAAATAATACCTATGTTTTCAGATTTTATGATAAGCCTATTGAGGGTGAATTTGTGTAGTTGGGTCTTTGTGTTTTTTTGTCCAATTTATAGTGCGTGGCCAAATGACCAAGTCAAGTACAAAGCATATTTTGAATACAAAGGAGTAGAGATAAGTGGTTCTAGAGAGTGGTCTGGTATCACATTAACCCCAGATTTTTAAGGCAGATGAAAATGATCTAATAAGGTAAAAATAAATGTGATATTTAATTGGTTGTCAGGTGGACTGGCTAAAAAGTTTGGGAAATGCTGGATAATATTAGCTTCAGGAGTATACTTGAAAGATATTAAGAGGGGTTATTGTCTCATGAAGAATGTGCAATGAAGTATCTTAACAGATACTGGTAAAGTTTTCTTTATTTTGATAGTGGGGATTGAACCACTGCCTTATGTCCCAGTTCTATTTGTTGGGTCTCTTTCAAATTTTAATAGCTAATTTAAAAAAAATCTTTCTTTTGGTAGAGATACATTATCTTTTAAAATGTTCTCTATTAAGAATTTTGTTTGTTTGAGATTTTGTTTAAAACTTACTCTGTAGGGCCAGGGATATGGCTCAGTGGTAGAGTCCTTTATGTAGCGAGCATGAGACCCTGGGTTCAATTTTCAGTACTGCAAAAAGAAAGAAAGAAAACTTAGTCTTTGCCTTCTGTAAACTGTTAAGATAATGTAATGACTATTAAATTCATGTTAAACTTTTTGGCTGCATATTTCATAGGTGGTGCTGCTTCATATTCCATTGCTGCAGGAAGCACAAAGTACCTGACTTTGGCACTGTTAGCAGTGCTAAGTTTTGATCATTGGTTTACTTGTGGTGACTGCTGAATGTCTCCATTGAGAAGGAACATTTTCCCTTGTGATTACCAGGTAATCTGAGGCATATTTTGTTTCTATGTGAATCCATTCTCCCTTCAGACTTTGATTTAATGAATTACTGATTTCTTTCTGCAAATGGGTCTTGACAGGGGTCATCAAACTACATGCAACCCATTGGTTAAATTCAGCCTGTGCCTTCATGTACCTCTTCAGAACAGGGGATCAACTCCAGGGCCCTGTTCATGCTAGGCAAGCATTCTACTACCGAGCTACATCTCCTTCCTGGGTTTGTTTTGGTTTTTTTAAGATGTCGATAGACCTTTATTTATTTATTTATTTGGCAGTGGACTTTTAATTAATTAATTAATTAATGTATTTATATGTGGTTCTGAGGATTGAACCCAATACCTTATACATGCTAGGCAAAGTACTCTGCCACTGAGCCACAACCCCAGCCCCCTCCTTCCTGATTTTTGATACTAGAATTATAGCCATGAGTGCTTGACTCTGAGCTTTTTATTTTCTTTTGAGACAGTGTCTCATTAAGTTGCTCACTCCCACCCATTGCCTCACCAGTCAGTGGTGAAAATGGTATTTCATTTTGACCTAACTTTGCATTTTCCTATTACTTGTGAGGGCCAGTAACATTCTCTTATTGGTCACTTAAATTTCTCTTTCTGGATGTTTGTCATTGTTGTTTGCCTTATTTTCTTTTTTTTTATTTTTTTAAATTTTTATTGGTTGTTCAAAACATTACAAAAAAGCTCTTGACATATCATATTTCATATATTAGATTCAAGTGGGTTGTGAACTCCCATTTTTAACCCAAATACAGATTGCAGAATCACATCGGTTACACATCCACATTTTTACATAATGCCCTATTAGTAACTGTTGTATTCTGCTACCTTTCCTATCCTCTACTATCCCCCCTCCCCTCCCCTCCCCTCCCCTCCCATCTTCTCCCTCTACCCTATCTACTGTAATTCATTATGTTTGCCTTATTTTCAAACTTTTTTTTTTTTTTTNCTCCTTTCATCTCTTTTTGTGTTACTGGGGATAGAACTCAGGGCCTGTAATTGGAGTAGGCCAACACTCTACCACTGAGTTATATCCATAGCCTTTTTTATTGTCTTGAGATAGTATCTTGCTGAATTGCCCAGATTGGCACTCAAAGTTGAGATTATTTGGCCTCAATCTCCTAAGTAGCTGAGACTAAAGGCTTGTGCCACCACACTCATGTATTTGTTCTTATTAATTGTGTTTATGAGTTTTTAGGAATTAGATTGTGTATCTATAAAGGGATGATACTAATTAAAGATTTTAACCTAAAGGCAATTCTAATCCCAAAATATTTACATTAAAGTGAATGTTTGAAAGGATAGTACCTGGATGGTAATGTTTAGGGCTGTGTGTGATTATGTTATATTTAAAAAATTCTTTGTGTTTATTTCTTTTCCTTTATAACTTCTTTAGTTTTTTCTGCTTAATCTTGCTGATCTTTTGTTCACTCCAAGCCTCAATACTCCTGGGAAGAGCCAAGGCTGCATGAATTCTGGTCTAGAGTCAAAGATGTTCTCAAAAAATGTTTCAGGGGTAGGCTAAGGGCATAAGAACTGCTTTATAATTAAGAAACAAATGGAGTGAAATAAATTCATTAGTGTGCCCTCTGTCTGCTCTAAATGGGTGTAGTTGGCTGGGTGCTTTAAATGTGAATCACTAAATGTAAAATTGCTGGAAATCAAGTACTTTTTGTATTTATTAAATGTTACAGTATATGATAGAGGTTAATCAGTGTTCCAATAGATCCTTAGATCTCTGCCAATTTATTATTTCTGGGAATGTTGGAATAGCTGACTAGGATATCCTTTTTTTTCGGGGGAGGAGTACCAGGGATTGAACTCGGGGGTACTGGACCACTGAGCCACATCCCAGCCCTATTTTGTATTTTATTTAGAGACAGGGTCTCACTGAGCTGCTTAGTGGCTTGCTGTTGCTGAGGTTGGCTTTGAACTCATGATCCTCCTGCCTCAGCCTCCTGAGCTGCTGGGATTACAGGTGTCTGCCACCTTGCCCAGCAGGGTATCCTTTCCTGAAGAAGTATCTTTTAAGTTAGCATGTATTATTCAGTACTTGCTAGGTGCCAAGGTCACAAGTTGGGGTTGGAGGGCATGAATGTTAAAAAGAATGTAAGTGATTGAATAGGAGCGGTGAAATGGTGAGATGAAGGGTTGGGAATTGTATGAAGGAGAAAGAAGTGTTTCATAGGCACCTTGAAAAATTGGGTCATCTAAATTAAGACAAATTGACTATGAGGGTAGGAATGAGCATGATTTACTTGAACGAGGCAGGGCCTAGGTATTGCAGATGAGAGAGGAAGTTTCCTAATAAGTAAATACAGAGTAGATATTTTATATTTACTGTTTTGCAGGGATTGGAAAAGCCATTACATTTTGTTGGAACAGTGTGTTTTGGGGCAGTCAAGCTGGGGATAATCTGCAGGGTGAATTAGAGGAAGGAGAGATTAGTCAGGGAGACTAACTTGGTGGCAGGTAGATAATCAGTACATTAGGTGATGATGCTCGAAACTAGGAGGGTAGGATGAAACACTTTCAAGCAAGATTGATGGAACATGTTGACTTAATAAAGTGTTGGATTTATATCAGAAGAATTATGGTTTCTGCTCCAGATTACATGAATTGGAATGCTGTTAATACAAATTAGGGGTATTGGGATATGAAGATGGTTTGGATGCAAAGTTGAAATTTTTGGTTACATTATATTTGAAGAGATGTAGCATAACCAAACAATGTTTAGAATCTAGGCTAAAATTCATCCAAGAATTAATTATAAAAGTGATAGCTGAGGAAGTGATTGCAGAAGGCAGATAATATGTTTCAGGTTAAAGGTTAATTATTATATTATTTGGGGTCCGTGACCATCTTTAGAAAGAATCTGAAGGAAAAATGAACACAAATGATTGCAAATGTTATGAAAGTCAGCATGAGTAAAGAAAATTTCCTGAAGGGAGAGTTATTAATAGTTACAAATTATCTTATTTTGAGAAGTCTCCTTGTTTAAGACCATATTGATGTATGGGCTAATTGTACCAAGCAAGAGATCTGTGTTGTGTGTTTTGAGTTGTTGTCCCAGGAGATGCTACGTCTACATCAAGAGATGCTACATCTCTTCAAATACAATGTAACCAAAAATTGCAACTCTGCTCCCAAACCATCTTCATATCCCAATCCACCTAATTTGTATTAACATCATTCCAATTCATGTAATCTGGAGCAGAAACCATAATTCTTCTGATATTATTCTGTCCCAGGAATACTGGTGACTTGGGAACTGAAATGTCTATATAATTATGAGAACCATTCTTTTATGAAATATTCTAGACACATTTGACAACCATATTCCAGGACAAATTCTCTCCTGTGCATATTAGGACTGGGATATACATTAAGTCATATTCTGTTACATTCCATGAAATGCTTAAAAATAACAGCACTAAAATGGTTGGACAGTCAAGCCTATAAATAAAATTTCCTCTAGGAGCTTCTTAACCTTTGCTGACTGATTTTTCTTTCCCTTCCTAATTGACCTATTTGCAATCTAGGTCTGTTTATCTGGTGGGAGAAGAGGACAAAGAACATCTAGAAGTAAAAACATGTAGCCCTGAACTTTTTCATTTTCATTCATAATTGAAAAACTACTGGGATAGGAAGAGCAGTTGTTTATTCCTGGGCTGCTTTGCTGACGTTAAAAAGGTGATTTCTCTCTGTGTTTGAAATCAATCTTGTAGAAAAATGACCAAGCATAAAATCATGATAAAGTCCCAGATATTTGTTTTATTATTCAGGTAGATAAATTGGAAACATGAACTCTCTCTGGTCTCAGCAACATTAGCTGAAAAAAATTTAGTGTTCTGGGCAAGGGCAGGAATTCTTTTACCTTATTAAACCTTTAATAGACATATGCTAGTAGCTGATGTGGTCTGCAGGCCTAAAACTACTTTCTTGAGGCTTTGTCCAAATCTATTAGACCCCAAAGTTTTAAAAAGCCATGAAAGCAATTAAAAAAAACCCAAAACCCTAATGATAAACACAACATGGATGGATGTCAAACATTATGTTAAGTGAAAGAAATCAGGCATAAAGGAGTATAATTATGATTTCATTTACATGAAGTTCTAGAAAAGGCAAAACTCCACTGGTAAGCAGAACAGTGATTGCCCTTAATCTAGAAGGGATAGGGAGGTTGACTTCAGATGTATAGGAATAGACTTTAGGAGTGAGGGAAATGTTCTGTATATTTGGTGATTACACAAGGTATATTTGTGAGAACTCAAATCATATACATAAAATGGACTGTGTAACGTTCAAAAAGCAAAACCAAACCCCAGGTATCTTCAAAAAATAGGGAGAAATTGGACAGCAAAATGGAACTTTATGGATTATTCACATCCAGCAATCTGAGATTTTCATAGTGAACCTTTTTCTGAAAGTAAAACTGTCTAATGCTGATGAAACCCATTTTATGTCTCTGACAGGGAGTATATATCAGAGAAGGTAATTCAGATAAATGCACTGATTTTACTGAATTTTAAGTATAAGCAATCACATACCTGTGTGTGTGTGTGTGTGTGTGTGTGTGTGTGTGTATAAAATCTGATCTAAATGTTTTGATAAAACCTAGTTCAGGGCTGGGGATGTGGCTGAAGCGGTAGCGCGCTCGCCTGGCATGCGTGCGGCCCGGGTTCAATCCTCACCACCACATACAAACAAAGATGTTGTGTCTGCCGAGAACTAAAATAAATAAATAAATAAATATTTAAAAAAAAAAAACAAAACCTATTAAGAGCTCGATGCTGGTGTACATCTGTAATTGAGAGCCTGAGATAGGAGGATATCAAGTTAGAGGTCAACCTCAGCCACTTAAGAAGACCCTCAGCAATTTATTGAGATCCTGTCTAAAAACAAAAACAAAACCTAGTTAGGTTTTTTTTCTCCCCTAATTTGATTTCAGAAATTGAAAGGATTTCAGAAATGAAAAAAAAAAAGTTTTTTTAAAAGAATATTTAAAAATGTTGAGCCTAATTGGAAAATCTTAACGGTTCAAGATGTTATTATTCATAGGATAATCTTTCTAAACATCAGATAATTTCTCATTCATGAATATATTTTGTTGTTTTACTTTTTTTGTGCTGGGGGTTAAACCCAAGCGCACTTTTACAATTGAGTTACACCCACAATTCTTTTTTTTTTTTTTACTTTGAGACAGGATCTCACTATGTTGCCCTGGCTGATCTTGAACTTTCAGATCACCTGTGTCAACCTCCCAAATAGCTGGGATAAAGGTGTGTGCCACCTAGTCTGTGCCTGATGAAATTATTGGACTTTAAAAGAAGTAAAAAAGCAGGGTTTGGTGGTGCACACCTCTAATCCCAGCTACTTGGGCGAACGAGGCAGGAGGATTTCAAGTTCAAGGCAAGCCTGAGCAAAACCTGTCTTCAAATTTTAAAAATATACAAAAAGATCGGGAAATGTAGTTCAGTACCACATGTGTAAATAAATAAAGTCCAATTATTTACTTAGTATTGTCCTTTCTGGGTGAGTTTTTCCTCAATATATGATATGTCTGTTAATATATAGTTTCTGGTTTATTTCAGGGACATTTTCTTGTAGTGTTCAGTATTTGTTCTGTTACCTTGCTTTGCTTTTTTTTTTTGTGAACTTTTATTGAATCTTTTTTCTTTTCTTTTTTTTTTATACTGTGGATCGAACCTAGGGCCCTGTGCATGCTAGCTAAAAGCTCTACCACTGAGTTACACCCCAGTCCTTTTTATTTGATTTTGAGCTAGAGCTGTCCTTGAACTTTGAATCCTCCTGTCCCAGCCTCCTGAATAGCTACCATTATAGGCATGTGTGCTACTATGCCTGACTCTTTTTTTTTTTTATTAGTTGCTCAAGACAATACAATGATCTTGACATATCATACATATAGGGTATGAATTCTCATTTTTCCATGTGTACAAATTGCAGGATCACATTGGTTATACATCCATGTGTATACATACAGCAATCCTAGTGTCAGTTGTATTCTGCTGCCCTCCCCTCCCCTCCCCTCCCCTCCCCATTCTCTACCCATTCTATAAATTAACTATAAATTAACCTGACTCTTATTTTGATGTTTAACATTTGTTTTCTCTTTCTCATTAAACATTATCAGTTTATTTGCTATTTCTTGCATTCTCTTATTATGTCTTTGTTTATGAAATCATTTAAAAATTTTTCTTTCCTAAGTTTTTTCCACTCAATTTTTCTTTATTGCCTACTTTTTAAAAGTTTTCTAATTTTGATGTTTTTATTTTATAACTTTTTTCATTTATTTTAGTATATGTGTGTGTGTGTGTATATATATATAATATTTATTTTTTAGTTTTTTTAGATGGACACTATATCTTTATTTTACATTTTTTTTATGTTGTGCTAAGGATCGAACCCAGTACCTCAAGCATGGTAGGCGAGCACTCTACCACTGATCCACAATCCCAGCCCCCTCTTTTACGATATATATATATTTTTTTTAAATATTATTTTTTAGTTTTCAGCGGACACAACATCTTTGTATATGGTGCTGAGGATCGAACCCGGGCCGCAGGCATGCCAGGCGAGCGCGCTACTGCTTGAGCCACATCCCCAGCCCTTTCTTTTACGATATTTTAACTGCTTTTTTTTTTCTTCCAGTGCTGGCGATCAAACCCAGGGCCTTGTGGATTCTAGTCAAGTGCTAACACTAAGCTATAAGTCCCCTCCCTTTTTAAAAAAATAATTGATTATAGCCAGACACAGTTGCACATGCCTGTAATCCCAGCAGTTTGGGAGGCTGAAGCAGGAGGATCATGAGTTCAAACCAGCCTCAGCAACTTAGTGAGGCCCCAAGCAACTTAGTATGGGACCTTGTCTCAAAATAAAATAAGGACATGGCTTAGTGGTTAAGTGCCCCTGGGTTCATTCCCCCTGGTACCAAAATAAATAAATATCTGAAGTGTGTGTGTGTGTGTGTGTGTGTGTGTGTGTGTGTGTGTGTATGGGGGGATGAGAAAGAGAATTTCTTATGATTGTATAGAATTATTATTATTATTATTTTAAATACTGGGGATTGAATCTAGGAATGCTTTGCCACAGAGCTTAATCCTCCAGCCCTTTTTATATATATATTTTTTAAATTTTGAGACAGGGTCTCACTAAGTTGTTTAGGGCCTTGCTGAGTTGCTGAGGTTGGCCTCAAATTTGCGATCCTGCCTCAGCCTCCCAAATCTCTGGAATTACAGGTGTGTACCACTTCGTGTGGTGGTAGACTGTAATAGATTTTGTCACTCATTTTTATGGAAAAATTTCTTGAACTTTTAGGAGGATAAAATAGGAATAATGTTTTGCAACTTGGATTCTTTTCTAGAGTTTCTCTTTCTGTGAAGGTTTGCTAACCACGGGAACTTTGTTTTTAGAGTTTATAGGACCCATATTACTTCAGACTTATTGTATTGTGGTCTTCTTATACTGTCTTACCTCTTGGGTCTTGCAGAATTCCCTCTCAGTTTTGGTTTGTTACTAGATTTTCATTAGTGTATTGGAGTTTGTCTCATCTTGGGATCTTCAGAAACTTATTTGATTTCCTTCTGCTTCTCTAGCACAAATATTTAGACCACTCTTGTGTTAACAGAAGTTGATGGCTTATGGGGGGGAGTAATGGCTTTGTCACCTAGTTGTGGTAAATATTGTACATGGTTTGTCTGTTTAGGGGGGAGGATATTTTAAAATTATGCAATTGCTAACACTACCTTCTTAGAATTCTTACCTACTCCACTATACTTCCTGCCAGAGAATATGAAATATGGCCATTTCAGTGAAGAATATCCACATTCTACCCATGAGTATTTTTCACATGTTGTTTTGGAAGCCATTACCTACATAGGATAGGATAAGTAAAACAATAGTATTGGAGATTTGGCCTCCAGGTCAATTGCAGCTGGATATTGGGGTTATGTTTTACATAAGTTAGGTAGACCTCAGTGACCTAGAGCCTAAAGAAGGCAGAAGGTTTCTATACCACCATCCACTTAAGCCCCCAAAGCTTCTGCTTCACTTAAATACTATGAAGGGCATACCTGCCAGCCCAGGAGAAAGAGAATTATCTGGAGAGCTTTCAACTCAAGTATGAGAGTCAGAGGATGGTGGTTAAAAGATCTAACTTTGGAATTGGACTGCATGAGTTGATGTCCTAGTTTTGTGACTTTGGCGAGTTTCTTGACCTCTCTGTTTCCCCATTTGTAATGGGACTATAATAGTCCCTTTCTCATAGGATTGTTGTAAAAATTAAATGAGTTAATGCTTTTCAATATGTTAGAACAATGCCCAGCACACAGTAAAAATACAATAATTGTCTATTGCTCTAAGTTGTTCCATGGTGGTTCTATCTGATAGGATGCAGAACTATTAGCATTTGACACAGTTGACCACTTCCTCCTCTGAAAACACCTTTTTCTATTCAGGAGTTACTGTTCTCTTGGTTTTCCTCCCACAGCCCTGGTTTCTGATTCTCAGTAACCTTTAAAATTGCATCCTTTTCATCCTTGACCTTTAAATATTGCAGAGCTCTAGACTTAATTCTTTAATTTCTAAATTCTCCTCCCCCCCCTCCCTCCCTCCCTCCCTCTCTCTCTCTCTCCAGTACTAGAGATTGACAAACCCATGGTTACTGAGCTACTCCCTTTCTCATCTCCAGTCTCTTGTTGAGGGTTTGTAGTGCTGGGAATAGAACCCAGGGCTTCATGCATGCTAGGCAAGAATTCTACCACTGAGCCACATCCCCAGTTCCCCCAGTTCTTTTTATATTGATTTTTATTTTGAGATAGCCTTGCCAGGTTGCTCAGTACTTCTGCCTTAGCCTGCAAGTCACTGGGATTACAGGTGTGCACCACCATGCCCAGGTAGTTTCTTTTTAATTCACACATTTTTTTTGTTCTCAGGAGCTTAATTATCATCTAAATGCACCCAGATATATATCTTCAGCCCTGATCCCACTCCTGAGCATCATATTCCTAAATCCAGCTGCCTAGAGTAACTCCACTTGGATATGTAATAGTCATTTCTAATGGAATGTGTTCAAAACTGACCACCTGATATATATGATGCCTCCCACTTAATCTTAAGTTGCTCTAGTCACAGATTAAATCTGGGCTTCTTAGGCCAGAGTTAGTTTCTTAAGCTTTCAAAGGCAGATAATATTTTCATTTTCATTAGTCTCCACTTAAAATTTAGTGTTTTCTTCAGTTACCAGTGTGACTAAATCACAGTAGTGTAGCAACACTTTTTGACTTTTCCTCATCATTATAGTTGTTGCAGGAATCTCAGAAGTACTGTTGAACTCATCACCTCTTCTGAGTTATGGTACTTTATTAGACCTGCCACTGAATGTTGTTGTTATGTTAATGAAGAAGACATAGTTTGTTTGGGTTTCATAGTAATCCTAATTATTGTATGCGTTTTATGCTTTCCTGACTTCTAACCCCACGTTAGTTTTGCCTGTTTTTATATTCTATTTAAATGGAATCGCACAGTATGTACTTCTCATGTCTAGTTTCTTTTCAGTATTTTTGAGATTCACCTATATTCCTGTCTACAGTTGTATCCTTGTGGTTTTATAATTATATGCTCATAATAAAAAGGATGTAGAGTTCAAAAAAGCACCACAGGTGACATTAAATCAGTTCCTCTTTTATATACTACCTTTCCTTATGTTGAAGTGTGCTAATTTGAAACTTATTAAATGGACATTTCATGTTTTTGTTACAGCCTGAATAACAGGCTATAACAGTTCAGAACTGCGTGTAGTCTGATTTTTAGAACACACTATTGGTATCCAAAGTGACGGATTTCCTTTTTTCCCAGATAAAAGCAAAAGCATAATACCACTGTCAGAGAGCTATGTTTTATTTTATTACTGATCTTTTTCCCTTATTGAAGGCTTGGAGAGGGAATCAGAATTGGTGCTATTTCCTGGCACAATGGCACATGCCTAATTCCAGGTATTTGGGAGACTGAGCTAGGAGGATCACAGGTTCAAGGCCAGCTTGGGCAAATTAGTGAAACTCTCAAAATAAAAAGGGCTGGGAATGTAGTTCAGAGGTAGAGTGCCCCTGAGTTCATTTCCTAGTACTGTGCATGTGAGCGCACGCACACATACACACACACACACACACACACACACACACACACACACACACAGTATGTGTGCGCATGCCCCTTAATTTTGAAATTTCTGGGCCAGTGGAAAAGCTCAGAGGTGGTAGCACTTGCCTGGCAGGCATGTGTTTCTAGGTCTGAACCCCAGCACTGGGAAAGAAAAAAAAAATTTCTAAGTATGTTTTTGAGTTAGGGGAAAAAAATCTAAAACTTACTCTCATACCTAATATCTCTTACATATAGATCAATTTCTCAAAATCCGTGATTTACTTAATTGATTTGTTTTCATAATCTCTCTCTCTCTCTCTCTTTTTCTTTTTAATATCAGGTATTGAACCCAGGGACACATAACCATTAGCCATATCCTCATCCCTTTTCATTTTTTATTTTGAGACAGGGCCTTGATAACTTCCTGAGGCTGGCTTTGAACTTGCTATTCTCCTGCCTCAGCCTCCCAAACCACTGGGATTAAAAGTATATGCCACCACGCCCAGCTCCATAATCTCATTTTTGAGGGATTCTGAAAACTTCCCAGCCTATTTACCTGTGAATAGCATTATTTTGCTATCAGAGTTGGGTGTCAGCAGTGCCTGAAAATCCAGCATCATAATGAAAATGGTAAAATGTCAGTTTAACAGTTATTTAACAACTATTCAGAACCTTTTGAACTTTTCATATCAATGATTATTTCAAAGATCTTAAACAAATGCCATTGATATTTGGAAGAATAGAGAACTTTTGATTCAGTTTTGAAAGCATTAAGTTTTGGAGAGGACTGTGGGGTACAGCTCAGTTGTTGAGTTCTTTCCTAGCATAAGCAAGGTCCTGGGATGAATCCCCAGCACTGCAACCCCCCAAAAAGTAAAGGATGAGAGCCAGATGTTCTGTTTCTGTGCTTATTAATGCTGGGGTAATGGGTGCTTTTTCTGTTCATTCAAGTAGGTATTTATAAATAAATAAATATCTGGTTTGCTCTTCAAAGTTTGTGATTTTTTTAAGCATCTCTTTGAGCTGATTTTATTACTACCATAATTTATTTAGCAATATTTTAATAATACAAACTTAATTTAGGCTCTGTCTTGCAGAGGCTGGGAGTGAAAAGTACTTGGCGAGATGAAAGAAACATTTTTTTATTTTTTATTTTTTTCAGTATTGAGGATTGAATCCCCAGGGATACTTTACCACTGAGCTATATCCCCAGTTCTTTTTTTGTTTATTTTGAGACAGGGTCTTGCTAAGTTGCCCAGGCTTGACCTCGAATTTGTAATACTCTTGCCTCAGCCTCTGAAATTGCTGGGATTACAAGTGTGTGACAACATTCCTAGCTACAAGCATTTCTTGATAACCCTTGGGGGATATGCGGCCTCAGTTAAATTTTTTAAATAGAGGCACTATTTTAAGTATTTCTTGTGTATGAGTTTTTAAATTCTCATGATTCTCTGAGAGTAGGTATTATTCCCCTTATTCTATAAAACATTGAAGCATAGGAAAGACTGACTTGACTAATGTCACCTACCGTGTAGCTGGTATATCTAAATCCAAGATTCAAATCCAGACAGCCTGCCTCTAGAGTCCTTGCTTTTAAATGCAGATAAATAGAGTAGAATACATTGGGGAGATAAATTAAGAGATATTGGCTAAGAATCTTCCAGTCTTGAAACCTGGGTCATCTACCTCAGGAAGATCATTGAGTCTCAACCTCAAAATGTTTTAAAGTTTAAGGCATTTAACTAGGGATCTAGGGCTCGATGCTACTACATAAAATTAATCAAATTTTTTATGCTGTTTCCGCTGTCAAATTATATATATATATATTTTAAAATATCTGTTTATTTTTATGTGGTGCTGAGGATTGAACCCAGTGCCTCACTTGTGCTAGGCAAGCTCTCTACCACTGAACCACAGCCCCTCTCCTCAAATTATATATTTTTGATATTCTGGTTAGTTTGAACATTGCATATCAATATTACCATTTTGAATTCCATAATTACTATCTGTTATTGCATGCATGCTTCCTTTAAATTTATTTTGTGTTAGCTTTCTAAGTGCCATTTTATTACCATTAGACTTTTTTTTTTTTTTTAATTGATAGGGCTAAGCACATGCTAAGCACACACTGTACCTCTGAGCTATGTCCCCAGTCCTGTTAACCATTTTAAGTGTATAATTAGTTTGCTACTGTTAAATATATTCACCGTGTTGTGCAACGGAACTCCAGAACTTTCATTTTGCAAAATTGTCCTCTTTGTCCATTCAAATAATCCCAGCCAGGTATAGTGCTTGAAATTACAGTGACTCAAGAGACTGAGAGCAGGAGGATCTCAAGTTCAAGGCCAGCCTCAGCAATGTAGTGAGACCTGTCTCAAAATTTAAAAAATTTTAAAAAGAATTGGGGATATAGCTCAGTGGTAAAGTTCCCCTAGGTTCCATCCCTAGTATCCCTCTCCACCTGCTCCCCCTCCATTTTCAGATGCTGAATCTGCTTGGAAAGGACTTTAGTGCAGGGCCAACTTTGTGCTATCAATCTTCTTAGGACACTTAGGGTCTGCCTATGCCAGGCAGATTGATTGATGGCAAATTTGCCATCATTCTCAAGGAACTCATGTGTTGACTGAATGTTTATGTACATGGCT
Organism: Marmota marmota marmota; assembly: GCF_001458135.2. Taxonomy (NCBI): domain Eukaryota; kingdom Metazoa; phylum Chordata; class Mammalia; order Rodentia; family Sciuridae; genus Marmota; species Marmota marmota. The sequence goes on along the minus strand of NW_025999977.1, from coordinate 25,678,981 downwards.
TTCTCAGTGGGCTGAGGATGTAGCTTAGTGGTAAAGCACCCCTGAATTAATATATAAACTCCCTTTCTCCCAATCCCCTGATAACTATCATTCTCCTTTCTGTTTTGATGAATTTAACTACTTCACATATCTCATGTACATGGAATAATGTAGTTTGTCCCTTTGTTACTGGCTTATTTCACTTAGCAGAGTCTTCAAGGTTAATCTTTATTGTAGCATGTGACAGGATTTTATTCCCTTTTTTTCTTTTTCTTTTGGTACTAGGGATTAAACCCAAGAGCAGTCTACCACTGAGCTACATTTCTAGTCCTTCACATTTTTTATTTTGAGCCAGGGTCTCACTAAATTGCTGAGGCTGGCTTCAAACTTGCAGTCCTCCTGTTTCAGCATTTCAAGAGCTGGGATTATAGTCCCTGCCTCTGGCGATTTTCTTTCTGTTTAAGGCTGAGTAATATCCCTCCATATATATATATGAATAAATATATATATATTTATTCATTCATTCATCCCTCATTGGACATTTGGGCTGTTTGTATCTCTTGGCTGTTATGAATAATGCTGCTGTAAATGTGGGTATGCCAATATAAATGTCTCTTGGAGGCCCTACTTTCAGTTCCTTTGGATATATGCTCTGAAGTATGACTGCTGAATCATGGTAGTTCTTTTTAATTTTTTTTAGGAACCGCCATATTATTCCCCCAGAGTTCTTTTAATTTTGGGTCATCTGAAAGTTCACAATGATAATGTCTAGTTCACTTCTCCCCAAGTAGTGGACTTTGATTGTATTTCTATCTTTCCTTAGCTCTGAGAAATTGTTGTATTTGTTTCTTTGATTTTTTTTTTTTCCGTTTTGTTTCTAGAATACTACTTTTTTAAATTTTTTGGTACTGGGGGTTGAACCTAGCTGCACTTTACCACTGAGCCACACCCCTAGCCCCTTTTATTTTTTATTTTGAGACAGTGTCTCCTAAGTTGCTTAGGGCCTTACTAAACTGCCAAGGTTGTCTCAAACTTGAAGTCATCCTATTTCAGCCTCCCAGATTGCTGGGGTTATAGGCATGCACCACTGTACTGGCTGTTTCTAGAACACTTGTTTGGTTCATTGTTGAAATTCTTATATTGAACCTCTATGATGTTCACTATTTTCTTTTTAAATATAGATTGGGAGATTGCTTTGACTTACTTAAACTTTCAAAAACCATCTAAGGAGACTGAGTTTGAGGCTTTGTTTTTATTTTTGTTTTTTTAAGGAGAGATAAGTTGAGGCACTCACGCCTAAATCTGCATAGCTATTTTTCATCTTCTGTTCTATTTTCATAGCATCCTTTTCTTGTTTTATGGAAGCAAGATGAGATGTCTTTCAGTCTTTGAGGATTCTGATTTTTTTTTTAAACATTGTCTTTCATTTTCAATTTTGTTTTCAATTTTCCTTCTACCTCTGCTTTTATCTTTCTGCCTTTTAGCAAGAAGAAGGACACACTTTACGTCTGGTTATTTTTGTCTATTCATACTTTTAAAAAAATATGGTAGGCAAATGCTCCATCACAAATCTGAACTCCTAGTCCTTTATTCTTGGATATGAATAGAAAATTCACCTTGAATTTCTTGGGAAAATAGCACTTATGATTTGTCTGTATGAGGAAATCTGAAGTTGATGGCTTTTTGTAGCTTTTAGTTGCTCTCTCTGTTTTTGTTCTATGCATGATCTCATTTTTACTGTGTATGAGTTCTTAACCTTGCATAGAATTTCCTCCACAGTTCTAATTTGTTCAACTACTGATCACTCCATTCTGTTTCATTGATTGCTATGCTCCCATCCACATTACATTTACCAAAAATTTTAAATATTTTTACCTTTTAGTGGAATATTTCTTGTCTCCCTTGTCTTGTTCCTACCTTCTCATTGTTATGTGTTTTATACCTTTAAAATTTTCCTTTATTATGAAGTATTAGGAGGGATTCAAAACAAATGGTTATGTCCATCTATCTTGAACTAGAAACTCGTTTATCACATTGTTTAAATATTTCACAATCGATTAAGCTACATAAGGGCATTTGTATACAGATTATTTGATAAAAGTATAAATTTGGATACTTTTGATTTTGAGAAAATATTTGAAACTTAAAATCCTATTTCTTATTCCCTGTGTCATTTTTAAAATTTTAAAAATTTTTAAAAATTTTAAAATTTTTAAAAATTTTCTTTATTCTAATTTGTTATATATGACAGCAGAATGCGATTCAATTCATTACACACAAGGAGCACAATTTTTCATGTTTCTGGTTGTACACAAAGTAGAGTCACCATTTGTGTCTTCATACATGTGCTTAGGGTAATGATGTCCATCTCACTCCACCTTCTTTCCTACCCCATGCCCCCTCCCCTTTTCTTCCCTCCCCTTTGCCCTATCTAAAGTTCATCTAATCCTCCCATGCTCCCCCCCATCCCCATTATGAATCAGCCTCCTTATATCAGAGAAAACATTCGGCATTTGTTTTTTTTGGGATTGGCTTACTTCACTTAGCATGATATTCTTCAGCTCCATCCATTTACCTGCAGATGCATGATTTTATTCTCTTTTAATGCTGAGTGATATTCCATTGTGTATAATACCACATTTTCTTTACCCAATTATATACTGAAGGGCATCTAGGTTGGTTCCACAATTTAGCTATTGTGAATTGTGCTGCTGTAAACATTGATGTGGCTGCGTCCCTGAAGTATGTTGTTTTTAAGTCCTTTAGTATAAATCGAGGAGTGGCATAGCTGGGTCAAATGGTGGTTTCATTCCCAGTTTTCCAAGGAATCTTCATCCTGCTTTCCATATTGGCTGCACCAATTTGCAGTCCCACCAGCAATGTATGAGTGTGCCTTTTCCCCTACATCTCACCAACACTTATTATTGTTTTTATTCTCGATAGCTGCCATTCTGACTGGAGTGAGATGAAATCCTAGAGTAGTTTTGATTTGCATTTCTCTAATTGCTAGAGATGTTGAACATTTTTCATATATTTGTTGATTGATTTTATGTCATCTTCTGAGAAGTGTCTGTTCAGATCCTTTGCCCATTTATTGATTGGGTTATTTGTGGTTTTGATGTTAATTTTTTTTTAAATTTAATTATTTATTTATTTGGCGGACACAACATCTTTGTTTGTATGTGGTGCTGAGGATCGAACCCGGGCCACACGCATGCCAGGCGAGCGCGCTACCGCTTGAGCCACATCCCCAGCTCCTTGATGTTAATATTTTTGAGTTCTTTATATATCATGGAGATTAGTGCTGTATCTGATGTGCTTGTGGTAAAAATTGTGTAGGCTCTCTACTCATCTCACTGATTGTTTATTTTGCTGAGAAGAAACTTTTTAGTTTGAATCTATCCCATTTATTGGTTCTTGATGTTAATTCTTGAGCGAAGGAGTCTTATTAAGGAAGTCCGGATCTAATCCGACATGATGGATTAGGTGTGCACCACTGGGCCTACTTTCTCTTTTATTAGGTGCAGGGTCTCTGGTTTAATTCCTAGGTCCTTGTCCTGAGTCACTTTTGAATTCCCTCGCTTGTACTTAGTTTTGAAACATTTTTTCCCACTTCTTTGAAAGTATTTTTAAAGAATTCTTTTTTTATAGTATTTTTTTTTTTTTTTTAGAGAGAGAGAGAATTTATAATATTTACTTTTTAGTTTTCGGCGGACACAACGTCTTTGTTGGTATGTGGTGCCAGGCGAGCGCACTATGGCTTGAGCCACATCCCCAGCCCTTAAAGAATTCTTTAAAAATTTAGTAAGTAGATAAAATTTAAATGACTTTGATCTTTTATTTGTAAGTGTTAGACAAGGCATCTGTTAAAACAGAAGTGACATTTATTTTGGCTAAACAGTTTCTGTTCTACATATGTGTTTACATAGCATTTTCACATTCCATAATTGAACAGAACAAGTACCTTTTTTGGAGGGGAAGTGGACTAAGTTTTACTGTTACTTAGACATGCATCTTTTTAAATAGTTTTGCAACATAAAAATTTAAGTTGATTCTTAAGGGTCCCCTGTGACATCATCAAGATTTTATAGACATTGACATTTTGCTGTTTGCTTCAAATTTCTCTCAAAGGGGAAGAAAATATTACCAACTTTATCAAAATGTTATCACTCTACCATTTGTCTTAAAGTAACTACTATCAAGATACTATTCAAACATGTTTTTAGTATTTTTTGCTACATATTCATGCATCTAATCTATTGTAAATTTCACAACTTTACATAAATGGTATCATTGTCTGTGTATCCCTTTCTACCTCTCTTTGTTTTTGAGTTTTATTCATGGTGATAACATGTAAGTATCATCCATACTTTTAACTTCTGTAGAGTATTACATTGCATTAGAATCATTGCATGCTTTTCCTTGGGTGTATATGAGAATTTCCATAGTTCCACAGGAAAATGTTCATGTTTGCTTTCCCAGATATTATTCTGGAGATTTCTTATGTAGTTTTGGTTTCTCTAATGTAACTTATTTTTTTCCCTTTGGGAATTTTTTGGGTTTTATTTTCATCACCAGTATTTAAAATTTTCAGATACTTTTTTGTTGCGGTGGTTCTTTTTTCAGTGTTTATATTTATATTCATGTTGTTTAGCTCTGGGAAACTTTTCTTCTTTTTTGTACTGGGGATTGAACCCAGGGGCGTTTGGGCACTTTACCACTGAGCTTAATACCCAGCCCTTTTTATTTTTTATTTTGAGATGGACTTGCTAAGATGCCAGTGCTGATCTTGAATTCGTGATCCTCCTGCTTTAGCCTCCTGTGTAGCTGGGATTACAGGTGTGCACCACTGTTCCTGGCTCTAGGAAACTTTTCTGAATAATTTCTTATAGTGTTTCTCCTTCCTTTTCTTTCTATAATATCAACTAGTTGCATGTTGTACCCTAGACTGGACCTACAACTTTCTTAGTTTTGTTCTCCCATATTTTGAGTCTCTTTGTTAGTTGGTTGGTTGTTTGGTTTGAGGGGAAAAAGGGAATGTGAGAAATTCAATTTTGGGATGGTGTTATTTTCCAACTTGATTTTTTTTTTTTTTTAATTTTGTTGTTGTGGATGGACATAATACCTTTATTTATTTACTCTTATGTGGTGCTGAGGATCGAACCCAGTGCCTCACATGTGCTAGGCAAATGCTGTACCACTGAGCCACAACCCCAGCCCTCTAACTTGATTTTAATTGACAAATTATAGTTGTATATATTTATAAGGTACAAGGTGAGATATATATATATATATATATATATATATATATATATATATATATATATATATGATTAATTAAGCTAATTAGCATATCCATTACCTTAAGTATTGATTACACCTATATAATTTTAACTTTGTATCCCTCGGCCAACTCTCTCCATTATTCTCCCTTCTTATATCCTCTGAATCATCATTCTCTCAGTTTCTGTGAGTTTTGTTGTTTTAGATTTCCTCTCACAATAAGCCCTCCATATTTGTGGATTATATATCTCTGAATTTAACCAATTTTGGATTGAAAATATTCAGGATAAAAATTCTAGGAAGCTTCAAACAGCGAAACTTGAATTTGCTGTGCACCAAGCACTATGCCAAATCTATGTGAATGCAGTGATGTGTACGTATACCATGTAGTAGCCTTCCTCTCTTTCCCATACAGATCCTGTTCTCTCTAGCACTCAGTGTTGGAGTGTTCTTGTTTGTAAGTAGTCTATAACTACATTATTTGGGAGTATTGAAAGTCCTCAGAGAGCAGTTGAACAATTGAACTATTACTTGACTGAGGTTTCTAAGATTTCTGGAAGTTGAGTTGTGAAAGAAGTCTTGAATATTTCAGCATTCATTATGCAAATTATAGTTAAAATATCTGATTTTCAGTAAGGCTTCCTCCTCTTCCCTCAGCTAAATCTGTTATCTATAAATCCAGAACTCCTGTAGTTCACCTGGTTTTGAACTTGAGATCCTCATGACTCAGCCTCCCAAGCCACTGGGGTTACAGGCGTGCCTGATGGTGTCTGGCTTTACTTGTATTTTTGATACTTGTTTTTCTAAAGGGTAAAATTTAAAAGAGTTAAATGTTTGTGAAGCATTTAAAACAGATCCTGCCAAAGAGTAAGCACTTTAGAAGTTTTTGCTTATTCCTTAGTGCCTCAGATAAGATAAAAGCATATTATAACTACATGTTATAATGAGCCATTGGTGCAAAATTGTATGAAATAAGAGGTAGGAGGACCATTAGTCCTCTCAGATGAGTCTCCTGGTTGTCCCTATAGAGGCTTGGTTTCAGGCCAGACCTCCTCTGTGCAGCATGTCCCATCATTTTGTTTACCAGATGAAGAGTCTTTGGGCATGGGGCTGGTAAAAGTGGTAGTAATGTCTGGTATTTGTAATTATTAGGGAATAAAGGGATAATGAAATTAAGGCAATTTTTTTTTTCTCTACACGTCCTTCAATTTGAATTCCTGGGATCAAAAAGTATCCAAGTATGGCCCTGGCGTAATGGCGCACATGCCTGCAATCCCAGTTGCTTGAGAGGTTGAAGCATGAGAATTGCAACTTTGAGGCCAGTCTCAGCAACTTAAATGAGACCTTGTCTCAAAAACAAACAAACAAACAAAAAGTTGGGCATGGTAGTGTACCTGTAATCCCAGTGGCCCAGGCTGAGGCAGGAGGATCACAATTCAAAGTCAGCCTCAGCAATTTAGTGAGGCCCTAAGCAACTTAGCAAAACCCTGTCTTGGGCTGGGGATGTGGCTCAAGCGGTAGCGCGCTCGCCTGGCATGCGTGCGGCCCGGGTTCGATCCTCAGCACCACATACCAACAAAGATGTTGTGTCCGCCGAAAACTAAAATAAATGTTAAAATTCTCCAAAAAAAANTCCTAACTGCTTATCCTATCAGCTTCCCAAGGCTGGGGCAAGAGAATCACAAGTTTGAGGCCAGCCTCAGCAACTTCATGAGACTCAGCCTCAAAAATAAAAGAACTGGGGATAGTAGTTCAAGGATAGAGTGTTTGCCTGGTATTTGGCATGTGTGAGGCCCTGGGTTGCACCCCCAGCATTTCAGGAAAACTCTCTCTCTCTCTCTCTCTCTCTCTCTCTCTCTCTAAAAAACAAAAAAAACTGTCTTAAAATAAAACATAAAAAGGTCTGGGGATGTGACTTAGTGGTGAAATACTCCTGGGTCCAATCCCTGGAACCAAAAAGAACTGGAAATGCAGCTCAGAGGTAAAACACCTCTGGGTTCAATCCCACTACCTACCCTACCCCCACCCCCACCCCACCCCTTCGCAGAAAAAAAAAAGTATCCAAGTGTGGTTATTCAGGAAAATGTGGTCCTAATTTTGGTAGAACCTAGAGGGACAGCATTAAGTTAGCTTTGAAAAATTATTATCTGGAGAATTTGATACACATAAAGATAGAAATAATAGTTTATATTGAATTCCTATTACCTGTAACCCAGCTTCAACAATTATTGACAGAGCCAGTTAAAGATAGATTTGAGTCTGTATAAACTCCCATAACCTCATCAGTCTCATAGCAACCATATATATATTTTTAAAAATTTATTTATTTTTGTTTCTTTTTTCTATTTGGTGCTGGTGATTGAATCAGGGTCTTGCATTTGCTGGACAAGTATTCTATCTCTGAGCTGTATCCCCAGTTCTCCATATGTATTTTTTATATGTACAACTTTTACATTTTACAGTAAGAATACAAGTGTTTTTGTTTATTTGTGTTACCATTTTTTTTTAAGTAGTATTTGAGGTTATCCATCATTTTAAGTGGAAGGTGACATTTTGTAATTTATATTTCTCAATCCCCCTCTTTGTTAACTTGTTTTTCTTTCCATATTCTATTCTGACTTCATCTTGGTAAGGGTACTGATATATATTTTTTTAAGTTGTAGATGGACACAGTATCTTTATTTTATTTATTTGTTTATTTTATGTGGTGCTGAGAATCAAACCCAGTGCCACACATGTGCTGCACAAGCTTTCTACCACTGAGCCACAACCCCAGCTAAGGTACTGTTATCTTTATGTTGCAGAAGACAACAAAGTGATGCATATTGATTTTTGTGTATTTAAATAGACATTATGTAGAGGAGTTACAGGTAGGGTTTTTAACTTTTGTTTTTTGTTAGTGGTGCTGGGGCTTGAATTCTAGGTGCTCTGTCTGACATTGAGCTATATCTCCCAGATGTTTTTGAAAAGATGTCTTATGGTTGGGTATTTGGGTATGTAGGTCAGTGGTAGAGTGCTTGCCTAAGCACGTACTAGTGCCCGGGGTTCCATCCTCAGCACTGTGGAACAAAAAGAAGTCTTAATGTTAACCAGACCCTGCCTTTTATCCATTGATCCTGAATCTGCTTTCTGGAATAAATTAATAAGTCTTTTCTTCTTTTACAAGAATTCAGTGTTCACCGTCAGTTCTTTTAGGACTTAATACCTCTCTTTTCTAAGCAGTCCCAACTTTTTTTTTTTTTTTTAATGTCTTTTCTGATCTTCTTACTTTTCTTATTAGTTTCATCAGTGTCCCTGTTAAATTATGGTTCTCAGAACTAATGCCATGCTTTATGTGTTTAGCACCAAACTTACTCTATTGTATTTATATTTTATAATTTTGTTGAGGTTGAGTCAGTAACTTTGGGTCCCCATTTTCAGTTCCAGTAGGGCTCCAATAATGTAAGCATTATCAGATACATATTTTATATAGCAGTCTACTTGATTTAGTGTTCACTTTCTCATTCATTTATTGATTTCACATAAATGAGATCAATTTCTATGCCATGATTGTTTTATTAGTTTTGGAAATGAATAAGACAGATGGAGTTCATCTTTTCATGGAGCTTGCATTCTAGTTAGGGTAAAAAAGTAAACAATTTAATGAAAACAGTTTCAAAAAAAACCAGGGACATGAGATATAATGGAGAACGTGTACGAGAATACCTAAGATTGGAAGTTTCTCTGAGTTGACATTTGGGCTGAGATCTAAATGTCAAGAAGAGATTAGCTCTATAGCTATGGGTAGTTGGGATGAGGGTGATTTTTAGAAGCAAAAACAAGTAAAAAGAAGGTTAAAAGATGGAGAACAATCTTGACTTATTAAGGGAATGGAAAGAAGGCCATTGTGGCCAGAGACTGAAAGTGATGATCAAAGAGTTACAGGAAGGTAAGGTTCAAGAAGTAAACAGGGATCAGGTTATAAAGAATTGTCATACATTTGGATTTTCTTCTAAATTCAATTGGAGGTTTTGAGAGACATAATTCCATTACATTTAAGAAAGTTCACTCTAGAAAATGAATTATAGGAAGGCAAAGGAGAAGCAGGGCTAAGTGCTAGTTAAGAGGCTGTCATAAAAGATAACTTTAGTTGGTCCATTGGAATAGTGGAAGCTACTAATGTAGAGAAGTGTACTGATTTGGTCCATCTTTCAAGGAGAACTGATGGAATTTGCTAATGAAAGTGTGTGAAAGAAAGCAGAATAAGGCTAATGTCAGCATTTTTTGTTGTTGTTGTTTAGCATGGTGATGGGGAGCACTCTGTAGAACCCAGGGCGTTTTACTCCTGAGCTGTATTCCCAGGCTTCCTTTTTTAAAATTTTGAAACAGGGTGTTACAAAGTTGCCAAGTCTGGTCTTGAACTTGGGATCCTCCTGCATCTGCCTCCCAAATTGCTGGGATTATAGTCAAGAGCTTGTATGCCTGGGAATGGAGGTATTTTTCTCAAGTGAAGAAATAAATTTGTCTCAACATAACTCTGGAGAAAAAAAATTTTTTTTTTCCTTCTCCTGGGTATTAAACTTACACTGAACCATAGGGTCTCACTAAAATTACTCAGGCTGGCCTTGAACTTTCGATCCTCCCGAGTTGCTGAGATAACTGGCATACACCACTGTACCTGGCAAAAATTAGCATACTTTTAATATCTACTAAAGCGTGTATTGGTGGTAGTTAAGAGCATGAACTCTGGGGCTACATAGCCTGGGTTAGAACAACTCAGCTACCTACTTGGTCAAGTTTTTAGTCTTTCTGTGACTTGGTGCCTTCATCTACAAAATGAAAACAGTTATGTGCTTTATAAGATTGTTGCAAAATCAAATGTTTGAGTTAATGTACATGAAGTTAATTTAGGCTCCAGTGCCCAATCATATTATAGAGACTGTAAATGTTAACTTTTATATCTAGGGTTTTTGCCAGGATAATTTTGAGTCTACATATTAGTCACATGGAAAAGTTGTTTTGTTTTACGATAGTTTTTTGTTGCTAACTAAAATCTCCATCAGTATTGCTTTTATTATATCAAGTCTGTGAAAGTGTACTTACACTACAGTATCTTAGACTAAAGAAATATCTTGCAACATTTATCAGAAATATTCGATTTTTGCTAACATCCTTAGTAATGTAGCATTTATATCAATGTCTGGGGAACTACTTGCTAATCTTATTTCTATCAAATTATAAAAGGCACTGCAAGGATTTTGTTCAGTCTATTATGGAATTGGAATTCAGTTAGGTAGAATTTGATACTTAGAGTGTAGCCAGCACTACATATTAAGTCAGTAGTGCAAAATAGGCTAAATTCCTTTTAGAAAGGAAGTTTTCATTCTGTTATTGTGATGTATATATATTCATGAATTTATGATACACTGTAGTGTAGTTTGATGCTTAGAAAGGCCTCATTCTGAATTGAATGTAGAATTCATGATTTTATTTATTATTATTATTTTTGATAGTAAGGTTCACCAGTGAGTTTACTTCTTCAAGGAAAGGACAGTGTAATTTTAAGAGATGTATCTGCTTGTTCTGAACGGCCCACTCTCTATCAATGTGGGTAATTGTAACTTTGCAGAGAAAACTTTTTGAGTATCGATATTGATATTTATAATATCAGTATTGTTCTCCAGACTTTTATAGGTTATGGCTTCTGATTGCTAAAAGAGGATTCACTTGCTGGGTTCAGTGGTGTGTGACTTTAATCCCAGCCGCTTGCTAGACTGGGGCTAGAGAATCTCAAGTTTAAGGCCAGCCTGGGCAATTTAGTGAGACCCATCTCCAAAAAAAAGAAAGAAAGAAAAAGAAAAAAGGTTACACTCAAAAAGAATTTTCCTAGTTGAAATAATATCATCAAATGGTATTAAATTTTAAGTGATTTTATTTTTATTATGTTCACATGGTTAAAATGGAAAAGGTGTACAATGTCTCTCCTGTCTCCCAGCCACTTGATATCTCTTTCCCCAAGTTTCTAGTTCTGGTATACCTCCTGAAAATGAAACACACATACACACAATCACATACACACAGTATGACTGTATATATTTTAAAAATTGTAGTGTATTATATCATTAAATATTTATTCACAACCACCTGTTAAAAAAAAATAGATCCCAACTGATACAAATAGTTTCATGTCTTTTTTTTTTTTTTTGCAGTACTGGGGATTGACTCCAAGTCCTGGCTGATGCTAACCAAGCACTCTATTACTGAATTATATCTCCCCCACCTCCCTTTTTTATACCAAGGATTGAACTCAGGGGCATTTAACCACTGAGGCACATCCCCAGTCCTTTTTTGTATTTTATTTAGAGAGAGGGTCTCACTGAGTTGCTTAGGGTCTCACTAAATTGCTGAGGCTGGCTTTGAACTTGTGATCCTCCTGCCTCAGCCTCCAGAACTGCTGGGATTACAGGTATGTGCCAAACAGCCCGGCCTGCAGCCCTTTTTTAAACCTGTATTTTGATACAGGGTTGCAGCCCTTTTTTGAAACTATTTTGATACAGGGTCTCACTAAGTTACTAAGGCTGGTCTGGAATTTGTGATCCTTCTGACTCAGCCTCCCAAATTGCTGGGATTATAGGTCTGCACCACCACACCACAGTCATGTTTTACTAACAGTGATACAGTGTATAAGCATTTTATGAGTAAACTGTAGATGAATTTTTAGAATTTGATTAAAGGTATATGCAAAGGTAATTTTTAAAAGTTATATTAAGTTTCCTATGAGATTGTATACCAGCAATGTGGGTATTTTTCTGAATAGTCTCTTCAAGTCAATGATTACAAAGCCTTTGATCTTTGTCAGTCCAATACATGAGGAAAAAATACTTTAGTGTAGTCTTAATTTTAATTTTTCTTCCTATAATGTTGAACATAGTTAAGAATCCATTTGCGGGGCCGGGTTGTAGCTCAGTGATAGAGCACTTGCCTAGCATATGTGAGGTTTGATCCTCAGCACCACATAAAAAATAAACAAAGTTATTTTAAAAATCCATTTGTGGGTTTTGGGTCCATTTTTTCATTGTGTTCTTTTTCTTACCGATAGGTAGGACCAAGAGAAATTTAGCTTGTGATATGAAGTTCCTTGTTATTGTGTAGTGTGCTGTCTTATTTTGTGTTTTGTATAGAAAGTTGGTAGTGTTTTCAAATTAAATTATATTTTTATATACTTTAAAGAACCAAGTGATTTTATAAGCCTTGGTACTTCCTGCCTTCCTCTTCTTGGAGAAGTTTGCCTTGAAGCAACCAGTGAGAATTCAACAGCTGATTCCTTTACAAGTTGATCTTTTCATCTCTGAACAAAGTGCTTCTATTGCCACTTTTTGATTTTTCTGTTGTAGGAATTATCTATTGGCTTTCCCTTAAAGAAGATGAGATTTTAGCTTTTTCAGTTCTTTGCCCTCATTAATCTTTCCTTCATTTCATGAGAGGTCTTTCTTTTTAATCTGTATGTCTTACTCCTGTTTTTGTTTGTTTTGTTTCACTCTTCAACCCTCTGGACCAATTCTCTTGTATTTTACCATCTCTGTCATAAGTTCTGATTTCTTCGGGTTTTCTTCAACTTTTCTCAGCTTTTTTTTTTTTTTAACATTGTTTTTACTTTTCAGGGGGTCTTTTCTTCCTCTGAATGCTCTTATTTTTCTTTTAATATAATGTTCTGTTATGGATTCAAAATGATTACCTTTCTAAAGGAGTTTTTTTTTTTTTTTTTGTGTGTGTGTGTGTGTGTGTGTGTGTGTTTTGGTCATTTCCTTTCTCCCATCTTTCTGTACTTTTCTCTTTCCAGTGAAGCTCTTTTCTTTTCCAATATTTCATTTTCTGCCTGTTTTGATCTCAGATTCTTATTAGGAAAATTCTTTTATGTTGGGCCATGAATGGTCTTATATTTTAAAGTGACCACTGATTGGAAGCTCTGTGCCTGTTTATGAGGTTTGTTTGCTGTGGGGTTGGCTGTATGGTGATTGGATAACCTCCACTGTTATTGTCTTTAGATCTTCCTTTAAAGACTCTTCTCATCTTTTGTTTAAAGAATGTAAATTGGTGCCAGTATTTTGGGAGCCAGTCTGAAAAATGTTAGTAAATCAAATAAGAAGTGTAAAAACTTTCACTTAATTTTAAAAATCTGGTTCCTCTCTTAATCTGTTTGGTATTCTTCAATTCAGAAAATTTCATTCATGGTACCTCTTTTTTTTTTTTGAATGGGGATTGAACCCAGGGATACTTAATCCCCAGCCCTTATTTCTGTTTTATTTAGAGCAGGGTTTCACTAAGTTTTTTGAGGGCCTCATCCTCCTGAGTTGCTGGAATTATGGGCTTGCACCACTGCACCTGGCTTCATGGTACCTTCTTAAGAAATAAACCTCCATCTCCTTTGGAGGTGAGGGATCAGCATTTATTTATTATAACCATATACTGAATGGAGTGGAATTGAAATGGGGAGTGCAACTTGTTCACCCATTAAGTCCAAGATTTCAATTCTGTGATTATTTCAGAGAAAATGGCACTAAAATTGGTTGGAAATCATAATGTAGAACTTATCTTTTTTTATAGGTAGAAACTTCATTTTTACTTATATCTTTTATTATTATGAATGAAAATACATTTTCCTATAGTTAGGATACGTGGACAATATAGTATATTATATAAACAAGCTGTCCTTTAAATAGGACATTGAGCAAATACGCTATCCTGTCATACTATACACTGTACACATAAGTGGTTTGTTTTTGTTTTCTCTCCTTTAAGACAGTCTTTAAGTTGCCGAAGTGGACCTCAAATTTTGCAATCCTCCTGCCTCAGCCTCCTGAATTGCTGGGATTATAGATGTGTGCCACCACACCGCACTGAAGTGACTTTCATGACCTGTTCAACAATTATTTTTGTTGGAAAGGAGCAAAAACACTTCAAACAAAAACACTTCAAACAAAACACTACATTTTTGGCTTTTTTTTTTTTTTTTTTCATGTATTGGATTGAACCCAGGGGCACTTAACCTGAGCCACATCTCCAGCCCTTTTATTTTTTTAGTTTTTACTTTTTAAATTTTTTTATTCTAATGAGTTATATATGACAGCAGAGTGTATTACAATTCATATTACATATATAGAGCACAATTTTTCATCTCTCTGCTTGTATACAAAGTATATTCACACCAGTTATGTCTTCTTCATACATGTACTTAGGGTAGTGATGTCCATCTTATTCCACCATCTTTTTTTACCCCTTGCCTCGTCCCTCCCCCTCCCTCCCCTTTGCCCTATCTACATTTTATCTAATCTTCCCATGCTCCCTCTCTCAACCCCACTACAGTCAGCCTCCTTTTATCAGAGAAAACATTCCGCATTTGTTTTTTTGGGATTGGCTTACTTCAGTTAGCATTATATTCTCCAGCTTTATCCATTTACTCGAAAATACCATAATTTCATTCTTCTTTAAGGCTGAGTGATATTCCATTGTGTCTATATAACACATTTTCTTTATTCATTCGTTTGTTGAAAGACATCTAGGTTGATTCCAAAGTTTAGCTATTGTTTAGTCTTTTTTTCTCATGGCACCTATAAACTTGGAATTCAATATTTCAGAGGTATACCAAGTCATAACCAGTGACTGGCTTTTCAAAAAAAAAAATATTGTGTGATTGTGGATTCTCTACCACTTCAAGCATTTGTAGAACTATTCACCAGTAAAAGATCATCACTGGGGCCTCCTTGAGTATTTTTCCACAGGACAAATCAAAGTTATAACAATATTCTGATACTCTGTATAATGCCCAGAATTTATAACCAGATTGTGGAGATTATCTCTTATAAACAGTTTCAGTACATTGTGTTCATAATGTCTGATAATTGTTACTTTTGGTTGTCAAACATTCCAAATTCCTGTCACCAAATTTCATTCGTGACTTTTTTTTTTTTGTGGTGCTAGGAATGAACCCAGTGACTTTACTCCATTGAACTAAATGCCCATCCCTTTTTACTTATTTTTTGAATCAGGATCTTGCTAAATTGGTGAAGCTAGCCTTGAACTTGCAGTCCTTCTGCCTCAATCCTCTTTGAGTATCTGGTATTACAGTATAGGTGTATGACTCACACCTGGCCTCACACATGACTTTTGATTCATATTTATTAGAGGACAAATTTTAAAAGCTTTATTTCCAATATTCTCTTGCCATTTGTTATTTTTGCAGAAAATGTATGATACTTGTGTGTGTGTGTGTGTGTGTGTGTGTTTCTGGAAATCAAACTCAGGGCCTTGTATATAATATGCAAGCACTCAATCTACCACTGAGCTCTACCCCAGGCCTATGTTGCATTTTGTAAATGATAAATATACCCCAGTTTTTATCATTTAACCAGTTTCTTATGGATAGTAGTTTATGATAACCTGAAAACATACAGATTCCTAAAAACGTGGGGATTTTTTGTTTTTTCCTACAGTACTGAGCATTGGACCCAGGAGCACTTCACCACTGAGCCATGTCCCTAGCCGTTTTGTTTTTTATTTGGAGACAGGGTCTCACTAAGTTTCTAAGTCTGTCCTCCTACTTCAGCTTCCCAAGTCGCTGGAATGACTTGCACGTACCACCATGCCCAGCCAGATGATAGTTTTGATGGGAGTGGTGTGTAACATTTCATACATACTTGGTTTGAAAAGTTTTGTTTTCTTGTTTATTTTAAGTTGGAGAAAAGTTGTTGTTGCCATTGTTTTGTGTTCCGTGGGCAACTGCCTACATAACGGTTATAACTTATATCCAGAAATAAGGTATCTGGTTATAAACTTTAAAAGCTTTAAAGAAAAATCAGGTAGTCTGTAGTCTTTATGAAATGCCAACATATCTAGTTGAATTGTGTATCCTTTGTAAGCCGAATTCTTGTTGTATACAATTATAGCTGTCGGCAGCAGTTGATAATTGGGTTACTAATCAGATCCTAAAAACAATTTCACAATAGGCAGAGACATTCTTTTTCTTGAAAAACAAACACTTGGTGTAGAGTAAGAGATAAAATTGTGCAGCCTTTTCCTTATTTCCTATATAGTTCACTGTCTAGATTTATTGTTTGTATTTGGGTGAAAGTTTGCATTTATTTAGTTATTTTTTTAGATGGTCAGCCTCTCAAGTAGCTGGGACTATAGGCAAGCAACATCTTGAGAATGTGAATTTATATGCTTTTATTTATTATAAGAAATTTATTTTTTAAGCACTATAGGTTTCTTGGTTCTTTTGGGATCATTTTGTTTAATTTTATTAAAGTCCAGATCTTTGTGTATATTCAAACATATAGTTTGCTTTCTGGACTTCCTGTTATGAAATGTTCCAAAGTCATTTCAAAATAATGGCTGCTGGTCTGAGAGTTGTTTCTGCAATTCATATGAATAAATTTTCATGGCCAAACCTTATAAATGATCCTATAAAATCTGACTGTTAGTTAAAATGCTTTCTGACTATAATATGTGAGTAAACTATTACTTCCTTTAAAAAAAAAAAATCCAAGCCAGAAACGGTGCTGCATATCTTTAGTACCAGTTACTTGGGAGCCTGAGGCAGGAAGACCTCCAGTTTAAGACCAGCCTGGGCAACATAATGAGACTCCTTCTCAAATAAATCAATAAAATTAATTTAAAAAAAATTATATAGGAGTCCAGACTCTGTCAGGTCTCTTCTGCCAAGATTTATCTCCATTATGGGGACCCTACCCCTTACACTATTTGTACTCATATTGAATTAAGGGAGACATTATTCATTTTACCTTCAGTGTCCTTTCCAGAATACAGGCATGAGTCTTTTTCACCTTAATTTAACTAAAGATAATTGAGATAAATTCAGATATTTAAACATTATTAAAGGGTAGAGAATATCCAAAGGGAAATAAATCTAGAGCATAAAAGCCAAATACATTATCTAGTCCATGCTTGTCTTCTGGGTTGCATGACTTTGTATAGTACAGCTCCTTGATTGCCATCATGTGGTGGATGACATTTTAGCAACCTTACTCCATATCCCATTCCTGGGTGCTGTACCCCCCATCCCCAGCCCTAAAGTCTTTATCTGAAAGAACCAGGCTTTTCTAATACTTAGGTTGGTATTTAGTTTTGTTTTTGTCTGAGGCCATTATCTTTCTTGTTTTAATACAGGTATTGCCTTTTTCCAGGGAGTCCACTCTGGCTCCATGGAGAAGTGTGGCTATAAAAGATTTATCACATTTATTGGAAGTTGAAGTGTTGATTGGTCAAACCACTTTCTTCAGGCTATTTTTTAAAAAAAATCGTCTTCTCGCATTTATTCACTATTTATTTTGGCAGAGGGAAAAAAAAAAGAAATGTTACTATTGTGGGAGATTGAGGTACACACAGAAGGGTTATTAAATATGCAAAGTAGAAAGTGCTAAGTGTTGATGTTAATGAAGTGTTAATGAAGTTTAGTAGAGCAACTTGGGGAAAGAATTTCTAGAAGATTGGATACCTTGCTTTCCAGGAAGGAGATATGACTTTGCAGAGTTGGGGGGTAGTTAAAGGACAAGGACATGGTTTTAAAAAATAATTAGGACCTGAGGATGTAGCTCAGTAATAGAGTGCTTGCCTGGCATTTATGAGGCTCTAGGTTCCATCCCCAGCACTGGGGGAAAAAAATAGATTTCCTAATATGGTAAACAAAAATAGTCCTCTTTATATGAGTTACATTAGAATCAGTTACTACAAATGTTGAGTGCAATATACTCTTTCCCTTTTACTTTTATATTTATGTCACCTGGTGTTTGAAGATTAACTGTGTTCTTTGATACCCTATTATTTTCTACTATGCTGTCAATTTTGTTTGTTTTTGAATGTGAAGTAACATTGGGCTTGACTGTAAACTGAGGGCTAACTTGAGATTTGTTCCACTTAATATAGTGTAATTAACGAGAACAGTATGCCACCAACCTGCCAACAAAGGCAGGTTGAAAAACTTGAAATTGATTTTTAAAAAAGCAACTCTTGGGCTGGGGATGTGGCTCAAGTGGTAGCGTGCTCGCCTGGCATGCGTGTGGCCCGGTTTTGATCCTCAGCACCACATACAAACAAAAATGTTGTGTCCGCCGATAACTAAAAAATAAATATTAAAATTCTCTCTCTCTTTAAAAAAGAAAAAAACAACTCTTGAGATTAGTTTTCTTGTTCTTTGTCAGAAAGTTTATCATCAAAATTAATTATTAGCCAGGCGTGGTGGCCCATGCCTTTAATCCCAGCAGCTTGGGAGGCTAAGGCAGGAGGATCAAGAGTTCAAAGCCAGCATCAGCAAAAACAAGGTACTAAGCAACTCTGTGAGATCCTGTCTCTAAATAAAAATACAAAATATGGCTCAGTATGTGGCTCAGTGGTTGAGTGCCCCTGAGTTCTATCCCTGGTACCAAAAATAATAGGTATATTTAATATTTTTAGGAGTGGTAGGAAATTTTATCTTTTAATTCTTATGTTGTTTGTTTTATATAGTTGGAGATTAGTTTGTTTCGTTTTTAATTTTTCCCTCTAACAACTGTGAATCCAGTTCTTTATATTAAGTAATTGAAGACAGAATACCATACCACAGGGCAGTACTTGTGTGTGATTTTTGTTGGGGGGTGGGTATAATCACTATTAATTGTCAAAGTTTAGACTTTAAACCCTTTGCACTTTAGGTGCTTATTGTAGGGAAACTTATTTATACAACAAGATTTTTCAAAACAGCATTGTTTACAATAAAAAGAAAAAAACCAAGAAACTCAAAATGTTAACTTGTATTGAAATAGATAAATAAGTTGTACAGACATGTAATGCAGTGTAGTGAATGAATTATAATTCTGTGTCAGTGTAAACACTCAGAAATACAATGCTGAACAAGAAAAAAATGTGCTGTATATCAGTGTAGAGTGCTAACCATGTAAAACTAAACAACCTCACATGAATATGGAACTACAAGAAATTCTAATTAGAAAATTTAAGATAGTGCCCACCTGGATGGGAAGAGAGGTCCAGAGGTTTTAGTGGTGTTGATAAACTGTGGTGAGTGCATGGTTGTTGAGTTTATTACTCTTCAGCTATATATACACATTTTATAAACTCATGTGTGATGTTTCATAACGTTTTTAAAATTATGGTGGGAAAAATCCCAACTTGAAAATGAGGTCATTTTGGAACTTACTAAAAAATTACCAGTTTGCAAAAGAATGTGATATCTGATACAGCCAAAAGATGTTCTTCGTTATCTAACCTCTGTCAATTAGATGATAATTCCCGAACATTGAATCTAGAGCAAGTGACTTTGAGAGCGAAAATATGGAACTGTTCTTGGTGGAATCTTCAGTGTTTTACAGCCCAGCCTTGGGAAATGTTTAGTTTATATATATATAAATAATTTGTAGATGAACACAATATCTATCTATCTATCTGTCTGTCTGTCTATCTATCTATCTATCTATCTATCTGTCTATCTATCTATCTATCTATCGTGATACTGAGGAGCAAGCCTAGGGCCTCACACGTGTGAGGCAAACGTTCTACATCTGAGCTACAGCCCCAGCCCAGGAGATGTTTAGTTTTATGATTGTTTTCCAAGCTGGCCTTCCAGGTTCACTTTGATTCTTAGCATCCATATAGCTTTCTGTCAAAGATCACTCCTTAAATTAAAACCAAACTTGGCAAAAATTTTAAACTTTAAAAAAAAATTGTAAATGAGGAGTTCTTGTGGATTTTGAACCTATTTGTTAAAACGTGAAACAGCAGTAACTTAATTGCAAGAACATCAGAGAAGATGGAAGCTGTGATGAAATCTTTTTTCCCCATAATTGGTAGATGGGATTGAAAAGTGGTTTATTAAGTATATATAAATAAATATAAAAATAGTCAATATCAATATAATATAGCCAACAATTCAATTTCATTTGCACTTATATATCTTTACAAGTTGTCCCTTTTTTTTTTTTAAGAAGAAATACCCTTCAATAATGGAAGAATCTAAGTAAAAGTACTTAGAACTAGGTTTTCAAATCATTGTGTCATAGAATATTAAAACAGCATGTTCTAAAATAAAGCACTGAACCAGGGATGTAGCTCAGTGGTAAAGTGCTTGCCTACGATGTGCAAGGTGCTGGGCTCAATTCCCCAGTACCTCAAAAAAAAGGGGGGGGGCTGGGGCTGGGGCTCAGTGGTAGAGTGCTTGCTTAGTGTGCATGAGGCACTGGGTTCAATTGTCAGCACCACATAAAGATATTGTGTCCACCTAAAACTAAAATAACAAATATTTTTTTAAAAAGTGAAAAAAACCACATTACATTAGTAAATAAGAAATAATCTTTAATTTTTATACCTTCAAGATTCCTTTTTGTAAATACATGTGTAATTTATTAATACATTTATTTACAAATTGATAGACACACAAGTTGTAAATTTAATATCTAATTTATAAATGCATATGTATTCATATATATTGAATGGTTTTCAGATTTTTAAAATTTTTTAATTAAAAATGGTTTTAATTTTTTCTATAATGCATAGCTGAAAAAAGTTAAAAAGAAGTCTAGACCCAAATGGGAGTCAACTGATCTAGATTAGTATTTCCTTGTTTGTTTTTTTGTTGTTGTTATTTATTTTATTTTATTTTATTTTTTTGGTACTGAGAATGTAACTCAGGGACACTTAACCACTGAGCCACATCCCCAGCCCTATTTTTTATTTTATTTAGAGACAGGATCTCACTGGCATGATTCTTTTTAAAGAATGTTTTATTTGCTGAGCTCAGTGGCGCATGCCTGTAATCCCAGCATCTCGGGAGGCTGGGACAGGAAATCACAAGTTCAAAGCTAGCCTCAGCAAAAGCCAGGATTAAGGATAAGGGATGTGGCTAAGTACCCCTGAGTTCAATCCTTGGTACCCCCCCGCCCCAACAAGTGATTTATTTATTTATTGGTACTAGGGTTTGAACCCAGGGACATTTTACCACTGTGCTATATCCCAGCCCTTTACTTTTTATTTTGAGACAAGGTTCTCATTAAGTTGCTTAGGGCCTTGCCAGATTGCTGAGATTGGCCTCCAACTTGAGATCCTCCTGCCTAAGCCTCCAGAGTTGCTTGGAATACAAGTGTATACCATCATACCTAGCTCAAAGAGTGATTTTTTAATATTTATTTTTTAGTTCTAGGTGGACACAATATCTTTATTTTATATTTATGTGGTGCTGAGGATCGAACCCTGTGCCTCATGCATGCTAGGCTAGTGCTCTACCTCTGAGCCACAACCCCAGCCCCTCAAAGCATGATTCTTAAATCTCTAGCAAGCTTTATTGAAGGTCACATCCAATATCTATTAAAAAAGGTTTTGGAATTTGCATTTTGAATAGATAGTAAAAGCAATCATTTTATGTTGTTTACTAATGTTTTTACGCACTGTTCTAAGCACTTTACATTAACTCATTCTTCATTGCAACCCTGTAAAGTATACAGTGACTAAGAGATTTGCCCAAAGTCACACAGCTGGAGTGGAGGGCCAGGATTATATGTAGAACAGGGAATTCTTATGCTCAGTTTTGAGAGCCACTGCTCAGTTCAGAAAGCTATATTCTATAATAATAAAGTTGGTCAGGGAGATGTGGGGGATGCACAGCAGTATTTTACAATTCTAAGGTTTTTAAGTCTTTGCCAGCCAACACTAGGTAGCCACTTCATGGATCACAAAGCTTGGCGGTATGAAGTATGTGCTTTAGCACCATATTAAATTTATGTTCTTAACGGAATACAAGTGTAACAAATAAAATTGTTTTCGATTTGATGTATAGTAAAACCTTGATAAAACCTAATGTAGGAGGCTAGGCAAGTAGTATACACCTGTAGTACTAGATACTCTGGCGGCTGAGGCATGAGGACATAATGAGCCCAGGAGTTCAAGGTCAGCTAGGGCAACATAACAAGACTCTTTAAAACAAAAAAACAAACGAACAAACAAAAATATCAAAATAAAAACCAAATGTTTACAGAATGGAAATTTTTATATTTTAATTGAATTTTAAAAAGGAGTTATATGTAGGATCATTAGGGAAAACATTGATTTTCATACTTGTTTTGTGGAAAGTCTTTCTAAATATATTAGTTTTTCTTTTTTAATTTATTGAACAAGATAACTTATTGTTCCAAATATTCTCATTGTTCAGTCTTTTTTTTTAAGTTGTTGGACACAACACCTTTATTTTATTTATTTTTATGTGGGGCTGAGGATCAAATTCAGTGCCTCGCACATGCTAGGTGCACACTCTATCACTGAGTCACAGCTCCAGTCCCATTGTTCAGTCTTTTGTAGACTTATATATGAAACCCTAGATTTATCTTGTAAATTGAATTTTTTTAAATACTTCTTAACCAAGTTTTATTTCTTGGTTTTTCTTTCTCCTACAACAGTGTTTCTCAACTTGTCTACATGTTCTGATCACCAGAGCGACTTTAAGAAGTACTGATGTCCAGGTCCCACCTCCAGAAATAGTGATTTAATTTCTTTGATTTTAATGTGCTAAAGTTGAAAACCACTGCTGTAGAAGAAGGATATAGACAGAAATTTCTTGGTTACTTTTTTTGTTTTTCTAGTAAATTAGGATAATAGTGATAAATATACTTGATAAGAGTCACTTGAGAATAGGTGAAATATTTTAGGAAATTTTCTATCAAATTTAAACATTTAACACCTATCATTTTTTTTTTCTTTCAGATTTCATTACTAAACATGGGTGCATTTTTGGATAAACCCAAAACTGAAAAACATAATGCTCATGGTGCTGGGAATGGTTTACGTTATGGCTTGAGCAGCATGCAAGGATGGAGAGTGGAAATGGAAGATGCACACACAGCTGTCGTAGGTATTCCTCATGGCTTAGAAGACTGGTCATTTTTTGCAGTCTATGATGGTCATGCTGGATCCCGAGTGGCAAATTACTGTTCAACACATTTATTAGAACACATCACTACTAATGAAGACTTCAGGGCAGCTGGCAAATCAGGATCAGCTGTTGCGCCTTCAGTGGAAAATGTCAAAAATGGTATCAGAACTGGCTTTTTGAAAATAGATGAATATATGCGTAACTTTTCAGACCTCAGAAACGGGATGGACAGGAGTGGTTCAACTGCAGTGGGAGTTATGATCTCACCTACACATGTCTACTTTATCAACTGTGGTGATTCACGTGCTGTTCTGTATAGGAATGGACAAGTCTGCTTTTCTACCCAGGATCACAAACCTTGTAATCCAAGGGAAAAGGAGCGAATCCAAAATGCAGGAGGCAGCGTGATGATACAGCGTGTTAACGGTTCATTAGCAGTGTCTCGTGCTCTGGGGGACTATGATTACAAGTGTGTTGATGGCAAAGGCCCTACAGAACAACTTGTTTCTCCAGAGCCCGAGGTTTATGAAATTTTAAGAGCAGAAGAGGATGAATTTATCATCTTGGCTTGTGATGGGATCTGGGATGTTATGAGTAATGAGGAGCTCTGTGAATTTGTTAAATCTAGGCTTGAGGTGTCTGATGACCTGGAAAATGTGTGCAATTGGGTAGTGGACACTTGTTTACATAAGGTATGTAAGCTTCTTTGTTATAATTAAAATGCCGTGTTAATTTTGAAAAGACATGGTAAGTAAATTTAAGCAAACTTAAAAGTTTTAAATATTTGCATTAGGAAAGACTTATATATTTTAAAATAATTGTTTCACCAGTCGTGAAACCACTGAGTTTTTTTGTTCATTTTTTGATTTTTGTTTTCACCACCCCTTCTGCCCCAACTTTCTAATTTGAAAATTAAGCTTAATAAATTTGAGACATTTGTTGTCAATGATGCCTTATTGCATCATTGACATCAAATTTTGTTTTGAGAGATACCTACACAGAATTGTGACTTTTGGTTCAAATTTGTAATGTTGGCAGCAGCCATCTTCAGCATGATTTTGAAGCAACTTTATAAAATGTTTATAGTAGAATTCTGTATTCCATATACTAAAAGGTCAGGAATCACATAATATTAGAAGATATGCCAGAAGTCAAGCCTAATTAAAAATTTAGTTCTGAGCCTTTTAGGAGATAAAACTAAAACTTAGGTATGAGTTGTATATTTCTTATTGTCTAGTGACAGGAGCTTTCTCCTATCAATAAAGTTAAAAAGGAATTTATATATAACTCTACATAAGGTAATATATGACTTGATGGATAGTATCCTACTTTTGTAGATGATACCAAATTCTTTTCATATAAATGTTTTTAATTATCACTAATTAAAAATCAAAGACTTATATAAAATGTAATCCTGTGAAGAATTCCTGGGGAACATTAATTTTTTATTAATCTTAACTTGATGTATTAGTAAAAGAAACTTTTAGAATAACAGATAATTGGTTGTTCCCCTTGAATATCTTTAAAATATTCAGTTGTTTTAGTAGGTTTTTGATAGCATCTATATATAGAAATCAATTAAATTTTAACTTACCTGGCAAGTTCCTGGGGTGGCAAAGTGTTCTTTGACTAAAAATATATCAAGAAAAAACCAACCTGGGCAACAAAGAGAATCTCCCCACAACATAATTTTTTCTGGAAAGTTCAGCTAGCCAGAAAGTTTTCCAGGAAGAATCTGGATCTGTGGAAATACTCAGATTTTAGTGAACTATATAATTTCTTTTCCATAAAATACTTTTCCAAAATGATTTTAATGATTATACTTCTACCTCCTTGGATTTTTAATTTTAGCACAATATACCCTTCTTATTTCTGAATGTGTTTAGTACTGAAGGAAGATGGTTGTCAATAGTCAAATAATGGCTCTACAAGTTCTTCTCAGACCCTCTGTCGAATAATGGTGATCTACAACTTTTTGAAATGAAAAGCAGGCATATGTTTTTTGATTGAGTAAAAGCATCATTTTCCCCAGCTATTAAAAAAAAAAAAATAGAGTGAACTTGTTACTGGAAAAAAAAAAAATCCAGACAATACGGAAAATTCAAAGAAAGCACTCAAATTTTGCCACCCACCTTAAGTTAGCTACTTTCATTGTGCCGTATATTGTGTATCTTTCTAGTCTTTTTGCAAGTATTGAACTGCAAACATTTTCATGATTTTATAGCATTCTATTGAACAAATAACATGTGGTTGTATGGGAATATCCAAAAATCTTTTGGGTCTCTAATTTGGATTAAGTTTAGTCCTAGTTTGTGACTGTAACTTTTTAAATGAGATTTAAATGACACTGATGATATATCCTTATAGCGTATCAGCCTACAGTGACTATTGATGTTGAGGCAGGTGTTAAAGATTCTGTACAAATTCTAGAGCCTCAGAAATGAGGAATGATATTAATAGACAAGAAGTTGGGTCTGTTTGAAAGTTGACGTTCATAGTTTCTTTGAATGAAGTTACATTCAAATTGAAATCAATTTTGAGAAATTTAGTGGGTTTAGGTTGAAATATAACAGGTGTTATCTTTTAAAAGGTACTTAAGTAATTAAACCTCTTGTCTAAACCTCATTTTGGTTTTTTGTTGTTGTGTTGGCACTGAGGATTAAATCCAGGGCACTTTACCACTGAGCTTTATCCCTAGTCCTTTTTAATTTTTTATATTGAGACAGGGTCTCACTAAGTTCCCGAGGCTGGTCTCAGCTAGTCCTCCTGCCTTAGCCTCTGAGTCACTTGAATTACAAGCATCTGTGCCCATGGCCTGGCTCCCTTTCTTTTTTTTTTTTTTAACTACATAATTTTTGTCATTACACATATTTGTATTGTAAAACCAAGGGTTAGCGATATTATAAAATTGAATGAGATTATTTGATATTTAGTGTGAAAGATTAGATATTAAGTTTTAAATCCATAGGAAGCACCTAATGATTGCTCAGTAGGTGTTGCATACTTCAAGAGGATAGAAAAAGAAGATCCACTTAAGTAGTTGTTTCTCTAAGAGATTTAAATGAAATCTTCTAACACAACACTTATTATGCTTTAATAGTTTATAGGTGCATTTGTATGTTAACTCATGAAGTCTTGGAAAGTTGTGATAATCATCGTAATCAAAATCACCATAGTATCTATAAGTTATTGCTTTTTATGGGCCAAATACTATTTTAAGTACTTTAATACACACTTTAACTCATTTTAATTTTTACAACCATATTGAATGAGGTACCATTTTGTTAATGATAATCATTTTTCAGGGTTACCATTTCACAAGCTTAGAGTATAAGTGTTGAATGACTTTGGTCAGGTATTATCCTACTTAAATAAGATACATAATGCTAGAGGAGAATAGTCTTTAACAAAACAGTCTCCCTGTTTTATTGCCAGTGCCAGGATTCATTGTGTCTAATTTCAGAATTCATAACACGTGTAACTGCAATTTGCATAACCTTTTATAACTTAAAAAATCATATTTTTAAGTCTTTATAGTAATCTTCTGAGGTAAACAAAATAAAGATTTGTATTTACTTCTTTTTTTTTTTTTTCTGGAGGTGGGATTTACCAGGGATTGAACCCAGTGGTGTTTAATCACTGAGCCATATACCTTTGTATTTTTATTTTGAACAGGGTCTTGCTAAATTTTTGAGGCTGGCTTTGAACTTGTGATCCTCCTGCCTCACCTCCTATGTCACTGGGATTGAAGGCTTGTGTCACTGTGCCAGCTTAAAAATTTGATTGCTAATTTTCATGTAAGGAAATGGTGGTTGTTTGACATTAAAAGTTAGTTGTGAGCTGGGGCTGTAGCTCAGTGGCAGAGTGCTTGCCTAGCATGCTGAGACACTGGGTTTGATTCTTAGCACCACATAAAAATAAACAAATAAAATAAAGGCATTTTGTCTGCAATTACAAAAAACGTTTATTACAAAAAAAGTTAGTTATAAGTTATACTTGATGAATGATGAAGCTGAGATTAGAATTAAGTTTAGTATTTTTTGTTAGCAGTATTTCCCAGAATTTTCTGGTAATGAATTGTGTATGTGAGTGTGTTTTTTGGGTTTGTTTGGTCTAAAAAATTGTTCAACAAAAACTTTAAAAACTTTCCTTTGATGTTTGTTTGTTTGTTTTTTTTCCCCTGTACCAGAGATTGATCCCAGGGGTGTGCTCAACCACTGAGCCACATCCCCAACCCTTTTTATATTGAGATAGAGTCTCACTAAGTTGCTGAGGCTGGCTTTGAACTCATGATCCTCCTGCCTGAGCCTCTTGAGTAGCTGGGATTATAGTTGTGCACCACTATACCCATTTCCCTTTGATTCCCCCTCCCCCATTTTTAGAAAATTGATAATTTAAAAACTTTTTTTTTCTTTTTAGTTTTCAATGGGCCTTTATTGAATTTATTTACATGAGGTGTTGAGAATCAAACTCAGTGCCTCGTACATGCTTGGCAGGCACTCTACTACTGAGCCACCACCCCAGCCCAGAAAATGGATAATTTTTTTTTTTTTTGTAACAAATACAAAGATGTTTTGAAGTTATTCAAATTTTTGTTTCTCCTTTCCAGTCTTATCCCATGGAGGTAACCACTGTTTACAGTTTACTATATATCCTTTCAAGTGGTTCTCTGTTTATTGATACAAAAAGGAAAAGCATAAAAATAGGGCTTTCTTTTACCATTTTACAGAAATGGATCATGTTATGTATGTGACTTTGCTACCTGCTTTGTTTTTCCTTACATCCTTTAAGTTGTTTTTTTAAAATACTACTTGATTTTCCTAAATTCAAGTTATATACCACTTGTCAGAATCTTATTTACTTTAAAATATGAGACAAAATTTTATAGTTGGATAAAATTGAGGGAGATATTTTCCAAGGGCAGTATCATTTTAGATTATTCATATAGATGGAAAATATATTTCTGTATCTCTCAGAATAATTGTTACTTCTAAACTCAGTGCCTTTTTCATTGTCGTTTGCAAAAAATATAATCATAATGCAGAAGTAGACATAGATTAGAGTAGAGTGTGTTTATATTTTCTGAGATGTGGAGTAGAGAAGGAAAAGGACAGTATATATGAGGGCAGTGTAATTTAGTGTATAAATTTACATGCTTCCTTGATTCATATTGCCCCAGTGTCTGAGTAATTTAAGATTTTTTTTATTTCATTCTTTAAAAAACAAATTATTTTTCATTTTTGCAGTACTGTGGATTAAGCCTAGGACTTTGGACATGCTGTGCAAGCACTTCTACCACTAAGCTACATTACCAACCCTCTTTGTCTATTGCCCAGTTACTTACTAATGAGTTCTTGTTTGACACTGCACAACTTCTCAAATTTTGGAAATCACTGAACACTGCCACCTTCATTTCCTTTTCTGAGAACTTGCATTTTAATAGGAACATCCCAAATCCTAGCTCTGCAAAACTAGGATATTGTTGGAAAGAATGTAGCACCATCTAATGTTGAAACTGAACCTTCAGCTAGTTTATGCAATGTCCGTAGATGTTAAGTATCATTATTTCCTTCTCATTTCAAATACTGCTAGTGAGCACACTATGGCAGTTTGGGTTCCTTGGCACACTATTTGGGAAACATAAGTTTAGCAAAAAGAACAGTTTTTGAGCTGGTTGAGGTGGCACACACTTGTAACCCCAGCAACTCAGGAGGCTAAGGTTGGGGAATCACAAGTTCAATGCCAGCCTCAGCAACTTAGCAAGGCCCTGTCTCTAAAAGACCAAAAAGGGATGGGGATGTAGCTCAGTGGTTCAGCGCCCTGGGTTTAATCCCTGGTTTAAAAAAAGTCTTTGGAGCCGGCTAGCTGGATTTAAGTTATTATCTTTGGGCAAAGCCTCTATTCTTTCATCTTCATGAAAGAAATACAGTATCTTCCTCGTGTGTCATTGAAAGTAAAGCTCTTAGCAAGTGAGTGAACTGTGTTTGGTTTATAAACCTTAACAAATTTTATTTCCTTTGATGATGGTTATGAAATAGAGGTACATTTTTGGAGAAGAAAAATTAGTTTTAAGAATGAGGTGATGATGGAAGCAACAAATATTCTTCAAAGGACTTAGGCATAGGATTTATCATTTTGTGTATAGGTGAAAGTTCGGTCTGTTTCTTCAGTTTGGCTGGGGTGAGAACTATAGTAAATGAGATCATTACAGTGAGTTCCAGGTTACATAAGTAAATATTGCCAAGTGCGGTGGTTCACCCAGCAGCTCGGGAGGCTGAGACAGGAATATCACATGTTCAAAGCCAACCTCAGCAAAGGCAAGGTGCTAAGCAACTCAGTGAGACCCTGAGGATGTATCTCGATGGTTGAGTGCCCCTGAGTTCAATCCCCAATAACCCACTACCACCAAAAAAAAAGTAAATATCAGTGGTTAAATTCTCAGGTATTTATTTACTATCCTTGACAATGAGAGATTCTCTTCACAACTTATTTCATGTGCTATGTTCCTGGATACTTCTTTATAATATTGGAACATTCAGCATTACAACTAACAGCATCAGATCATTTTCTGCTTAAGTTTAGATCCTTATTTATGACAGGGACACTGGTTTCCTTGAATTATTACTATCTGTTGATTATTAGTGTAAGTTCTTTAAGAGTGTTACTGCTATGTGAGTAAAAGAAGAAAATAATAATTGAGTTTTAAATAGTTAACTAAATGCTTTTGTTACCCAGGCTGGATCCTATTTTAAAAACATGTTTCTAGATTTAATGAAAAATTTATGCTGACTACCCAATGATGATTTGTCTCTAGAAAATGGACGAGTCATAAAGGAAAAAGGACCTTTTTCAGTTGCTATATAAAAACTACTGAAACAAACCTTGTAGTATGTGTTTAGGGGAAAGTCATCTTTACATAAAAAGAGAAGCAGCATCTTTGCAATCACACATGCCTGAAGTATCAATGTAAATTATGTCCTTTTAATGTCTTTAAAGAACCATAAACTTCTTGAGACAAACTTTCAATTATTTTTCCAAATGATTGAATTTATATTTTATAATTTATAAAAATGTGATAGAACTTGTGCAGCTTTTTTTTTTTTTTTCCTTAAAGTGGTATTGGGGATTAAACCCAAGGCCTTATGCATACTGGGCAAGCACTCTACCATCGAGGCGCATATGTAGCCCCATATA
Source organism: Marmota marmota marmota (assembly GCF_001458135.2). Taxonomy (NCBI): domain Eukaryota; kingdom Metazoa; phylum Chordata; class Mammalia; order Rodentia; family Sciuridae; genus Marmota; species Marmota marmota. The sequence goes on along the minus strand of NW_025999977.1, from coordinate 25,648,620 downwards.
CAGCATATTGATTAGGAAATATTAAACAATGGTTTTGCTATTATCACCAAAATATGGGAAGGTTAGAAGAGAAACTAGATTTCTAAAAATGTTAGGGGTTCACTCCATTTATTCATAAAACATATAGTTGTTTTTATTATTTTTATTTTTGGTACGAGAGATTGATTGAACCCAGGGGGACTTAACCACTAAGTCACATCCCTAGGCCTTTTTATTTTTTTGTTTTGAGGTGGGTTCTCACTAGGTTTCTTATAGCCTGACTAAATTGCTGAGGCTGGCTTTGAACCTGCAATCCTCCTGTCTCAGCTTCCTGAGCCATAAAGTTGCTTTTAAAAGCATCCTTAAGGGGCTGGGGTTGTGGCTCAGCGATATAGTGCTTGCCTAGCCTGCGTGAGGCACTGGGTTTGATCCCCAGCACCAACTAAAAAAACAAACAACAACAACAAAACTAAACAAAATGAAGGTCTTATGTTCATCTACAACTAAAAAAAAGAAAAAAAGCATCCTTAAGGGCTGGAGCTTTGGCTCAGTAGAGCACTCCTCTAGCAAGGGTGAGGCACTGGGTTATATCCTCAGAACCACATAAAGATAAATAAATAAAGGTATTGTGTCCATCTATAATTAAAAAATATTTTTTTTAAAAAAGCGTCCTTAATATCATAATAAATGTTACAGTGATGCCTGATTGTTTAATATCTACAGTATATTTTAAAATATTTTAGATTTAAAATTTTTTATTGACCTACACTCATGATATATGTATATTCAAACAATCAAATAAGTATTTCTAAATATTAAGTCATAGATGTTCTGCTGAGTTTCATAAAAGAATGAAATCACTTGGCCAGTGTATTAAGTCTTCCAAAGACCTGACTTTCACTGCCTTCAAGCTTTGCTCTCAGTAACTTAGAAGGTGGAAGCAGAAGTTCCTTAAGGCCTTTCTTTTGGGCCATGTCAGGTAAACTCTGGAAAGGTGGCAAGCTGAGCCAAGCAATGTCACCTAGCTGTTGGCCATAATGACTGAAAAGACTATAGAGTAGGTTTGACCTTGATTTCTTTTGCTTGGGTTGGCAAGCCCACTATCAGACAACATGGCTTACTGCATAGGTTCATTAACTTAGTTTTTTGCAGTGATCAAGGTTGGGAGAATAAAAATAATTGTTATCTTAACATCTTCTTCTGGTCTACAAAAGTCAGTTAAAGTAGCAGGATGAGATGCTGGGTGTGGTGATACGCACCAGTAATCCCAGCCACTTGGGAGACTGAGGGAGGAGGAATTCAAGTTTGAGTCCAGTTGCAGGAATTCACTGACACCCAGTCTAAAAATAAAAAGGGCTGGGAAGTAACTCAGTGCTAGTAGAGTGCCCTGGGTTCAATCTCCAGTACAAAACAGTAACAAAGAGAATTTTAATGTATTGTTTATAATATGGTACTAGGATATTGTATATTCTGTTTCCTTTTTAGTATAACTAAAGTCTGCTACTATAGTCTTTTCAGTCAGTAGAGCCAGTAGCTAAACTGACATTGCTTGGCTTAAGCTTGCCACCTTTCCAGAGTTTACCTGACATGGCCCAAAAGAAGATATACTAAAAAGGAAACAGAGTATACACTATTCTGTGTATACTAAAAGTGTGATTATAGAGTGTGATTAAAAGGCAGCAGTAAAATTCATCCTTAAATTAGCCATTTTAGTGTTTTCTAAAGACCTTGAAATTATTTGTGATTTTGTTCAAGCATTTGCTATATCTCTTTAAAAGTTGTCCGTATGCCAGGCATGGTGCCAACTGCTTGTAATCCCAACGTTTTGGAAGATTGAGATAGAAGATCTTGAGTTCAAAGCCAGCCAGCAAGATGCTAATAAGCAACTCATTGAGATCTGTCTCTAAATAAAAAACAAAAGAGGTTTGGGTTTGGGAATGTGGCTCAGTGGCTGAGTACCTCCACTACCATCAAGAAAAGTTGTTCACATGACTATAGTTGAATCTCAGAACAGTTTCAAACTTAAATCATTTTTTTTCTTCTCTTATAGTCATTCATTGTAATAGTTTCTTGGCTGTCCTACAGATCTATAATTTTCAGCTATGTTAACTTCAGTGGAGTTGTGCTTGTATTGCTCTACTTAGGTTAATTAGCTAGAAAAATTTGTAGATGCTTAAAAGGACACATTTTAGATTTAAGCTACGATTGAGAATATTTGATAGGTAAGAGGATATACTTCTCAGGCTGTGAAATGTTGGTAAGAATAGTTACAGAGAATTAAAATTCAAACATAATTACAGATATACTCATATCTAAACACCTTATTTCTTCAGCTTATATTTTAAATAGTTCTTTGGAATAAATGATGTGTTAAATATGTACATTTTGTATGATTAATTGCTTAAGGTAACTATTTTAAAGGAAATAATAGAAACTTAGTAGAATGCAGTAATGTATTTTTTTTTTCTTTCTTTAACATACAGGGAAGTCGAGATAACATGAGTATTGTATTAGTTTGCTTTTCAAATGCCCCCAAGGTCTCAGAGGAAGCAGTGAAAAAAGATTCCGAGTTGGATAAGCACTTGGAATCACGTGTTGAAGGTAAGAAAGACTTTTTTTTTCTTTATTTAGAAGAAAAGAAAAAGTATTCTTATCAGATAATTCTTTAAAAATTTTCTTAGAAAACATAGTTATTTCAAGTCAAGCCTTTTAAAAACAAACATCTACCTTAAGATTTACTATCTTGGATCTGTGTATGTAAGTTTGAGAAGGGATTAATCTTTTCTAGGTTTATAACTGTCTAGATATATACCCTCAACAGTATGTTTAAAGTGTTTTTGTCTGTAATTTCTTTTTTTTTAATTTATTTTTTAGTTCTAGTTGGATGCAATACTTTTTTGTTTTGTTTATTTATTTTTATGTTGTGCTGAGGATCAAACCCAGGGCCTCACATGTGCTAGGAGAGCGCTCGCTCTGCCGCTGAGCCACAGCCCCAGCTGTCTATAATTTCTTCAACTCTAAATGATTCTTGCCTATAGGTCTCTATGAGTTCTGCTTTTTTGGGTGATGGAAAGATGAGAAACTCACGTGAACCACATCAGAAGCACTCATTTCTTTTGATAATATCATAATTATTAAGAGAAGCTATTTAGGGCTGGGGATGTGGCTCAAGTGGTAGCGCGCTCGCATAGCATGCGTGCGGCCCGGGTTTGATCCTCAGCACCACATACAAACAAAGTTGTTGTGTCCGCCGAGAACTGAAAAATAAATATTATCTAAATAAATCTCTCTCTCTCTCTTTCTCTCTCTCTCTCTCTCTCTTTAAAAAAAAAAAAAAGAGAAGCTATTTATGGGTGATAGATTTCTAGCAGGCTATAGTTTATCAGAAGGCAGGAGGAATGTTTAGTGTCCTGTTTCCTTATTCATAAAGAGAACAAGCATTTCCTCCTCTCTTTTTTTTTGGTGCTTGGGATTGAACCAGGCCCTTGCACATGCTAGGCAACTGGTCTGCCACTGAACCACATCCCCAAGATTGTTCGATGGATGGATCTATCTATCTATCTATCTATCTATCTATCTATCTTTCTTTCTAATTGCTATTTATTTGACAGATAACTTCTGAATTAATATAAAGAAATGATAATGACTCATATACACTAATTCAAAACATTTTCAGTAGGTATCAAGTAGAACAGTTGCTGATCTTTTCACCAAAAACACCTTTATCATTGAAAGATTGCCTCAAACAGTTAATTTAGGTGTTTTTTAATTTTTTTATTTTTTTAACTTATAAGATGGACACAGTATGTTTATTTTATTCATTTATTTTTATGTGGGTGCTAAGGATTAAACCCAGTGCCTCATGCATGCTAGGCAAGTGCTGTACCACTGAGCCACAACCCCAGCCCAACTTTTTAAGTTTTGACCTATGTATTCCAACCAAGGGGATCTGCTGGCATCTGGCTGGTCATCATAGGTCACAGGTCCTTAAGCCAAATACCATCCTTATAGCACACAAACAAAATGAGTAATTGTATGTACAAAGTAATATAAAGTATCATATAAAAATACATGTTGGGTTCAATTCTCAGCACACACATAAATAAAATAAAGGTCCAATGACAACTAAAAAAATGTACATATATAAAAAGTACATGTTTATGTATATTCAAGGGGAGTAATGCCTATTTCCCATGAGCATACAATGCAGCAAGGGGCACAGAAACTAACCCACATTCACAAACCCACAAAACAGTAGAAGGAATAAAAGTCCTGTGCTCTAGAGTGGTGTGGAGGCTTCATGGACCAGATGGCATCTAAACCACACCAGGAACATTAGTGGATACCAAGGCAAGTGGGGAGGGATCTTCAGGGCTAGAGGATGAAATGAACCAAGCACACGTGCCACATACCTACTGACTGTTCAGAAGACAAGTGGAGTGTTTGTACTGGCTGAAAGGATGTAATCTAAGAGATGCATAAAACAGAACAGCAAACCTCCTCTGACAAGAGGGCAAAATACCTTCCCCCACAGAGGAACTGCATGCTCTCTATGGAGGTGAAATAGTGGAGGATCACTCTGTAGGTCGCCCTCCACCACAAGGCCCTAGTCCTTGGAATCAAATCCATGAGCAGGAATCTTCCTTCACATAAACTGCCTTTTCTCCCATAAGTAAAACAACACAAGCAAACAACATAAAACTCAAAAGAAAACAAATCAGACCAAGCATTGACCCCTCATATTTCAATTGTGTCCCAGCTGTCAGGCTAAGGAGACTGGATCTGCTCTGTTACTCACACTGGTTCATTACTGCAAGGTATCTAGCACATCATGCTCTAGTACAGCTCTCAAAGCAATAACACCACACAAAACATAAACTTACCCAAATAAAAGGTAGCATCAACTTAAGGATCTACTGTAATATTACTCCACTAATCTAGCAAATTTTAACCCTTTTTCTAACCCATTTACAAAATATCTGCACTATATTGTTCTGGAAGCATTACAAACATTGCATTAGATTCCTCTTGAGGTAGTTCAGAGTCTTGAGACAGCAAATTTACATATTTTTCTCCACTACCATGGATGGGTAGTTACTGTAAAAGGCCTAAAATCAAACTCCTTCCCCCCCCCACCCCCATTCTCGGGAGTATTATAATTTTCCCCCTCCGATCATAAGCTAACAACTGGAAAAATACAAAATCATACAAAAATTTTAAAAATAAGCAAAAAACTGAGAATCTGTGTTATCAAACTAATAATCTAAACTTTGCTACAAACAAATAAAACAAAACCTCACTTCATTTACCAAGTTATAGGCATTTTATAAAGTACTCAAGTAATTAACAGTTCATAAAAATCGGGGGAAATTTTTAGGTAGAAACAAAATTAATACAACTCATTCTCAAATAGTTCTTCTAAAAGGCCATGTCCACACAGAGGTTTAGTGAAACTGTCTGCAGGGGGCTACCTTGTAGTTCAGACCCCTCTCAGGTCTGCTTCAGAGGTGCAGGGATATTGGCAGACATCTGCTCCAGGTAAGCCAAGGAGTCCTGAGGAACTTTGCCTGTCTTTTTGTGCTGCACATTGATGTCCTCCAACATCAGCTGACAATGTGTCTCAACATTGTTGCTTCTGCACCAGTGCATCTTATTGCTGCAATTCGTTTCTTAATTCTCAGACGTCCTCTTTAATGACTTGCTCTGGTTTCTGGGCAGACAACTGCAATCTTTTTTGTAGGGAAAAAAACAACTCTGTCTTGCAATATCCAGAAGTTTCTGGATACACTGCTCAACACCAGTTCGAATTTCTTCCTGATCCATGTCATTGACATAATCCTGACTCACAAGAGAAGCAAAGCAAGCCTTGAATGACAGTTCCACCAAGTTGCGCTACAAGTTCTTGGCGTGATAGGTGCTGCCTGAAGAATCGAGGCCTGGCTCTGGAGTCTGGCTGGGGTGGTGGGGATCCTGGCTGCTGCCCAGAGAACATACCACCCAGCGGAGCCACCCTGTATGAGATGGTGGGCCCATTGCACCTGTGTGGAATAGCCAAGATTTTTGTTTGTTTATTATAAACCACAGAAAAGAAACACCAACTTTAGAGTTTGTTTTAAACACCAACTTTAGAGTTTGTTAATTTCTTTTAATAAAGAAATCTATCTTATTCAGATAAGATAGCAAGACAGACTTTATCTAGTGGGTCTATAATGATAAGTACAGGGACCCCTGCACTGGTGGGGTGGGGACACATTGCACTCAATTTAGATTTCATCTAGGGCAAGTGGGAGTTTATTACTAATGAGCAGTGTGGTGGCTAGTGGGTGGAAAATTACTAGGAAGAAACAAAAAGGTCAAGGGTTTGTGTCTAAACTGACTTAATAGGATTATTGCTGAGAGTGGGCCAGACAAGTGGTGATAATAGTGATAAGACAATGTGGAAGGTTGGATAGGGAGTGTGGGGGAATTTCCCTAAAATCTTCTTAGTATGATTCTTGCTTACTATGTATTCTTTAAGGACAAGACAAAGTTCACAAAGGTGGTTCTAGTCAGAACTCAAGAACCTAGTCAAAGGAAAGAGCTTTGTCAAAATAAATTAGCTATCTAAACACACAGAACCATACCTGAAAGTCCTCAGCAAACTATAATTTCTCAAGCTATGATCAATTCTGTTCAACATGGATTGTTAACATTTAATATTACTTATTTCTTTTTTTAAATATTATTTCTTGTGTGGTTTATAACTTTTAAAGTATGTCTTATATGGCAGAAATGGAAAATACATAGTATCATAATTCCTGAGTCCATGTCAAGTACTTGATTATAATCATGCAGTCAAAAGTTAAAAAAAAAAAAAGGCTTTTAAAATCCCTGGAAAGGCAGCCACTACAAATCAGTAACTTAATTTTTATAAGGCATCATTTTTTAAGAGCATTGTATTTCTATTGGAATTTTAAGTCATGTAATCTGACATTAAATTTTCCAGCTGAAAGCATTGATATATTGGGTAAGGCTGTATGCATATTTTGTTTGTTTTGTGGTGCTCTGGATAGAACAAAAAAAAATTGGTCCTAAATGTCAGTAGTGCAAGGTTGAGAAATCCTGTGCTATAGCAGTACAAGTCTCAGGTAGAAAAAATTATATAGTCTTTTCATAAAGCTAACAGCTTAGAAACACGGAACATCAATATATATGGATGGATAGAGTAATATACCTACTGTAGGTGTGGGTCAGAGAAGGATTGGACAAAGTCATGTATGAAGTTGAAGCTGAAGAATGAATCATACAAAGGGATTGACTGGATTGGCATGAAAAATGTTCCAAACCAAAGCAAGAGGACATACTTGTGAAGATCTAGAAACAGAGAAAGTCGGGCAGAGTTGAGAGAAAGTAAAATGGTGAAATCTTAAAAGCAAAGCCCAGAATCTTTTTGAGGGTTGATAAAAGGTTTGGATTTTACCTCTCTTTCTTTTTCCTCTCTCTCAAAAATAAATTGCCATTGTTTGATATTTGAGAAGTTATGTCTTTCCAATGTCCAAATAATCAAATTTTCCCATAAATTGTGTAATAGAAATGGAAAATGTAAATCTTTGTTTTAAGCATTAGCATGCTCTATTTTCCTTCTGTATATTACTAATGTATCTTTGTATGTGTGTACTGGGATTGACCCAGCGGCACTCTGCCTCTGAGCTACATCCCCAGGCGCCCCTCTTTAGAGACAGAGTCTCACTAAATTGCTGGGATTAAAGGTATGTGCCATTGCGTCTGGCCTTCTTCTTTATTTTAAATAAGTTATAGAACATTACTTATTTAGGTAACAAAAAATGATTTTTTTAATAATATTTTTAGTTGTAGGTGGACACAATACCTTAATTTTTATTTATTTATGTAGTGCTGAGGACTGAACCCAGTGCCCCCCATATGCCAGGCAAGTGTTCTACCACTGAGCTATAACCCCAGCCCACAAAAATGATTTTTAATTTTCCTTTTTTTCATTATAGTCGTTATCCAGCTATTACTTTAGTTTTCCTGTAATTCTGGCATTAACAACATTATTTTTACTTAAAATTAGAGCTTAAGTATTTATTCTATAGCTGTTACTTTGTTCATTTTTAGTAATTGTTAAACCATTTCACTCATTTTCTTATGTGTCCTCTTATTACTGGAACTTTAGTGCTAGCTTGTGCTTTTATGAATAATACTGGCATGGATCTGTGTATGCATATAACTATTACCTCTTTTTGTTCCTTCCTAGAGGTAGTACTGTTTTTTATATTTTAAAACAGTACTTCTTATTTTAATTTTTTGTGAATACTGGATTATCTATCAACATTAATTAAGGAACTTTTTTTTTTTTAAATAAACCTGCAGAAATTATGGAAAAGTCTGGTGAGGAAGGGATGCCTGATCTTGCCCATGTCATGCGCATTTTGTCCGCCGAAAATATCCCAAATTTACCTCCTGGAGGAGGTCTTGCTGGCAAGTAAGTAGAACAAAAAAGTTAATTTTAGTAGTTTCATTTAGTAATTATATAATTTTAGATAAGAAAAACAAATCAGAAGCACATCAGTTATCTAAGGAAATGAGTTGATGTTTCTCAAATTAGAGAAGAACTTTAAAACTTCATCCAAAAAAGATTTTTAAAAATAAATTGTCATACTCTTTGAGGATGAAAATCTTTCTTGTTAATTGAGAACAAATGGATTGTGCAAGATCAAATTCTCAGTGAAATATAGAAACTGTGTTCTTGGCAAGTATTTAGTGTGATAGTTTTTTAGTGTGGTCAAGAATGAAGTATTTGAAATACAAGCTTAAAAACTAAAGCTTTTTGTTTTTTTTAAGGCGCAATATTATTGAAGCTGTTTATAGTAGACTGAATCCACATAGAGAAAGTGATGGGGTAAGTTTTGTTTTATTTCCTAAGCATTTGAAATAATATACAATATAAATACGATATATGAATACATTCATATAATTAATTCTATAGTAAATTATCTTTTTTTCATTTTTAAGGAACAATTAAAGGTTTAGAAAATGGAAAAAATAAATAAAATTATGTGTTGAAAATAGCTTTGTTATTTTCTGGACATCAGATGGTCTTTTTGTTTGAGCTATCCTTGTTTCTTTCCTGTATGTCTGCATTTTCTTCTCCCTTATAACTTAATTTTGAGGCAAGAATGTGCTTTTCAATATCTCAATTTCTTTGTAGGCTGCTACCAAAAATTAGTTGTTATTTTAACAACCAGTTCTTTCCCTGTGCCCTGTTGTTCCGACCTGAAGATAATTTCTTTCTAATACTGATGTATTATGGTTATGTGAATGTTGATTGAGATGACGGTTTCTGTTGTACTCTGCTGTGTGTCATCAGAGCAAAATTCTTTATTTCTTTGCCTTTTGATGCCAAACCTAGAGGCACCGATGAGCCACCAGCTGCTGGTATACATAGTACTCATACCAGAAGACAAAACAGTGTCATTTTTAAAGTCACACTCAATTTCAGAGTTAGCAATTCAAATACGAGCATATTTTCTCCAGTTGTTCATGTTTTGGGGCATCTAACAATATATGACTTAATTTTTAATATATATGCTGCAAAGTTTTAAGGGAGCCAAATTTAGCGAATAAAACTCCTTGAGAAATATAGACTAAACCTCCAAGTCTCCGTTCAGCACCTCTTGACAGGTCTTAAGATAGAAAATAGCTATTAGGTAGACATTATTCGTCTCAATTGCATTATTTATTTTCCAGGATTTATTATTGTACAGCAATAATACAATTTCTTTTTCTTAACAATAAAAGTGTCCTGGTAAAAGGGAAGTTTTACAGTTAGTACAGTTAATGAGTACTATGTATTGCTAATGATAAAGTTTATTTACATCTTAGTTCTAGAGCAGTGATTCTGATACTTTTGTGTCAGAAGCTGTGAACATTAATTTAAAAATAAATATATATGTCATGTGGTACATTCAGATGAATCTCAAACAAATAAGATCTTGACAATTAAAAAGGTGGTGGGGGGCTGGGAATACAGCTCAGTTGGTAGAGTGCTTGCCTTGCATGCACAAGGCCCTGAGTTCGATCCCCAGCTCCACCAAAAAAAAAAAAAAAAGTGATGGTAATTTTTAAGAGGTAAGGAGAAGAGAATCTTAATTCTTGGGCTAGATTATAGATTCCTTAATGGCATCCACTACCTTGGTTAGCCAGAATAAACTTCNAAAAAAAAAAAAAAAAAAAGAAAAGAAGAAAAGAAAACAGAAAAAAAGTGCTGGTGGGTGCAATCCTCAGAATAAAAAAAAATATATTTTTTTAATAACCCTACATTTCTTCTTAACATATACCAAGGATCCCCCCCCCCTTTTTTTTTTAAGGTCTGGAGATTGCACCTGGGGCACCAGGATACTTTACCACATCCTAATCTTTTACTACATCCCTAACCCTTTTTATTTTGAGATAGGGTTTCATTAAATTGCCCAGACTGGCCTTAAAATAGTGATCCTCCTTACCCGGGCTCCAGAGTAGCTGGGATTCTAGACATGTGTCATCATACCTGGCTGACTTTGGAATTTTTATAAAAGAAAACTATACATGGTAGCTACCTAATGGTGAACAAATAGAAAACAGAACCATGAAACTAAGGTTTATGCCTAAGATATAAAACTTGCAAAAAAATAAGATTTTATAAAACTTGATTTAAGTAAGATTAGTATATGGCTATGTAAATTTAGGATTACATACTTAATTATATTTATATATATTAGCTTTCCAATAACCACTGGAAATCTACATTGTAGTGAATTGATGAAGGAGGAGACTAAAACATAAGACATTGTTCCATCCATATGATCGTGATGTTTACAATGTATTTAAAAACACAGAAGTTTCATAAATATTTCATGTAGTTTAGTAAAGAATGACAAAGAATGTGACTGGATGTAGCTGTCACTCAGTGGTAGAGTACTTGCCCAGCATGTGGGAAGCCCTGGGTTCAATCCCTACTACAAAAGGGGGTAAAGTGTGTGTGTGTGTGTGTGTGTGTGTGTAATTGTCATATAAATGTGTGTGGTGGCTGCTATGAAAGTTCACCTAAGGTGAGAGAAAGTCAGATTCTTAAAGCAAAGATAGGATTTAAAGAGTGATTTGAGCGGCAGAAATGAGATGAAGATGGCATTTCAAGTGAGGTAGAAAGGCAAGAACAAAAGAAAGGTCACCTTTTTGGCTACAGTAGTGAATTGCTCTGGTGAAAATTTAAAGAATTTAGGTTGTTTAGCTATTGACAGAGACACTAGCTTTTTGAAATTAATTTTAGAGTACAGAACCACACCATATGTTTGGAACTTAGAAATTATAGACTCAAAGGAATATCCATGGCATACTTATGTGTTGGAAACATTTGTAGTATTAGAGATGCTGGAGGTCATGTAGTTTTGAAATAACTGCAGAGATCAAATAATTAATTTAAGTCCATTGTTGGTAAGTAGATATGGGTAATAGAAACTTTTCCATTTACTATAAAAACTAACTTGGAGCCAGAATAATAACAACCCTTTCAGAATATTCACTGCCTTAGAAAAATGTACTAAAAATACTAAAGAAGTAGAAAGAATGAAGAAAATACAGACCTTTAGTTAAATCCCCAGATCTTAACTTGATCCATTTTAGTAACCAATTAGACACCATTGTGCTCCATAAATCCTTCTTGACTTTGATCTCCCTGAGTATGGGAAATGTTACCAGGAAGCACAGTGACAGGGGCTTGTGTTTAACTTGCAAATGTGAGGTAGAAGTACTGAAAAACAAAACAAAACAAGGAAAGACTGTGGTAGAATGTAAGTATGTACCCAGAAATCCTCATCTTTATTTTTATTTAATTAAACTCCCCTTAGGTTCTGTCTTATAATAATTTAAAATCAAGCAATTTCCCCAGTAACCTGGCTGAAAGAGTACAAATGAGTGCCATGGGTGGAGTGGGGTCATAAGAAAAAAAAAAAAAAAAAAGAAATACTGAAGAGGAGAAAGTTGGAAGGTGCTATAAAAATTAAGCTTATATTTATAAAATAACAAAAATAAATTTTACTTTAGATATTTTAAAATGCTAGTCACCTAAATCTGAGATTGTTTTAGACTCTTAAAATGTCTGCTTTCTGTCAGAATTGTTCTTGCTATAGTGTTTATAAGTAGTACCATTAGAAATAAGGGTTCATTCATTTTTCTTATATTAAAAACAAATTTTTATGGATAATAAGTATATTTCAAAAAGCTAGGTTCAATATAAGCCAGAAATCAAATAATTTTAAATATGTTCAGAAGCTAGGGAAGGATTTAGGGGAATTTTTTACTTACTAGCCTTGTTTTGTACTTTTAGTTCTACTCTTTAGAATACATTGTCTTGTTTAATACAAGCAATATTGATATGCTCCTGACTTTTAAAATGAAACTGTGGGAAAGTCTAGTAAGAATTTTTAACCCAGGAGTTCATTACCCCATCCACCAATTTTTCAAAATGTTTATGGGTAGCAATATTGACCAAATTATATTGTAATATTGTGTGTATGCATGAGTATGTAACAACAAATTCCATCATTATATACAACTACAGAACACCCATTAAAATTGTCAAAGAAGAGGGGCTGGAGTTATACTCAGTTGGTAGAGTGCTTGCCTCGCATGCCCAAGGTTTAATCCCCAGTGCACCAAAAAAAAAAAAAGTGAAAGAAAATAGTTTGCGTATGTGTATACACTTTCCTTATTGATAAATTCACCTATAGTTTTCATCCGTTCTCAAAGGAGTCTGTGACTTCCCCCACCCTGCCAGAATGACCCCTCCATCCACCATAAAATTTGTGAAAAAAAGCTGTTCTTGTATTAGGACTCTGAGAAGGACAACCCTTTCCTCATTACAAAATGCTAGTTGTTTTTTAACTAGAATATAAATTTGGTGAGTTCTGGCACTTTGTCTCAGTTATCTATACTTGTAGTCCCAGGACCTTCCACAATCCTGGCATATGTTGAGAGGTCATTTCTAGTAGTTGGCTTAATTTAAAAAAGAATAATTTAAGTTGCTAATTGGTATGGAAGTCTGTGTTTTTAAGAGCTTTCTGTTTTCCATACAAAAATGTTAAATTTAAGTTCTTTCCTTACAGAACTTAATTAATTAACTTACCATTGATAAAGCTATGTAAGTTGATGATTTTCCAAGGGTAAAGGTTAGTAAACTTGTATTTACCCAACTCTTACTTATGCCAGGGTGTGTGTATTGTACAGTCTTCTTGGCACCCTTTTACATGACACCGAGATTCAGAGATGAGTGGAGCTGACTCCAAAACTATTCTTACATATTCCACTCTGCATCTTTTTTAGGTGTAGAAGGACACGGTACCTTTATGTTGTTATTTATGTTTATGTGGTGCTCAGGATGGAACCCAGTGCTTTACACGTGCTAGGCAAGCGCTCTGCTACTGAGCTACAACCCCAGCCCTCCACACTCCATCTTGAGAGATTACAGATGTGTGCACCCCACTTCTCTTCCATTCAAGAAAAATAATTTTTCATTCTATGTAACTCTTGTGTTTCAACTTTATAAAATATTCCTCATTATAAAGAAATATCAATTAAGATATTTCTTTATGGGCTGGGGATGTGGCTCAAGCGGTAGTGCACTCGCCTGGCATGCGTGCGGCCCGGGTTTGATCCTTGGCACCACATACAAATAAAGATGTTGTGTCCGCCGAAAACTAAAAAATAAATATTAAAATTCTCTCTCTCTCTCTTTCTTTTTTAAAAGAAAGATATTTCTTTATAATGAGGAATATTTTATAAAGTTGTTGAAACTTAAGCATTTAAGCCAGTTCCTTATCAGTTATTTTTTATTTGAATACATTTTTATTGATGCTAATCCAAAAACTTTTTTAAAGGAATTTAGATTTTTGAGAAAGACAGAATAAACAGGACAGATTGGGCTTCTTTTAATCCCAAAGGATCTCTATATTCTGTTCTCACATAATTAAATTTTATATGGAATCTTTTCTGTTTTACTTACATAGTTAAGAATTTTTAGTTATAAAATTTTGTTTTTTAGCTAACAAGCAGGGCATTGGACTTTACAAAAACAATTTTTACTCTTTTAACTGATCATTAGAAGAATTTTGCTTATGGCAACTGTTTAAAAAATATGCATTGCTGCAAATAAATACTAAGTAAATTTTAAATTTTACTAGGGCTTGGATTTCCCTCCTCCCATTTACTCTTGTACTGGGGATTGAATTTAGGGGCACTCGACCACTGGGCCACATCCCCAGCCCTTTTTTATTTAGAGACAGGGTCTCGCTGAGTTGGTGAATATCTCACCATTGCTGAGGCTGGCTTTGAAATCGCCATCCTCCTGCCTCAGCCTCCTAAGTCGCTGGGATTACAGGCATACGCCACCGCGACTGGCTGTTAACCATATTCTTATGCTTTATTTGGTAAGGCCATATATTCATAATTAGGTTGGTTCTTTAACTCTGTTAACCCAGCTGATGGACTCTTAAAAGCTAGAGGAAAAAGGACTAAATTGTCATATTACTTACTGCTTTATGTTTGTTTTACAGAATAATCTAAAACATCCCATTTAATACAGATTATTTAAAAATAGCATAGTTTTCTGTAATTTTATTAATCTTTACTGAATCAAGAAGCTACTGCAAGATTTCAATATGTAATAAACCAGTGTAGTTCTACAATAATTATCACGAGTATTTATTAAGTATCTAGTTATATGGGGCAGTTCTATGCAAAAACTGCACTCACCATTATGTATTCAATGGAACATTAAGGTGCATATTAATGTTAGTTAAACTGGCACACAAATCTGAGCTCTGCCACTTATTAACTGTTGAATTTCTCTGAATCTTTCTTCACTTAAAAAATGATGGTTGCAGTTCTTGATTTATAGAGTACCTGCGAGGATTAATATAAAGTTCATAGCACAAACATTAATTTTCCTTCCATAGGTGATGGGAGGATATAGAAAGAAATAAGAAATTATCCAGGAGAATTCATAATCTAGTTAGGAAGACTTGTGAACAGTTAGTTGCAAGGTGTAGAGTTCATTGCTATAATGTATAAAAATAGATGTGTAGCTTTATGAATTCAGGTAAAGAACGTGCAAGAACCTAGATAATAGGTTCCCCTTCTGATATTAGTGAAAGCCCATGAGAGTGTTATGTAATAGTTTTTTTCCCTTTTTTTTTGGCAGTACTGGGGATTGAACCCAGGGCCTCACATGCTAGGCAAGAGTTACACCCCCAGCCCATTTTTAAAAAGAAACTTCTCTTCTTCCCTAACTACCACTAATGATAGCAATTTACAGAAACAGAGATGATTGTTTTATGGTTGAAGGTGTCACTTGGAGAATGAGAGAAGTGCTTTATTTGTTGAGCCCACCAAAGTGAACTCAAATATGACAATCTTTGAATCTGGCCTTATCAATAATTATAACTCCAAGTAGATTTAGTCCATATCTGTGATTATCAACCATGGCTACATATCATAATTACTCTTTCAGGCTTTGAAAAACAACCCGTATCTGCTTAACCTATGTATTTTGAACTGGAACTTTGGAATCTATATAGTTTTTTTTAAAAAACTCACACATTGATTCTAATGTGAAACCAGCTTGACACTGATTTCTTCATGTAGGTTAACTGCTCATTTGAAGCAGATTTTGTTTTGAGGTCCAACATTTTTTTAAAAAAGCTAAAAGGAGCTGTTTGTTGATCAAGGTGGAGGGCAAATTGGACCCTATGTTATAGTCATTGTAGTATACCATAAAGCAGAACATTTCTTTTTTTGGAAGACCTGATTAAGACTGACTTGGTTTCTAGTTAGAATGTACTTTTTTTTTTAAACTGGGGATTGAGTCTAGGGGCACTTTACCAGTGAGCTACATCCCAGTCCATTTTATTTTTTATTTTGTGACAGGGTCTCCCAAAGTTGTTGAGAATGGCCTGGAACTTGCAATCCTCCTGCCTCAGCTTCCTGAGTTGTGGGGATTATAGGCATTGCACCACTGCGCCCAGTTTAGAATGCACTTATTTCATTGCTGAATAAATTCAAATAAGAAACTTTATTTAGTGAAACATATTATTTTACTGTATGGGGAAAGGTAAGGGAAAGAAAAATAAGAAAAGCTTCAATTAACACACATTGTGTTCACTGCACATAATAAATTTTGCAAAAATTAAAGTTAATTTGACAGGTAATATACTTGTAGAAATTTTGAAAATTGAAAGAAAATAAAGGATCTATAACTCATTAGCCATAGTCATTATCATTACATGGGTGTATTTCTTTTTTTTCTAGGCATTTTACATATCCTAAAATGAATAAATACATCTACATACTCAAAACACACAGGCTATATACAGAATCATCTTTCACTTTTTGCCATAAGGCATTTTTAAAAAATTAAATGCTCCCCTTTTTCTATTAAACATTACAATTTATTATGTGTTTTTATTACTGCTCTTTTTGCAGAATCATAGAATAATAGTTTCTAAGGATGGTTAAGAGTTTGTTTTTAGTTTCTCAACATTTTATGATGAAAACTTCCAAATATATTAAAAAATTGACCCATCTCTAAGCCTTCTACCAAAATTCAATAATTGCTCATATTTTGCCATAGTTGCTTTATCTCTTTTCATAGGTACAGGTATGTACATTATTTTTTATTTTTTATTTTTATTTTTATTTTTTTTTTGGCTAAACCCTCTGAAGGCAAATTCTAGAGAGCATAATATTTTACTTGTAAACATTTCAGAATACAGATTTTAAGAATAGGGCATTTTTCTACATAGCCATAATTATATCTAGGAAACTCAATAATAAATTTTACAAGTCAGGTAATTTTCCCCAGTTGTTCTTAAAATGACTTTATTTTGAAACATGGTCTAGCAGGTTAGGTCATCAGTATAGCACATTAAACAAGATTTTAATCCAGACCCCCTTCTCTCCCACCTGCCCTTTTTGTCCTTACACTGACTTTAAAAAATGTGAGCCAGTTTTGTATAGAATGGCCTACTTTCTAGATTTGTATGATTGTTTTCCCATGGTATCCTTTAACCTGATCTTCTGTTTCCTGATTTCCTATAAAGGGGAAATTACTTTATTAGATCCATATTAAACATTTTGGGCAAGAATGTGGGATGTGATTCTGTATTTCATAATACCTTACCTCAGGAAGCACATAATGTAAAGTTGTCTTTATTTTAGTTTATCAACTTAATTATGATCAGCTTAGATGAATAAAGTTTGTTTTGCTAACAAAATTAAGCATCTATTTTTGTAGAAACCTGTAGACTTTCCAAAATTTAACAAAATATGAAAAGATTAAGTAATTTATAACCATATCTTATAATATTTAAAATAATTTATGTGCTTTTATCCAGAGATGTTTTTTATTCAAATACTGCATTAAAAGGCAAAAATAAATAAAAATTTTCTCCAAGAAAGCTTTAAAATTCTCCAAAACTCCAACTTAAATTTATGTAGTTTTGCAGTTTGTATCTTCTCTTCTACCTATCATTTAGCAGAAATGAAGAAACTAACATGTCCTGCTTTCCTCTCCTTCTCCTCGCTTTATAGACTAATTTCCTTTTGTATGAAATCATATAGCAATGATTTTTTTTCCCCAAATAAGTCGCTTTTAGGAAATGCTTGTGTTGCTGTTGAATTCTAAAAGCAGAGTAAATTTCAGATAGCAGTTGAAATAAGACAAGGTAGTTAATGGTCATTTGCTAAAAATAACTTGGGCTTTTACAAGTTTTTATTAATTTTCCCAGGTAAGAATTGATATTTATTTAATTGTTTTCATGCATAGAATATATTGCTCATGGTAGAAAAATTAGTATTTTGTGTAATATGTTATGAAATACATGTGATATCCTAGTTTGTCTACTGACACTGGGGTCTTAAATCTTAAAAAAAGGCCTCCGATGAAGCAGAGGAAAGTGGATCACAGGGAAAATTGGTGGAAGCTCTCAGGCAAATGAGAATTAATCATAGGGGAAACTACCGACAACTTCTGGAGGAGATGCTGACTAGTTACAGGCTAGCTAAAGTAGAGGGAGAAGAAAGCCCTGCTGAACCAGCTGCTGCAGCTACTTCTTCGAACAGTGATGCTGGAAACCCAGTGACAATGCAGGAAAGCCATACTGAATCAGAAAGTGGTGAATTAGACAGCTGTAATGAAGATGCAGGGACAAAGATGAGTGGTGGAAAAATATGACATTTTTGGTAATATTTTTGTGATCTTTGATTTGGTTTTTACTTAGGAAGTATAATGTGTGCATTTATATAACCATTTTGTTATTTGATTCTTGGAAAACTAGTTTATTATATTCAAATAGCCTTGTTTTTTAAAAAGGCCTTTGCATACATCTTTGATGAAATAGTTTAAAATGAACTTTTATAGTTATTTCAAATTCAATGAAATTATATGTCATTTCACCTTGTCTGTAGGCTACCATTAATTAAAGCCAGTAGTAAAATTCATACCTGAAAGGATTAGAAATGACTGATTAGAGAGATTACTGTATGTTATGGAAAAACTTGTTAATGTAGAATTATACTGCTTATTTTATATATTAGTACACTCACAGTTAGCTTTGTAATTTGTGTTTTCTTTAATAATTTTAGTTCTTCAAAGAGTGGCTGATGCTGGCCTGTAATTTTTCTTTCAAGGTTGATGATTTGTGTGTTGTTTGATTTGTTTATATTTAACATCTCTGTAGTTTTTATTTTTAGAAGTTGTGAGATACTGGATGTGTGGTTATTTTTTCTTTCTCTGTATTCTTTATGAAACACAAGTTTTGAAAAAACCTATGTATTATTCAAACAGCTTTGGTTTGTATATTCTGTATAGCCTAACTACACACATCAAAATGTATGTCAACCAAGTGTTTAGAATAAAATTATAAGTGTTTAAGCCCAAATAAAGCATGTGATGTGGAATAATCTATGCATGTTGTACTTATTTTTTTAATTATTTTTTTTAACAACCATGTTTGGGATATTGGAAAACTATTCATTAGAAATCCATTTGTATTTATATTAAATTTAATACACTTTTGACTTAGTTTTTTCATATCAGAAAGAAAAATTTGTAATATGAGATATATAAGTCTTACTCAAAATAAGTCAATTTTATTATTCCCTTTTTGGGTACAAAATATTCAACTATGACAACATGAACACATGTAGACATGTGAAAACATTGTCACATTAGGAACATGGTCAGTTTTATTACCAAGTATGCATCAGATATTAATAAATGCAAGAATTGTGGGCTGTTTTAAAAATATGTGTTTTGTTTTTGTTAAAACAGGCTTTTAAATTACAGATAGCTATTAGTTACATGGGGAAATTTTGACTATAGAACATTAACTTTACTTCTTCCTGTTCATATTTTATATCATGTCTTTAAAGTTACTAAAGGTAGTATAATTTGAAACTTTGGAATCTTCAGATGTTGTAGCTGATGTTTTGATCTATTTTTCCAATGCCAGAATATTTTAAGTGTTTTGAGAAAGAGGAAGGCATTTGGTGGAGAGGGGAGAAAAAAATCCAACCAGTTATCTATCTATAATAGATAGATACATGTGTATGTACACATTATACAATACACACGTCTTTCTGTATAAGTACCTTTTCAGACAAAGAAAGGAAGGTAATTTGTTCATCTAATTTTGTTTTCTTTTGAAATTCAACCCAACCTGGAAGTTGGTATAGGTAAATAATAATATTCTTCCTTTTCTCTTCCTGTAGGGTGCTGGAGATCTAGAAGACTCATGGTAGCCTTATAAACCTTCTAAAATGCTTTTGATTCTGAAAATTGGGGGAAAAAACATTTTAATCACAATTTTCTTCAATACAAGGGGAAAATATTCTTGTGGATTCCCAACGTTTTGTGATATGAGCAGAAAATCATAAGCATTTCCCATCATTTGTTCTTATTTGTGTTTTCTGATATTTGCCACTCGTAGCATTGCCTGTACTACAGTATTTTTTGCCAACCTCGGGCATACTGGTCACATCTGTATTGAACTTTTGGCCCTAGAAACCAATGGAATTATTTTACCACAGCAAACAAATGTGCCTGAGGTGCATGAGAATATAGTTAGCTGTACTCAGAAGATACATTATGTTTTATTTTAAACAAAACACACAACATACAAGCATGTAAGAGTAAAGAATTGTATGAGATGTTCCTTTTTTAGTTAACCAAGTTGGAAAGCCTTTTTGGAGTTCTATGGCTTGGAATTTTATTTGAGTAATTTACTATAGGATATGTATTTATTATTAATTGTTATTTAATTTTTTCCAATTTTACCTGTATTACCAAACTGGATTCTCCAATAATGTCCAAATTCTAATGTTGCCTTGCTTCAAGATAAAGTATATTTGGCAATAATATTATAAACCCTTACAAATTTTATGCATGTATCCTACTACATACTTCAACTCTTTACTAGAAAATCTTTTGAAACCAAATGGATTAATTTATGGCTATTTATAATTTGCTTTGACATCTCACTGCTGCAAATTCTTTTAAATGATGAGATTTGCCTTTATAATGTAAATTGTGATTTTTGTTTTACATGTGGGTTTCTATAGTTTTAATTTTTTCAGCTTTTAAGATTCAAGTTTTGTGTAATTTGGTATAATTTTTAACTGTTTATGTTATTTTAAAAGCTCAGAATATCACATTGAAATTACTATAAATACATTTAAAATTATCTATTTTAGATCTAAGGAAATATTACAGAGATATTTTCACGGGTTCAGTAACCTTTCATTTTATAACATTGGGCACGGTACAGAGTGGCTATCACAAGGTACTTGAAGATTAGTTTAATTCTATTTTTACAATAACCTTGAATTCTTTGAGTTTTGCATGTATTAAACCTAATTAATGCTGAACATGAAGAGGAAAGTATTTATCTAAAAGAAGTTACTGGGGTAGGAGAAGTAATGAATGTATCCATGTGTACATGGTTTACATGTTGTGGATGCTTTGTAAACATTTTTCTATATGTTTAAATTGTGTTTCAGCAGGTTGTAATTGCCCTTGTGTGTAGTTAAAATGAGTCATCATCTGGTCCTGTGTGAAATGGAATTCATGGTATTTTCTGTAACATTTCCCTGAAGCTGTTTTTGGAGAGCCACACACATTTGAATACAGACAGCTTTCCTGATCACTTGATTTATTGTGCACCTGATTTTTGGTCTAAAAGGAATTACTGCCACAATATATTTTATTTATTCTTTAGATATTAGCCTTGTAAGTTAAAGTGCTTTACATGATGGTGTTAAAAGCTCTTTGTCCCTTTACTGGGTTTGGGGGGTTGTTAAAAGATAGGGAATGAAGAATGCAAAATGGTTTATTGTTCAGTCTACTCTGATCCAACCCTGTACTGATAGTACCTTTCCAGTATGATATTGTGACGTTTCATACAATGCAGTGAACATAACCAACTTGTTACCTAAATAAAGAATTGATTTAAAAAAAAAATGTGTGATATATTACTATTTGGTGTGATTTTCAAAAATAAAAAGGGCAGTTTTGAATGTTATTTAGTTAGCATATTGTGAAAATTTCCATACAAAACCATGTAGATGAATTCTAACTCCACAGGGGAATTAAACTATATAGGACAACATCCTTTCTTCACTCCAAAATCATTTTTATAGTACTTGGTGAGGAGGCCATTGGCCCTTTACATACCAGTAACTTATGACTTAGCAAAAGAAAAACCCATGTTTAGTGTTCATGAAACTAAATTCTCTTGTCTGTCTCTTCTCAAACATTAGACTCAGGACCCATTTATCCTCCCTCGTAAAAATTGGATGTCCCCAAGAAGTTTTGCTTTTTGGATTTTATCTGTTGATATTTACTATATTAGAAATCCAATATAATAACAACACTACATATTAGCATAGATAACATTGTTTTATGAAAAAATAGTCTAACAAGTCTAAAAAATTTAGGGTACAATGTGCCACCGGTTTTCATTTTTCTAAACCTTTTATGGTAGGCTGGATTCTCATACTTGCTTTTACATTCAGTCTGTAGCAGTGTGGCACATTTGTTGAACTATTTGAAGAAATCTGGCCTTACAGGCTGTTGGAAAAGAGTGTTTTAGTAACTGCAGGTAATTGTGGCTATCAAAAATTGACAATTGGTAGTCTATTCAAAATTAGTGAAATCTGAAAGCTAAATCAAAGGTCTTTTTGTCCCCTGTTACATTAAAATCCATTGGGTCTATCTTGCATTTGGATTGGATAACTGTGCATGGTTTTATAATACCTTGAGTTGGTCATTTGGAAAATACTGGCTTACTGAATTATGCAGTTCTTCTGAATATTGACATTTTAAATTGATTTTTTAAAAATAAATGACAGTGGAAAGCAGTACAATTCATATTACAACATTGAATTCATATTACAATTCATATACAACACAATTTTTCATATCCCTGGTTGTATGCAAAGTATGTTCACACCAATTCATGTCTTCATACATGTACTTTGGATAATGATGACAATCACATTCTACCAGCCTTGCTAGTCCCCTGCCCCTCCCACTCCTCTGCCTTATCTAGAGTTCATCTATTCCTCCCATGCTCCCCCTTCCTACCCCACTATGAATCAGCCTCCTTATATCAGAGAAAACATTCGGCATTTTATTTTTTGGGGATTGTCTAACTTCACTTAGCATTATCTTCTCCAACGCCTTCCATTTACCTGCAAATGCTATGATTTTATTCTCTTTTATTGCTGAGTAATATTCCATTGTGTATATATGCCACATTTTTTTTAATCCGTTCATCTACTGAAGGGCATCTAGGTTGGTTCTACAGTTTAGCTATTGTGAATTGTGCTGCTATAAACATTGATGTGGCTGTGTCCCTGTAGCATGCTATTTTTAATTCCTTGAATAGAGACCGAGGAGAGGGATAGCTGGGTCAAATGATGGTTCTATTCCCAATTTTCTAAGGAATCTCCATACTGCTTTCCATATTGGCTGCACCAATTTGCAGTCTCACCAGCAATGTATGAGTGTGCCCTTTCCCCCACACCCTCACCAGCACTTATTGATGTTTGTCTTCATAATAGCTGCCATTCTGATTGGAGTGAGATGATATTTTAGAGTAGTTTTGATTTGCATTTCTCTAATTGCTAGAGATGATGAACATTTTTCATATATTTGCTGATTGTATATCCTCTTCTGAGAAGTATCTGTTCAGGTCCTTGGCCCATTTATTGATTGGGTTATTTGTTTTTTTGGTGCTTAACTTTCTGAGTTCTTTATATATCCTAGAGATTAGTGCTCTATCTGATGTGTGAGGGGTAAAGATTTCCTCCCAAGATATAGACTCTCTATTCACCTCACGAATTGTTTATTTTGCTGAGAAGAAACTTTTTAGTTTGAATCCATCCCATTTATTGATTCTTGATTTTAATTCTTGTGCTATAGGGGTTTTATTAAGGATGTTGGGGTCTAATCCCACATGATGAAGATTAGGACTTACTTTTTCTTCTATTAGACACAGAGTCTCTCGTTTAATTCCTAGGTCCTTGATCCACTTTGAGTTGAGTTTTGTGCATGGTGAGAGGGGTTTAATTTCATTTTGTTGCATATGGATTTCCAGTTTTCCCAGCACCATTTGTTGAAGAGGCTATATTTTCTCTAGTGCATGTTTTTGGCACCTTTGTCTAATATAAGATAATTGTAATTTTGTGGGTTAGTGTCTGTGTCCTCTACTCTGTACCATTGATCTACCTGTCTGTTTTGGCGCCAATACCATGCTGTTTTTGTTACTGTTGCTCTGTAGTATAGTTTAAGTTCTGGTATAGTGATGCCACCTGCTTCACTCTTCCTGCTAAGGATTGCTTTAGCTATTCTGGATCTCTTATTTTTCCAGATGAATTTCATGATTGTTTTTTCTATTTCTATGAGGAATGTCATTGGGATTTTCATCAGAATTGCATTAAATCTGTATAATGCTTTTGGTGGTAAGGCCATTTTGATAATATTAATTCTGCCTATCCAAGAACAAGGTAGATCTTTCAATATTCTAAGGTCTTCTTTGATTTCTTTCTTTAGGGTTCTGTAGTCTTCATTGTATAGATCTTTCACCTCTCTCGTTAACTTAATTCCCAAGTATTTTATTTTTTTGAGGCTATTGTAAATGGGGTAGTTTTCCTCATTTCCCTCTCAGAGTATTTGTCACTGATATACAGAAATGCCTCTGATTTATGGATGTTGATTTTATATCCTGCTACTTTGCTGAATTCATTTACTAGTTCCCGAAGTTTTCTGGTGGTGCTTTTTGGGTATTCTAGGTATAGAATCATATCGTCAGCAAATAATTCTAATTTAAGTCCTTCTTTTTCTATACATATCTCTTTAATTTCCTTAGTCTATCTAATAGCTCTGGCCAGTATTTTAAGAATTATGTTAAATAGAAGTGGTGAAAGAGGGCATCCCTGTCCAGTTTTTAGAGGGAATGCCTTCAATTTTTCTCCATTTAGAATGATGTTGGCCTGGTGCTTAGCATTGATAGCCTTTATGATGTTGAGATATGTTCCTGTTATCCTTAGTTTTTCTAGTGTTTTGAACATGAAGGGGTACTGTATTTTGTAAAATGCTTTTTCTGCATCTATTGATGATCATATGATTCTTATCTTTGAGTCTATTGATGTGATGAATTACATTTATTGATTTCCGTATGTTGAACCAACCTTGCATCCCTGGGATGAATCCCACTTGGTTGTGGTGCATTATTTTTTTGATATGTTTTGTATTTAATTTGCCAGAGAATCAAAAAAATTGAGAATTTTTGCATCTATGTTCACTAGAGATATTGGTCTAAAGTTTCCTTTTTTGATGTGTCTTTGCCTGGTTTTGGAATCAGGGTAATATTGGCCTCATAGAATGAGTTTGGAAGTGCTGCCTCTTTTTTCTATTTCCTGAAATAAATTGAAGAGTATTGGTATTAGTTCTTCTTTAAAGGTCTTGTAGAACTCGGCTGTGTATCCATCAGGTCCTGGGCTTTTCTTGATTGGTAGGCTTCTGATGGCGTCTTCTATTTCATCACTTGATATTGGTCTGTGTAAATTGTGTATATCTTCCTGGTACAATCTGGGCAAATCATATGACTTAAGAAATTTGTTGAAGCCTTCAATGTCTTCTATTTTATTGGAGTAAAAGTTTTCAAAATAATTTCTAAATTCTCTGTATTTCTGTAGTGTCTGTTGTGATATTACTTTTTTTCATCATGAATGCTGGTAATTTGAATTTTCTCTCCTCTTCATTAGCATAGCTAAAGGTCTGTCAATTTTATTTATTTTTTCAAAGAACTAACTTTTTATTTTGTCAATTTTTTCTGTTGTTTCTTTTGTTTTGATTTTATTGATTCCAGCTCTAATTTTAATTATTTCTTGCCTTATACTTCTTTTGCTGTTTATTTGTTGTTCTTTTTCTAGGGCTTTGAGATGTAATGTGAGGTCATTTATTTGTTGCCTTTTTCTTCTTTTAAGGAATGAACTCCATGCAATAAACTTTCCTCTTTATACTGCTTTCATAATGTCCCAGAGATTTCAATATGTTGTTTCTATGTTCTCATTTACCTCTAAAAATTTTTTAATCTCCTCCTTGATTTCTTCTGCAACCCATTGTTCATTCAGTAGCATATTGTTTAGTCTCCAGGTGTTGGAGTAATTTTTATTTTTTATTTTGTCATTGATTTCCAATTTCCAAATCGTATAACTTTAAGAAATTTGTAGAATGTTGACATTATTATACATTGATTAAAATTTCTTTGTTAATATCATCTGGTCTCGTATAAAAAAATCTGTAGTATTGGGAAGCTGTCAAAGCTCAAGATGATGGAAAAGTATTTTTCAATTCAAAAGAAAATTTTAATTTTCTTTTGAATTGAAAGGTTAAATTTTATCATAGGCAACAGATGTTTTCAGTTGTTTCCCTAAGTGACAACTTGTTTCATTTATTTTAGAGGAAATGTGTCCTGAATAACCGTAGTCTGTCATTCTTTCAAGTTAACAGTGGTGTTCCATTACAAGTGGCTAGTTCAGTGCACAGCTCAAAGAACAGCACAGGAGTCAACCATCCCACTTGGATATGTTTTAGAACCAGGACTAAACTAACCATTAATAGAGTATTAAAAAGAGGTGTGTCTAAGGATAGAGGTTTAATAAAATTAAGTTTCTACTGGTATTATTGTGGCTGGGTGTGTAGATCTGTGTTAGAGCACTTGTCCAGCATGGGTGAGGCCCTGGGTTCAATTCCCAGCACCACCAGAAAGAAAAAGAGGTATTAACTGAAAATGGGTTTTCCCCCCTCTCCTTATACAGTGTGTGGCAGTGAAAATACAATCATAAGTACTTATCATACTTGATGGTACTATCTTGATTTGCATTAAGGTGCCTGTAATTTTACCCATTGTTTCTTTTGCATAATTAATGCAAATGTCAATGTGGAAAAAAACCTTGCAGTATTTGATTTCATGGAACTCCTTGAAAGGTTCTTTTGGACTCCTAGAGTTTCACAGTTGTTGCCATAGTTTTTGGATAACTTCATGGTGCCTTTGATTATGCCTAATAATAATGTAATTAGTAAATGAGTCTTAAGACATGTAGGTCTGATAAAAAAAATTTACCACAGGTGGCTGGATGGTCATCATAACACTGGAATTCTGAAAGCAAGATAAACAAGGTAGAATGTTTCATGTTGTATGAAAGATGAAAATTTTCAGAAAAATTCTATGATCTATTTAAATTTGGGAAATTCATGATTTAAGATGAAACAATAGTTTAATTTTCATATGACATTCAGATTATTTTTAATCTTTGAACAAGAACCATGTATTGGTCTCAGGATTTGTGTTATTTGTTTGGAAAGGTCTCATTCTATATTGAATCTAGATTCATTTACCATGACTGAGATGTCACAGTGGGAGGCCAGTAAAAGTTAGGACTTTTTAATTTTAATTTTTTTTAATGACAGTGAAGAAAGACCAGAATTTGGGGCGGTGGGGGGTACTGAGGATTGAACTCGGGGACACCACTGAGCTACATCTCCAGCTCTATTTTATATTTAGAGACAGGGTCTCCCGAGTTGCTAATAAGCACCTCACTGTTGCTAAAGCTGGCTTTGAACTCTGGATCCTCCTGACTCAGCCTTAAGCCACTGGGTTTACAGGAATGCACCACCATGCCTGGCAAGATCAGACCTTAATGCTAATTTTTTAGGGGCCTGGAATCAAAGGGGATGATGGTTAGGTATTTCAGTTTTCTGAATGAAATTCATCAGGGTTGAGGAAAGGTGCCATGGAGATGTAAGTTTTTTTTAAAACCAAGTTTACTCATGATTTCTGTTACACATAGACGTTTATTGCCCAATATGTCTGTGTTGTTATAATATTTACCTAAGATCCTTTACTTCCTCTTTTTCTGTTCAACTCTGGGACTAACACTGTGAACCCTAAAAACAAAACAAAAATGCTAAACAGCTGTTTTTGTTTGGTTATGCATTAAACCTAGGGTTGTGAGCATGCTGTGCAAGCACTCAACCACTGAGCTACAACCCCGACCCAATGCTTTAACCTTTGTTTTGGTGGTTCACATATATTTACATTGTGATACAGAAGTGAAAAATGTCCTTACTAATAGAGAGTAAACTAATTTTTCAGGCAACATTACCACTTCTGGCTGGCTTTCCAGGCTGTGATATCTTCTCAACTTTATTCTACTTGGCAATCACGACTGCTAACCAGGACCACGTTTCATGATCAGGTGTAACTGGTAGATATACTCTTCTAGTTCAGGAGTAAGGGATTCTAGGAGGTGATTTTGTCTTGAGTATCTGCAACTCTGGTGGGATACCAAAGAGCCTTACCTTTAAACAGGCAGAATCAAAGCTTTGGGATTACTTTTTTTTTTTCCTCCCGACTTTTGAAAAACCCTTGTTGGTAATATTGGAGACAGGAATTTCTTTAGAAATTAAATCTGTACAACATGGGTATTAATTGTCTCCGTAGAATATTCGCCTATCATGGAAATACTTGAGTATGCATTTTAGATGAGGAAGAATAGTACAATTCAAGAGTCATCCTAATACGTGTGTCTGATTCTCTTTCCTAAATTGTTCACTTATTTTTACTTCTGTGCTCATTATGAAGAGAGATTTTTGTTTCTTCATTCCTAACTCGAAGGCATGAAGTATAATTTACTTTGGTGGGATTCCACAGTAACATGCTTTAGAGGACTCTGGATTTCGTTTTCATAAAATTTTGCCTATGAATAAATGTCTGGCTTATAAATTGATATAAAGTTTATTTTAAATATTTCTGTTTAACATTTGCTATTGTAAGTAATTCATCTTTATTCTATGGGGCCAATATGTTTGCATGCTGGGGAACATGTACTAGTATTTCTGTAGAGTGATATTTTTTAGAAGTAGAACTGGTAGGCTATTGGGTATACATGTCTTCACATTATTATTACAAAAACATTATATTGAAAATATAGATTTACATGTCTACCAGAAAATACTAGATTCCTATTTCTCCATTCAGTCCCATCCTCAGTAATACTTGATATTGTCAGACTTTGAATTTGCCAGTCAGATGAGTATGCAATAGTATCTCATACAACTTGCATTTCAGATTATTTGTGAGAATCTTTTTCTATGTTTATTGGCCTTTTGAGTTTACTCTTCTCTGAATTGAATTCTCATATCATTTGCCCTTGTTTCTTTGGAGTTTGTTTCTATTTGTTTTTACTTTTACTTGTGAATGGAATGTTTTGGTTTTTGTTAGTCTTTCCTTTATGATTTTTGCTATTTTTCTTAAGAAATCTTTCTTGCTGGGCACATCCACACACTCCTATAATCCCAGCGACTCAGGAGGCTGAGGCAGAAGGATCATAAGTTCAAGGCCAGCCACTCATTAACTCAGCAAGGTCCTAAGCAGCTCAGTGAGATCCTGTCTCAAAATAAAAAATAATAATTAAAAAAAAAAAAAAAGGACTGGGGATGCTGCTCAGTAGGTAAGCGCCCCTGGGTTAAATCCCCATTACAAAAAGAAAAAAGTCATTCTCATGTTTCTTGCAGTAGCTTTTGTTTGGTTTGGGTTTACCTTTTCAAAAGTGTAGTCAGATAAGAGAGGTAGGGAATATTTTTAATGTTTTTCTTATAAAATCAAAGTTTAGGTTCTTTGGAGTAAAATAGGCTCTTTGCTGTTTACAAGATTATTTCTGAATTGCAAAAATTCTCTCCACTATTCTTCTAATCAATCTAGGCTGCCACAATCAGGAAGTGCAAAGACACTGCATCTATAGAGAAAACCTTAGCAGCAGATAGTAACTGTTCCCAGTCTGTCAAATAGATGCATCCTTCAGTAGTTCCAAAGTCTTCCCATCCCCCAAACATACATATTATGTTTTTATACTGCCACATATAATATGAACTAAGGAATCTTTAATTTTTTTTGTCACACAGCTAGCTAGCTGTGTCAATGCCAAACTTCCCCCATCAAATGACCAATACATGATCCACTTAATCCTAGCTTCTGTTCTGTTATCTTTTTGTCTAACTTGTGCAGCTATCATGTCATATTCATTACTTCATCCTTGTAAATGCTGATTTCTGGCAGGTAGTATTTGGACACAATACCTTTATTTTATTTATTTATTTTCATGTGCTGAGGATCGATCCAGGGCCTCACATGCTAGGTGAGTGCTCTAGCACTGAGCCACCACCCCACCCCCAGTGTCTTCATCTTATTTAAATCTAGTTCCTTTTAATACAAATGTAATAATCTGTACTTTGATTCTTAACAGCTTGCATCCATTTTGGTATCTGATATTGAAAATTCCTCTGCTCCCTTGTATATTTAAATTTTAAACTGTAGTGTGGTACCACATTGCTCACTCGTTCTAATCTACCATGACTATGCTTCTTCCCCTTGCCAAGCTATGAGGAAGCCTAAGGCAAAAGTAAAATTCAGAGTTATGACTCTACCTTTACTTAAAATTTGGATATTTATCATGATATTTTGATATTTATGATATTTATCATGATATTTTAAAACGTTGCATTAAAATACTTCTTTTGGCTGGATGCAGCACTGCATACCATATAAGCCCAGGTTTACAAGCTGGAGGCCAGCCTCAGCAATTTATTGAGACCTGGACTCAAAATTTAAAAAAGGGCTGGGAACATAGTTCAGTTGTAGAGTGTCCCTGGGTTCAATCCCCAGTACCCACCCCTCCAAAAAAAAAAAAGTAACATTTTTTCTCCAAGGCAAAAATGTTTGAATCTAGTCCCAGCTGGAAAGTGTGAATTCCTGAGCTTTTGAAGTGACTGTCTCTAGACTCTTTCTGATGTAAGGCAGGTGTTCCTGCCCCTTAGCCTACTAGCATCCTTTAACATAGAACAGTTTTTTTCTGGGCAGCTTGGTGAAATGGAGGAAGGGTCAGGTTAATGCACCCTGAACCCTGGCAGCAGGAATTTGCTATAGCTTTGCTTCTAGAGGCAGTGGATATGTTTTAATACTTTGAAAACATAAGACTGAGAGAAATGGGTTATAAAAAGTTGTTATTTATGTAAAAATCTAAATTCCCCAATTACTATTTTTTAACATTTTAATATCTTTGAAATTGGGAACCATCCTAAGATCAGTGGCATCTTTCCACTGTCATGGGCTAGGCAGCTATCATGGCATAGTTGCATTAACTTGGTCATACCTATTCACATTTCCGTTCATAATTCTGTACTCTGTGGGACTATGTTAAGTTTAAATGTGATTTTAAATGTCTTCAAAATGACCACACTGATTTAACATATAACAGATATAGCATTACTAAGATTTAAAAAAGATCTAAGCCTTAAAAACCTGTTGTAATAACTATAAAATAATCATAAGTTTTGATAATGTATTTTTGTAGTTTAATTGACAGCATTTTTATGATGCATATTTTCAATTGATACTTATTTTGTTGATTTGTGAGAGCTCCTAATGTTTAGAAAATTAACCATTCTGTTAAATACAACAAATTATTTTCTTCAGCTTACTACTTGCCTTTCAATATTGTAATATTATTTATGAGTTTGTTGGTATTGTTTTAACGAAAGGTTTTGAGGGATGAGACCAAGAACAAAGGGCACCTATCAATATGGAAAGACTGAATTCCTGAAAAACCAAACCACAAGCTCAACATCATAGTTCCCCCCCCTAAATCTTAACATTGTGTTGTTTCTGTGCATTTTCTTACCCTAACCTTTTTGTGTTTGTGTTAGCATTTCTTACAGGCAGAATAAGGTCTTTTAACTCATTATGATGGAAGAGGGCTAAGATGCTCAGACCTAGAGGGTACTGGATATGTGTGCTTGGTCAGAAACATTCCCTTTTGCTCTCCATATGCACTTTTTTTTTTAGAGAGAGAGAATTTTTTAATATTTACTTTTTAGTTTTCGGCGGATACAACATCTTTGTATGTGGTGCTGAGGATCGAACCCGGGCCACAAGCATGCCAGGCAAGCGTGCTACCGCTTGAGCCACATCCCCAGCCCTCCATATGCTCTTTAAATCAAATATGGTGGCATTTGTTTTGCTTTATTTAAAAAAAAAAAAAGTAGTAGTAGTAGTAATAAAATTTATATCCAGAAAACTGGAAAGACCTTAAGTGTTAAATTTGATGAGTTTTGAGAAGTGTCATTTTAACATCCAAAAGTTTTAGAATTTTATCATTTTCTTTGACAGTTTCATCAACTTTCAGATGTATACACTGACATTTTTTTCACATTATGAGTAAGTAATTATTTTTTCTTTTATGACTTTGGCCTTTTAAATAAATGTTTGTTCATAAATATTTAATACTGGTACTTATAGATCAAAAATCTGATATTTTTTTCCATAACTTTTTCATCATTGCCTTACACTAACTATTGCATAAGTCAATCTTTTCTCATTCTTTGGAAATGATCTTAATTCTTATATATGCTTCTATTTTTATGGGCATTTTATTGCTTCGTATTCTGCATGAATAACATACCATTTTAATTATCATAATTTTACTAGACATTTTTATTATACCTAATTTTATAAAAATATGAATATATCTACGCCAGTTGAGCTTTTGAGTAATGTGGCCAATATTTGCCTGCCAAATAAAACTCCTATTAATATGTTGATTATATTGTTGTATATATGAATTTGAAGACCATTGATATCTTAAGCAGAGATGAGTTCCATTCCAGGAACATGCTACATCTTTCTATTTATACAAGTGTTTATAATGCCCCCAGTATAGTTTTTCAGGTTTTTTTTTTTTTTCATGTGGTCCACATCTTTCTTAAATTGATTCCTAGCTGGGCCTGATGGTGCATGCCTGTAATCCCAGTGATTTGGGAGGCTGAGGCAAGAGGATCTCAAGTTTGAGGCCATCCTCAGCAACTTAGTGAGACCTTATCTTAAAATAAAGAATAAAAAGGGCTGGAGATGTGGCTCATTGGTAGAGTGCCCTTAGGTTCAATCTCCAGTGTCAAAAAAATTCAATACCTTGTTTTATATTTCTTCTTTTTAAATGTTTTAATTATTTATACATGACAGTAGACCTGTTTTATATATCTTAATGCTATAACAAGCTACCTCCTCACCCCTCAGTATTGTTTGTATCTTTTAGTAGGCAACTGGCTTTATTTTTGAAAAATTAAAAAAAAAAAAAAAATCATTTCAATTTCTATCATTTCCACCAGATGGCAGTCTTGGGCATGTCAATTGGTAAACCTGCTGAGAACTCTGGTGACAAGGCAGTGACTGGCCAACCTACCAAGAGCCCAGAAGTTCAAGGAAAAAAAGGTTCTTTTTTGTTTGTTTTTGTAAACCTGAAAGAAAAATGAGCTCAACAGCACATAGTTATAATATTTATACTTGTATTAAACTATTAATCTTTTAACTATTGGAGGCAAAGAAGAGCTATCGCCATGCCCTTCAAATTCATGTTTTCCCTGTTCATACAATAAACACCTGTGGCTTCTTGGTAGTACTTGTGGTTTTATTTCAGGATTCTTCGTGAGTAAAAGCCAGCTTTAATCTTTCATTATTGTTTCAGTTATCCTAAAAGTACCACTTAGATCAGCAGTTTCTGGATTTCTGAATTTATGTCTAAGAGCATCTCATGACTGTTTTTTACCATTCCTACATCTCTTCTGAAATTAGTTAGTGTTTATACTTCATGTGAAAGGAAGTATGGTTATAACCTGCCTGTTCTACAGGAACATGAACCTAACAGCCCCCTATAATGAAGCCCTTTTTGGCTTAATTTAGGTGATTTCCAAGACCTACATTGAGGAACACAGAAAATAGTTAATCACTTGTTCAGGCCATGCTTTGTCTCAAGTATTTTCTAATAGATACCCTTCCAAGTGGCAAAAAAAAAAAAAAAAAAAAATAGTACTTTGGGACACAGTACATTGCCTAGGCAACCTCTCCTCTTGTACCACTTATTATGATTCCATTTGTTAGTCAACGTGCTTTTATAATCAGGGAGTGGTAAGTGACTGTATCCGTAGAGTAACTAAGTACATTTTCTTTCTGAGAGATGATATTCCCACAGTGAAATTGAAAGGTGCAAGAATATGTGGTAGGAAAAAGGAAACAAAATATTTGATTCTTAAGCACAAAGGTATGCCAAGGTTAATGCTTGCCTTTCCGAATAAAATTGAAATAAGTCTTTCAGGAAATGACGTAGCAAACATTTTGAAGGATAATAAATAATCTCTTTTAGCGAAAATCATAAAAAAAAATTCCTCTTCATTTTGGGTCCCTGGATAATTCTATTTTATATTATGTGGAATATCAAACTCTTTTAGTTTTATCTATTTAATCTGAGAATGAACGTTGAGTAGACTTATTGGGATTTCACCATTAACTCAAGCAAGCTTGTAGTGTACTAAGACTTCTACAAGTAAAGACCAAATTGGAGTTCGTTAGAATTAGGTACTTTCCATTTGTTTCAGAATAGTTATGGATAAACTTCAATCATATAAATAGATTGAATAGGTGATATAAATCACCTAAATTCTAGAAGGTTGGCTGTGTAAAAGTACCTTTGAAGCCATAACTTTTTTTTTCCTGTACTGGGAAGTGAATCCCAGAGCCTGTATATGCCAGACAAGCAGTTTATCACTAAGTTATATCCTCAACCCTTATAAA
Organism: Marmota marmota marmota; assembly: GCF_001458135.2. Classification (NCBI taxonomy): domain Eukaryota; kingdom Metazoa; phylum Chordata; class Mammalia; order Rodentia; family Sciuridae; genus Marmota; species Marmota marmota. Next base: position 25,614,367 of record NW_025999977.1, on the reverse strand, counting down.
ATTATCTTTGAAAATAAATTCCTTTCTAATAATTTATGTGTTTAGTTATTGTAGCATGCATGCATACACACATATATAAATGTATACATACATATGTCTACACAAATGTATACATACACACTTGTGTGTTTATTTTTAGGGCTTGTGGTTTCTTCAGGATTGGCCATACATGAATCTTACAGTTAAGACAATGTTCAGCTGGGCATGGTGGTACACACCTGTAATCCCAGTGGCTTGGAAGCTGAGGCAGTAGGATCCCAGTTCAAAGCCAGCCTCAGCAAAAGCGAGGCCCTAAGCAACTCAGTGAGAACCTGTCTCTAAACAAAATACAAAACAGGATTGGAGATATGGCTCAGTGGTTGAGGGCCCTGCCCCTGAGTTCTATCCCTAGTACCAAAAAAAAAAAAAAAAAAAAAAAAAAAAATNAAAAAAAAAAATAATAATAATCCTGATGCATTAAAAGAAAATCAAAGCTACCACTTGGTATGCAATTTGAGGGTCAAATACAGCAACTTGTAGGTTGTACAGGATAGAACAGTGCCTCATCCAAGAGGATGCCACTCACATCACAGACATGGGGACTTAATGTAACAGCAACTCTTAAGTAACTAGAATAACTGCAACAAATATCTGACAAATTGTACTGTATGCGTGTGGAGAGGAAGTTAGGTGCATATAGGCAAATCCTAAAGGAACAGCTTTGACTTTTTAGCCTTTGAGTTCAGCCAGTGACTGGTTCAGGATGCCCTTTTAACTCTTGTTTTCTAGACTTCCTAAGTTACCAAGGCTCAAAAAATAACAATTGGGAGAAAGGGGTGGAAAAAAGAGATGCCCCAGATATAGACAGCTTTGTATATTTCTGCTAATATATGTAGTGTTTGTAATGTAAATATAGATGCTATATAGTTCAATTAAAATTTAAAGAAAGAATCTTGGCTGGTACAATAACCCTCAGATATGTTTGTTTATATAGCTTCTTTATAGTTCAAGAACATATGAAAATAGTTGAGTAGATGTAATGGGCATACTTTGGAGAATAGAAAAGAATCATTGCAGATGCACCTTTGAGAGCTAAGCAGTAGGTTAAGGTAAGCTAACCTGCTGTAACAATCAAACCCATATTGGTTCAAAGTTTACTTCTTGGTCATGCGTGGTCCCAGCTGGGTGTTCCTGGTCAGTGGCTTATATTTTCCATTTGATTTCTCAGCTCTGAGCTTTGTCCATCATGTGGCTTTTGTCATCTGTATCCGACCAGCAGAAGAGGGAGGAGGAGAAGGAGGAGACACAGCAGCTTCTTCAAGCCTCAACTTGAAGATGGCATATTTTGTTTCTGTTGAAGAGAACTAGCTACGTGGCCACACTTAATGAAAGTGTGAGGCATGAGGCTAAGAAATTGCTATCCCTGGCTGGGTTTACCAGCTACAGTTCACTTCTATGGAAGATGGGAGCACACATTTAAGGCACCTGGCTATTTCTAAGCAGTCTTCTCTTCTCCCCGCCCCTCCAACCTCTTTCTCTTCCTGAATTGTGAAATATAACCAATCGTTTGAGAAATATGTTCTTTAGTAAAAGAAAAAAAATAGGAAACATTTCTTTTGGACCCAATGAGCTAATTCTTAAAAAAATTTAATTATACATTATAATTACATATAACATTGAGGTTGATTTTGACATAATCATAGACATGGATTAGAGTTTGATCCAATTCAGTTCCAACCTCTTCCCCTTTTCTCCTCCTTCCCTGGTTCCCTTTCCTCTACTTTACTGATCTTCTATTTATTTAGAGTTTTTTTTATTATTATTGCTTTATAGATACATATAAAAGGGAAATTCACTGTACATATATGAATATGCATAGGATAGTTTGGACAATTTCATTCCACCCTTTCTCCTTTGTTCCACCCTTCCTACCTCTTCCCTCCCCACAGGTAGCCACTCTTCAGAGCAGTAAAAACAGATTTCACTGTTAGGAGGAGATGCATACTCTTTAAGGCACTGTGAACAGAGAAAACTAGTAATGATTTAGGCACAGCGTCAAACACGAGAATGTCCCAGCCAGAATTACTGAGATTAACAAAACTGAGCAGGGTGTTGTGGTGCACCCCTAAGTTCCAGCAGCTGGGGAGGCTGAGGCAAGTTGCTTAGGATGGCTTTGAACTTGTGATCCTCCTGCCTCAACCTACAGAGCCACTGTGATTATAGGAATGTGCCCCAGACATTTTTATTTCTATTTTAAGATAAGATCTTGCTAAATTGCTGAGGCTGGCTTTTGAACTTCCTCAGCCTCCCAAATTGCTGGTATTATAGGAATGTGTCACTGCCCTTGATGTCAAAGCTGGCTTTGAGTAAAACCTATTTTCCTACCAAAAAAAAGAGAGATACTATTTAAAAAAATAGAAAGGCAAATCAAGAGATACTATAAAGAAAATAGAAGTCTTCTAAGTCCCTGGACTTCTGGGACCAACATTTTCCTGGTTTCAAGGGAAAGAGTACACCTAAATTCAGTCTGTTGCCCTATTAATGGGGATATTCAATAGTATGGGTGAATCTCAAAAGCGTCTTGCTAAATCAAGGAAGACAGACACAAAGACCATATACCATATGAATCTATCTGAAATTCTAGAAAAGGCAAAATTGTAGCGATAGAAAGCAGATCAGATGTGGCTTAGTGGTTGAGTGCCCCTGAGTCAATCATGGTACCCAAAAAATAAGTAAGTAAGTAAATAAAACAGATCAGATGTTGCCCAGGTCTTGGATAGGAAGGTGGTTTGGGCTGAATCTTTGTAAGGTGATGAAACTATTATGTATCCTGGTTGTGGTGGTAATTATACTTAACTGTGTACCTGTGTCAAATCTCATCAGATACACATCTCAAAAGGTGAGTATGCATTTTATACTTAATAGTTTTAAATAGTTTTATACTTCATAGTTTTAAAAAAGAAGAAAGTGTACTAATATAGATGTTGGGTTTATAAGTATTCATTGCAAAATTATTTCAAATCTGCTTTATGTTTGATAATTTTCATTTTTAAATAACCCCCCAAAAGGAACTTGGAAGTCAAAAAAGAGTACTCTGAATGTTATTGCCCTGAGATACTTTTTGTTTTTACAATTAAAGAGAAAAATGTTTTACTTAGAAGCATTCAGCTGCAACTTTTTTTTTGTAATTACAGAGCAGTATTCAGTTAACAGAAAAACAGTATTTTGTATAAACTGTGTGAGAAACAACTGAAGATGAAAAACTGCTGTCTCCAAATATAACTAATTTGTGCTGTGCACCAGCAAGAACCTGCTTTAAATTTCCATGCCAATTTACAACCCTCACACTGTACCATGCAAGGTCAGTGGCTATTGAAAATACCACCAGGACAGGGCTGTCTAAAGACACATTTGGTAGTGCGTTAACTATACAATTAAAAAAAAAAGACTCAGTACAGTTTCAAAACAAATCTTACACATCAGCCTTACATTTCAATTTTTTTCTTTAAAAGGAGTGAGTTGTGGACAGAGGATTAAATGCTTTATAGACAAGAAAAAAAAAAACTGCGCTAGAACCAACTCATCATCATAATTTTTCTCCTCCTCATCCTGTTCATCTTTCTTCTTTTTCTTGCTTTTTTCAGCTTTGACAGCTCCCTTGTTTGCTGCATCGGGTTTTCCTTTAGCTCAGCAGGCAGCAATATCCTTTTTGTATTTTTCCTTCAGCTCAGCAGCTTTCTTTTCATAAGGCTGCTTGTCATCTGCAGCAGTGTGATTCCACATCTCTCCCAGTTTCTTTGCAGTATGACCAGTGGATAGGCCAGGATGCTCTCCTTTGATTTTTGGGCGATACTCAGAACAGAACAGGGAGGCTGACGGAGGCCTCTTGGGTGCATTGGGATCCTTGAAATTTGAGGGATATAGGTTCTTATTCCTCTTTCATAAGGGGCTTTGTCCGCCTCTGCAATGTCTTCAAGTTTTCTCTTGAGCAGACATGGTCTTCCACTTCTCTAAGCACTTAGAAAACTCTAAGAAGTTGACTGAAGCATCTGGGTGCTGCTTCTTGTGCTCTTCCTGGAAAGTTTGCACAAAGAATGCATATGATGACATTTTGCCTCTCGGCTTCTTAGGATCTCCTTTGCCCATCTTTAGTTTATGTATTTATTTGTAGTTACGTGTATGTGTGTACATGAATATATTCGCTATCTGAGTAATTTAGTGATTTTCTTGAGCAACTGATAGAGTAATGATAGAGTTGAAGTGAGGGGCAAAGTTAGTATAAAATGCTTTGCCAATTAAGTCATTTATATGGAATGAATTATATGATATGAAATCCATCAAGACTGCTTTATTTCATAAGCCCATCTGCTGCCAGGCATGGTGGCACATGCCTGTAATCCCTTCCACTAGAAAAGCTGAAGTAGGAGGATCACAAGTTTGAGGCCAACCTCAGCAATTTAGCAAGGTCCTAAGCAACTTAGCAAGACTGTCATTAACATGGACCAAACATGTTTGTGTCTTTCCACAATGTCAGAATTTATTGGATAACAAAAAGTTCATAGGCTATACCTCTTTCATTAGTGCCACTGAATACTTATAGACTACCTCATAATCATAAAACTGGGCAATCACAGGTTCTTTTATTCCGAACTTAATTTCTTATATCTGTAACACTCAAGTCACACATCACACTTAACACAATTACATACATATGTATCCATATATGTATTTATATGTGTGTGTATATAATTATATATATTTACAGAAATATATATAATTACAGAAAGTTGAAAAAGCATTAAACAGAACAGACACGGGTTCAGAAGGCTGAACTGAGAACAAAGGCAGAAAGGCAGAAAGCAGATTTGAATGCAGAGTCCCTGTACCTGTAGGTGGTCAGATAAGACTACAAACTAACCAAAGACCTTCAGGGGACAGAGCTGTCAAAGCTCAGGAACTTATTCCAGGACAAGATTGGATGGATTAACAGATAAACAGAGGGCTGTTTCACAGTATAGGTTTGGAGTTTCAGCTCGAGATGGCAGCTTGGAGTGGAACTTTTGTGAACGTCATGAGCAAGAGAAACTCTGCTAAAGCCCCAGGACAGAGATTCAGAGGTTCCTTGCTATGACAATTTTCCTGGGCAAGACTTGTGACCATCTTACAGGGTCAGGGTCCAACCATGTTCTGTCTCAGCATGTTTCGCCTTTTATGGGTCTTGAATGAGGGGGTTGTTTCATTTGGTGGTCTGATGTGTTTACTGATGTGTTTAATAAGCTCATGGACCCGGTTTTTCCAATAGGAGTTTGATACACCGATGTATACCTGTGCTTCTGATTAATTTGGTAAGTTCACAAGTGGTCATTCTTATTATCACAATTAATTTGTCAGTTTTATGCCTTGAGGTTGTGCCAGGCAGATGGTGGTCATTTACTTGTACAAATAAGGTAGAGTCACTCCACCTTGGCTCTTATACTCAAAATGGAGTAGATATGGCAAACAACTGCTTTACAAAATGGAGTGAAAAAGGTTTAGGCACAGCCTGAAAACTGCTTTTCTAAACATCATGGAATAACTGAAGAGTGGGGCAGAGCCTGCTCTCCACAGAGACCTTGTCTCAAAAAATTAAAAGGACAGTGGATATAGCTTAATGGTAAAGCCACCCTGAGTTCAATTCCCAGTACAAAAAAAAAAAAAAAAAAAAAATCCAATGTGCTATCCTCAGCCAATAATCAGGAAGATCTACTTATTAAAATCTGTCTTTTTTTTTTAGTTTTTTTTTTTGGCAGGCACAACATCTTTGTTTGTATGTGGTGCTCAGGATCGAACCCGGGCCGCACGCATGCCAGGCGAGCGCGCTACCGCTTGAGCCACATCCCCAGCCCCTAAAATCTGTCTTTTAAAATGTGGAGTGGTAAGGCAGGCAGTAATCCCTGAGTTGGCTCTGGTGGCTGAGAAAGGAGGATTGCAAGTTAAAAGCCAGCCTTAGCAATTTAGGGAGGCCCTGTAACTTAATGATAAAAAGGACTGGGGATGTGGCTCAGTGGTTAGTCCCTGGATTCACTCCCCAGTACCAAACAAACAAACAAACAAATGAACAACAACAACAAAAACCTACCATATGATACAGTAATCCCACTGCTGGTTATATATCCAAAGAATTGAAAGCATGGTCTCAAAAAGATATTTTCATATTGATATTCATGGCAGTATTTTTCACAATGACCAAAAGATGGAAGCAAACCAAATATCTGATAGATGAATTGATAAACAAAACATGCAAGGAAAATTTATTTAGTCTTAAAAGGGAAGGAAATCCTGTCATATAACATGGTTGAAACTTGAGGACATTATGTTAGTCTCAAAAAGACAAATATGGCTGGGTGCAATCGTGCATGCCTGTAATCTCAGCCACTCGAGAGTCTGAGGCAGGAGGATCACAACTTTAACGCCAGTCTCAGCAATCTTTTGAGGCCCTAAGCAACTTACTGTCTCAAAATTTAAAAATTAAAAATAAAAAGGCTGGGGATATAGTTCAGTAGTAAATCTTGGACTCAATTCCTAGTACCAAAAAAAAAAAAAAAAAAAGAAAA
>NW_025999977.1:25485920-25607774 GCF_001458135.2 Marmota marmota marmota | reverse complement strand
CAAAAAAAAAAAAAAAAAAAAAAAGAAAGAGAATTACTATATGATACTGTATGAATCCTACTCATATAAGATCTTTACTTACAATACACTCATAGAAAGAGAAAGTGGTTACCAGGAGCTAGGGATTGAGGGAAAGAAGACTTGTTTGATGGATATACTGTTTCAGATCTGCAAGATAAAAAGTTCTGAAGGTAAGTTTCATAACAGTGTGAATGAATTTAACACTAATGAACTGTACACTTTAAAATGGCTAATATGGTAAAGTGTGTGTGTGTGTGTGTGTGTGTTTGCTTGCCACAATAAAAATAGTTAAGTTGGGGCTGGGATTGTAGCTTAGTGGTTGAGCACTTGCCTTGCATGCGTGAGGCATTGGGTTCGATCCTCAGCACCACATAAAAATAAATAAATAAATACAAAACAAAGATATGTGTCCATTGACAACTAAAAAATTTTTTTAAAAAAATAAGTTAAGGTACAAGATAGATTATTTACATTAGTAGCCCAATTAAAAACCTCTTGTATCCTTGTTTTTTGCTCTTTCTTAATCTCATCACACTCTGACTCTGGACATGGCACATAAAGTTCAGTCAAAAACATGATAAGACTAGGTCACACATTAAACATTCAGTTTCTCCTTTCTCTCTAAATTGGGATACTCACACTTGGGAACAAGCTACATGCTAGTAGGCAGCCCAAAGTCATCAATATGGAGATACCACACTTCAGAGATCCATGCAGAGCACTAAATGCTGACTCCCAGCATCAGCTTCACCTAGCAAGAGAGATAGATGGCAAATAAGCACATAAAATGATAGCCAGTGTCATCAGTCATCAGGGAAGTACAAACTAAAGAGATACCATTATCCACTTACTGGAATCACTAAATAATCAAACTGAACACAGAAAATGCTGTGAAAGATGCATAAGAATGTGTGTGCTCACCACTAGTCATGGTTTGGATATGAGGTGTCCCCCAAAGTGCCTGTTAATGCAAGAATATTCAGAAGTGAAAGGATTAGATTATAAGACCTGTAACCTAATTGGCCCATTGAGAAAAATATGGTCAGCCATCTCTGAAACCATGAGCCCCAAATAAACTTTCCCTCCTCTAAGTTGTTGTTCTCAGGTATTTTGGTCACAACAACAAAAAGCTGACTAAAACAGAAATTGGTATGAGAGTGGGGTTGTTGCTTTCTGTAAGCTGACCATGTGGTTTAGAAACCTTAGAACTGGGTTTGTGGGAAAAACTATGAAAAGTTAGAGATGTAGGCTGGAAGAGCTTTAGGATGTTGTAAGCAGAGCTTCATGGGTGATTCTGGTGGCAGCTCAGAAGACCAGAATGCCAATAAGAATTCTGTGCTTGTGAGGTTTCAGAGGAAAATAATGATTTTATTGGGAATTGGACTAGAGTCCTCTTGTGTTATGTTCTGGGGGAAAAAAAAATCTAGGTTGTAGCTCAGTGGCAGAGCGCTTGCCTAGCATCTGTGAGACACTGGGTTCAAGTCTCAGCACCACATATAAATAAGTAAGGGTCCATTGACAACTAAGAAACAATGTCTATATTTTATCCACATTCTGAGACTGTGTGAGTCTGAATTTAAAGGTGATGGACTAATTAATCTGATGGAAGGAAGATATTTCAAGGCAACATAGCATTTGGTAAGTGGCATGGATATTGCTGATAACTTTTAGCCAGATTTACTGTGAGAATCGACAGCAGAAAACAAAGCTAAATGATTTTTAAAACTGCAGTTTGGTCAGAACAGAAAAGTATAATAGAGCTTGGGCCAAGGAAGATGTGTGTGTTGAAGCTATTATTGCCCCTCAGGAGATGCTAAGTGCTTTGCCCAGAGTCAACAAGAAAGACGGCGTGGGGGCGTTATGTAGAATTTCTTGAACATTTGGTAGGTCTAGTACACAAAATAGTATAAGGAACTGCCATGTCCCCAGTCCAAAGCTCGGACCACCAATGTTACTTTGAAGCAGATCTCAAGCATCAGGTTATTTCTTCTGGGGATATTTCATAATGTATCTCTCCAGGATAAGGGCTCTTTTAAACATAATTACAAAACTTCACCCCCCTCCAAAAAAAATTACCAGTAATTTCTAAATGTCATTAAATGTTTAATTAAAAAAAAGACAGTAGGACTCCTAGAGATATAACTAAATGCATTTCACACTGTCAGATGGACAAGAGCTTTGGGGGTTGGTGTGAAATGTTATAGTTTGGATGTGAGTTGTCCTCTAAAAGCTCCTGTTAACATAGTAATATTCAGAGGTGAAATCATTCAATTATGAGAGTTGTAACCTAATCATCTTAGTTTGAATGGATGAGTGCTAACTGTAGGCAGGTGGGGAGTAGTGGGAAGAAGTGAGTCAATGGGGCATTTCCTGGAAGGATGCATCTTCCCTCTGGCCCTTCCATCACCACCTGCTTCCTGACCCCACCATGAGCTTAGCAATTTTCCTCCACCGGGCTCCTTCCCCATTATGTTCTGCCTCACCTTGGGCCCAGAACAATGCAGCCAGCCATCTATGCACTGAAACCTCTAAATTCTGAACCCCAATTAACTTTCCCTCTAAGTTTTTCTTTTTGGATATTTTTATTATAATGATGAAAAGCTGCAAACCTAAAATTGTTCTAAAAAAGTTTATTAGCTTCTTTATATATTTTTTTAAAAAGGACTATGAATACATCCAATTTGATGAATATACTTAAATAATTGTGCTAGAGAAAAAAGTCACCATAAAAGAACATACACAATTGTGTAATTCCATTTATATAAAATTCTAGAAAATGCAAACTAATCTATATTGATAAAAAGCAGATTAGTGCCTAGGGGGTGGGGAGGTAAGTGGTTCGGAGAAGTCGGAGGGATAGATTACAAAGGGACAGGAGGAAACTTTTGCAGGGGATGTACATGTTCATTATCTTGACTATAGTGACGGTTTCATGGGTATATACACATGTTGAAACTTAATCAACTTGTAGCCAGGTGCAGTGGCACACACCTCTAATCCCAGCTACTCAGGAGGCTGAGGCAAGAGGATCACAAGCTGGAGGTCAGCATGGGCAATTTAGTGATACCCTAAGGAGTGGGTGGTGGGTTAGAGACATAAACTCTATGACAGAGTGCTTGCCTAGCATGTGTGAGCCCCTGAATACCATCCCCACCAAACCCATTTATCACCTTGTGTATTTTATGTGTACAATTTATTATTTGTCAGTTATCTTTCAACAAAGCTGTTTCTGAAATGCCAAAATAAATGGTAACTCCCACATTTATTCATTTTCATTACACAATGGCAGTTGATTAGGCAGTTTTGCTGATGTGAGCTGGGTTGCTTGTCCATCTGCCATCAGCTAGCAGTTAGGATGGGGCTAACAGAGCAGTGAGGCTGGAAGACTCAACACTGGTCCCACATCTCTGTATCCCTCCCACGTCTCCATCAGGCTTATGGTTATGGTGAGGGCAGGGGTCCTAAAGAGGGGCAGAAAGGCACAGCACTTTTTTTTTTTCTTGTGGTGCTCGGGATTGAACCCAGGGCTTTGTGCATGCCAGGTAAGCACTCTGCCTACTGAGCTGTATCCCCAGCCCTGTGCTTTTTAAGTCTATTTTGATGTCAAGTCCCATTGGTTAAAGCAAGTCACATGGTCAATCTCAGAGACAGTTTGTGAAGTTTTGGGAGAAAGGCATGGATGCAGGGAAGCCATTAATGCAATTAATATATTGTATACCTTAACAATGTTTTGATTTTTATTTCTTTAATTCTACCTTGAAGGTATTTTTGTGCAGTGACTTTATTGTACATTACTTATAATTCGACAACCTATCTCATTGAATGTAATTTGGCTGTTGATTTGTTTGCATTAATTCCTTGTATGTTAGGAATAGTAAGGTTTTGTAGTGACATTTATCACATTTTCATGTCCTATTTATATTTCTTTGGCTATTTATTTTGGTTGCCAAAATGTATTTAAAGAGTTTAAACAGTATTCTTTCATCTTGTAGCTATATTGGTTTAGCTCCCCTGTTTAGGCCAAACTATTTTATTTCTGTTTTCTTCTGATTAGAACAGTTTTTAAACAACACTTTTTTCTAGACTATATTTATAATGCTAAGCCTGGGACCAATTAAATTTGACAGTTGAGAGCTGGGGATGTGGGTCAGTGACAGAGCACTAGCCCAGCATGTGTGAGGCTCTAGATTCTATCCCCACCCAGTACCACAACCAATTAATTAAATAAATAAATATTTGACAACTGAGCTAATAGAGACTTAGAGAAGCTAGCAGAATTGTTTCAGATCACTCAGTGAGCAGATGGTAGAGGTGAGGCTTGAATCTCCCTTCCTCTGATTTAAAGTTTCACTTATTAAACTGTACCATGTCAACACATGGTGGCATGTACAGACAGTATAATGAATACCATCATTATGTATAATTATAATGCACCAATAAACAAAAAGAACACATGGTTAACAGAAGTGATAAAAATCTACATTTTTGTGCAGAATGTACTTTCTGCTTCCACTCTTCTTTCACCCATTCTTCTTCTAAAGCGTAGATTTAGGTCCAGCAATTTTGAAATAACTATTCTTCATTCAGGCAATAATGTACCAGGCACTGAATTAAATGCTGTGAACTTAAAGATCACCATGTGACATATCCTACTCTCAGCTCATAGCCTCTGTGAATGAGTTTGGTAAACAGGTAAGTGAAATATGGCAACTCCTTCTATTTTAGCCATTTTCAAATCAGATAAGTTATATGCTACATGTCCTCTGCTGGGTTTGTTGCTGAGTGGAAGTCTTTATGATGTGATGGTTTTGTAATTTATTATATATTGATTTTCATTGAGTATTCCTTTCTGTATGTTTGATTCTTTGTTGAATTACAGGATATTTGTGGACTCTGTGACATTCTCATCTGCTTTCTAGATATTTCATTCTTTATTATACTATCATGATTGTTTAACTGACTTGAATGTACTAACTGGTTTGTCTTCATTATCTCTGATTCTTTCTTTTTGATTATTGGAATTTTTGTCCTTTCTTCATATTTAAAAGTGTTATCTTCCATTTTCTAACAATCAGCATTCCTTTAAATCTCTTTGGAAGTGATATTGATACCTTTGTACTTGCTTGAAATTCTTAGCTTTGTGGCTATTTTCTCCAGATTACTACCGACTTTGTTTTCTCTTCTGCTGTTTCAATACTGGCTAATTGAATCTGTGTTTTATCTCTGCTTTTTTCCTTTAGTTTTGGTATCAGTATGGGCTTTTGTGAATGGGGTGGCTACTGCTAATAAGAATCTCACTGCATTCTACCATCTGCCTCTGAAATCCTGGGTAAACTCCCAACTCAGGATTCTCTAACTTATTTTTCCCCCAGTAAAAGAATAATATACATTAATTATAAAAAAAATTTAGAAAAATACAAAAAAGATTAAAGAACAAAATGAGTGTTATAATCTTAAAACCCAGAGATCAGCACTCTAAACATGTTTTCTAAGAGAACATTAAAAATATTGTAGCTGGGTGTGGGGGCACATGCCTGTAATCCCAGTGGTTCGGGAGGTTGAGGCAGGAGGATCTCAAGTTCAAAGCCAGCCTCAGCAAAAACGAGGTGCTAAGCAACTCAGCAAGACCATCTCTCTAAATGGTCTAAATGGTCAAGTACCCCTGAGTTCAATCCCTAGTACAAAAAAAAATCTCTGAAAATATGTTTAATGACTAATATTCTATCACATGGATATGTGATAATTTACTTAGTCTTGTGCCATTGAGTGTTTGGGCATTTCCAATGTTTGCTATTGTGAAGTAACATTGTAACTAATGTCTTTTTAGGCACATATTTTTGCCCCCATCTTTAATTACTTCCTTAATATAGATTTTTGGTAAGTAGAATCATTGAATTAAAACATATAGGCATTCCCCTTGCTTCTCTTTATTTCAAAAATTCAGTCAGAGTAAAGTGAAAAATCACTTGATTTTGAGTGAAACTTGCATTTTATGTTTGTTACCACTTTTTCTCTGTGTGTGTGTGTGTGTGTGTGTGAGAGAGAGAGAGAGAGAGAGAGAGAGAGAGAGAGAGAGAGAGAGATGGTGATAGGGATTGAACCCAGGGCCTTGTGCATGGAAGGCAAGCACTCTAACAACTGAGCTATATCTCCAGCCTTCCACCTGTACTTTTTCCTTCTCAACTGCCTGTTTATATTCTTTGTCCCTTTTTATATATTTTCATGCTAATTTTTTTTTTTTTTGTACCAGGGATTGAACTCAGGGGCACTCAACCACTGAGCCACATCCCCAGCCCTATTTCTATATTTTATTTTGAGACAGGGTCTCACTGAGTTGCTTAGTGCCTCGCTTTTGCTGAGGCTGGCTTTGAACTTGTGATCCTCCTGTCTGAGGCTCCTGACCTGCTGGGATTACAGGCATGTGCCACTGTACCCAGCTTCATGTTAATTTTTAAAGTAGATTTCTATATTATGGAAATTAGCTTGTCAGGTATGTTATAGATATTTTCCTCTGGTTTGTCATTTACATTTTGGTGGATTTGTCTGTTCCTTTTTAATTTCTAGAATAAAAATTGTTAAACTTCTTTAAAGAGTCTGGGTTTTATTCTTTATATATTTAGAAAAGCTTTCTAACTATTATTATTATTATTATTATTAAAATGTTTTTAGTTGTAGATGAACACAATACCTTTATTTATGGTGCTGAGGATTGAACCCAGTGCCTCACACATACTAGGCAAGTTCTCTACCACTGAGCTACAACTCCAGCCCCTCCCATATTATTTTTTAAAACACAGAAATTTCTGTCTAGGACTTTGACAGTTTTATTTTTATTTATTTATTTTTATTTTTTTGGAACTAAGGATTGAACCCAGGGGTGCTTAACCATTGAGTCACATCCCCAACCATTTTATTTTTTATTTTGAGACATGGTCTCACTAAGTTGCTGAGACAGGCAATTAGACTGAAAGTGCTTCCTTCTCTGATATTAGTGAACTGTTTTGAGTGAAATGTCTTTTATATTTTCCCAAATTTTCTATGAACATTCATATTTTCAAATTGATATTATGACATTATATATATAATATCTATGTATATATAGGTATTAATATATAAATAATATCTATGTATATTATATCTAATATCTAATAATATATATGTACCTTTAATGTTAAAGACAAGTTCTCATTTATTACAGTTATGTTTCCCAATTTGTCATATGCTTTTAAATTAATATGCTTTGCGATATAATTCAAATATTTTATTCAATCAAGTCAAGAAATCTTGATTGTAATTTATTTCATTATTTAAAAAAAATCCTCCCTGCAGAGACCAGATTCAAGTTATTTTATTTTTTGGTAGTGGAGATTGAATCCAGGGGCGCTGTACCACTGAGCTACATCTCCTGCTCTTTTTATTTTGAGAAAAGGTTTTGCTAATTTGCTTAGGGTCTTGCCAAGTTGCTGAGATTGGCCTCGAATTTACAATCCTCCTGCCTCAGCCTGTGGAATTACTAGTATTATAGGCTTGTGCTTCTATGCACAGCTTTCAAGTTATCTTTTTAAAAAAGCTTCCAGTTTGCATGCTCTAGAAGTTAAAATATTATTGTTTTTTAAGTTAAAATGTAAAGAAGATGGAATGTTTCTGTCATGAATTCCCTTTTTTGTTTTTTGTAGATGGTCACAATACTTTTATTTTAATTATTTATTTTTAGTGGTGCTGAGGATAGATCACAGTGCCTCCATATTACACAAGTACTCTACCATTGAGCTATAACCCCAGCCCCAGATGAAGTGCTTTTACATGGCGTTTCCTCTGTATTTTTATGATTATACATTAAGAATATAAAATTTTATATTAAAAGTGTTTTTGAGCTGGGTGCAGTGGCACATGCTTGTAATCAATCCCAGCTGCTTGGGAGGCTGAGACAGGAGGATCACAAATTCAAAGCCAGCCTCAGCAAAAGCAAAGTGCTAAGCAACTCAATGAGACCCTGTCTCTAAATAAAATACAAAACAGGGCTGGGATGTGGCTCAGTGGCTGAGTGCTCCTGAGTTCAATCCCTGGTACCCTCCTCCTCCCCCAAAAAAGTGGTTTTCTAGTTTAAAGTTATTTTAATCTATGGGTATTTTTGCACATTGTTTTTTCCCCAAATAGTAACTGAATTTCAATAATTCTGCTGTAAAAAATTACCAGTGTGTGTTTGAGAGATGAAGCTATGTGAAGACAGAAAAATTAAATTGCTTTGCTATTTAAAAATATTCAACATGCATAAGTAAAAGTGATGAGAGATACCACTTATTGGATACATTGAGACAGGTATTGAGATTTACTCATTTTTAAAAATCATTTAAGATCAAGTTGTTCCTTTCTCTACACTATTTACTGCTTCTAAGTCACTCTACAAAAAATTTAGTAAGTTTAGGGATTCAGGTAACTTTGCTCATTTAAAAGTAAAACAAGCTCTCTTTATCTAATCAAATGACTCAGAGCTATATCAAGTATCACTGATTAAATGGAAATCATCAATCATTACATTCCTTTAAGTCTTGCAGAATCTTCTAGGAAAGCATTTCCCAACTTAATGCAGTTTCCTCAGCTTTGCAAATGTTCTATTTTAGGCTTGTCAATAATTAAACAACTAGTTAGTACTAGTAATAGGACTATTTACCTTTAATGAAGCACGTGAACTTGCTGGAGGTGGAATCTTTTTCTCCCCTACCTCCTAGAAGTGCTTCTTTTTTTTTTTTTTTTTAGAGAGAGAGAGAGAATTTTTTTAATATTTAATTTTTAGTTTTCGGTGGACACAACATCTTTGTTTGTATGTGGTACTGAGGATGGAACCCCGGCCTTACGCACGCCAGACCAGCGGGCTACCGCTTGAGCCACATCCCCAGCCCCTAGAAGTGCTTCTTAAAAATGGGCAACCACATCTTTTCTGAAACAAGAATAAAAATACCTGGCGTGGAGCTGAACATGGTAGTGTCAGCCTGAACCAGCATAAAATAAAATTAACTGTAGTAACAAAGTTTTGTGGTTCTTTGCCTCCAGATCCTTTTCTGCATGGACTTGTATTTTGAGAGGAGGCCTTCAAAACAAACAAAAAATTTAAAAAGGCTGTTTCTCTTTGCAAAACTCAGGATTTGTTTCTTTCTTTTTTTTTTTTTTTTTTAGTGCTGAGAATTGAACCCAGGGCCTTGTGCATGTGGGGCAAACACTCTACCAACTGAGCTATATTCCCAGCCCTGTTTCTTTTTCTTATACCTTAATTAAATTTGTTTAAAAAATTAATTTAATTTTTTTAAATTGTGGTAAAATAGACCTCATATTTACCACCATTTTAAAAATTTATTTTGTATTGAATTAATATTTTAATTAATTTAAATATTAAATTTTTTATTAATTGAATATTTTACCAATAAGGTTCAGGGACAAAGAACATTGACGATTTTGTGCAACAAGCCATCTCGAGAGTTCTTCATCATCCCTAATGAATTCTGTACCACTGAGCCTAATTCACCAGTAGCCCTCTTACCAACCCTGGCAACCAATTATTTTCTGTCTGTATGAATTTGACTATTCTAAGTACCTCATATAAGTGGAGTCATAAAATCTCCCTCCATCTGGCTTATTTTACTTAGCATAACATCCTCAAGGTTCATCCATCTTGAAGCAGGTTTCAGAATTCCCTTCCCTTTTAAGGTTAAATAGTAGTCCTTTGTATGTATGATACACATTTTGATTAACCATCTACCTGATGATGGCCATTTAGCTTGTTTCCACCTTTTGACTTTTGTGAATAGCTGTGCAGTGGTGTAGTCAACTGAGTAGCGTCCTAAGTCGCAGTGACTACCTCTTCCCATTTCCTCCTTATCAGCATTGTTACCTTAGACATCTCGGCCTCCCAGGTGTAAACAGATTTTTTTTTTTTTTTTAAATCCCCTTTACCTTTACCCTTTCCTCCTTGGCTGGACTTTGTCCAACCGGGTTTATTTATAAACCGTGCCCAGCTCATTAAGAAGACAAAGCATTCAGCAAGTCACATTTCCACCTTCATTCCTCCAGGAGGGCACTCTGAAGAGCTAAGTCGGGGGACACATGGCAGAAGACAAAAGGAAGAGCGACTCCATCCAGATGAGCATGAAGGGATGTCGGACGAACAATGGGTTTGTCCAGAATGAAGACATCCCAGAGCTAGACCCGGATCCAGGCAGTGCCGTGGGCAGCCTACAGCACAACGCCGTGAGCATCCCAGGCCCCCAGGAGTCTGAGTTGCTGGTCATCCGGCCCTATGCCGGGATGCCCAAGGAGGTGCTGTTCCAGTTCTCCAGCCAGGCCCGCTACCGGGTGCCCCGGGAGGTCCTCTTCTGGCTCACGGTGGCTGCTGTGCTCCTGCTCATTGGGGCCACTATAGCCATCATTGCCATCTCTCCAAAGTGTCTCGACTGGTGGCAGGTGGGGCCCATGTACCAGATCTATCCGAGGTCTTTCAAGGACAGCGACAAAGATGGGAATGGAGATCTGAAAGGTGCGTGTTACTGGACAGTGCAGGGAGGGGGCCGGGATGGGTTGATTTATGGCTCTCCCCTTCCTTGAAATCGAATTATGCCTAGGTTTCCCAGTAAGCACATTCCAGTTTGGCTTATCACCCAAGATTTTCCTTTTTTATGATATTTTTTAAATTGCTCAGCAGAACTCAGCAATCTTTCCCCTTGATGAAAAGCAATTTGCTGAAGGCTTTTGAGCCAAGAGTTTAATTTATTGCCCACTAAATTCAGAAGCTTGTTTGGTTATCAGTTCTGACTGCTGAACCGGAGCAGGTTTCCTCTGAAAATCTGTCTCTTGCTTCTCTGAACTTTATGGGTGGATATTTCAGAGTGACAGCTGAGAAGTGCTTGCTCAGTGTATGATGTGGCTTGTTTGGCATCTGGCTGAGAGTTTATTAATAAAACACAAATAATAATTTACAAAAGTATTAAATGCTGTCTTTAAAAGGCTGAATCTTCAAATTTAAATCCTAAGAAATGAAGGGAAAGAATAAACACAGCAGTGTGTGTTGATTGTTACTTGGATGAAAGATTATTTAAAATAATATCCATATTAGTAGAAAAGTAGAAAGTGAAAAAAAATGGGGGGGCTGGTTACTGGGGATTGAACTCAGAGGCATTCAACCATTGAGCCACATTCCCAGCCCTATTTTATATTTTATTTAGAGAGAGTGTCTTACTGAGTTGCTTAGCACCTTGCTGTTGCTGAGGCTGCCTTTGAACTCAAAATTCTCCTGCCTCAGCCTCTGGAGCTGCTAGGATTACAGTTGTGCACCACTATGCCTGGCTTGAAAAAAATGTTTAATCTCTTGATTTTATTATTTATTTATTTATTGTTGGCCCAGGATTGAACCCAGGGGTTCTTAATCACTGAGCCACATCCCCAGCTCTTTTTTATTTTTATTTTGAGATAGGGTCTTGCTAGGTTGCTTAGGGCCTTGCTATGTTGCTTAGGCTGGCTTTGAACTTGCAATCCTCCTGCCTCAGCCTCTAGAGCTGCTGAGGTTACAGGTGTGAACCACTGCATCTGGCTGAAAATTTATTTTTTAAAGTTAAGCTAATTTCTTGGGGTGTTATTTGTGATTTTAAAAGTAAAATTGTGGCATAAAATGGGGCTATTAGGCAAACTGGTCGGTGTAGGCACCCTAGTTAAGGGCAACAATAAGAAACAAGTAAATAGATTAACTAGTGCTTTTTTTTTCAACCATGATTATTTGCTTGAGGAAAATAAAACAAGATGATATGATATAGTGTGGAAAGTAGGAATGGGCTTAATTTATTGTTAAAATGTTGGACGTAAACTCTTGAAATCCTCAAATTTCTTTAATAACTTCATGAAAAAGACCTTTCTTCTGCCGCACTCATATCAGATCTGCCCCCTTCCCCACTTCCTTTTGTGGCCCTGGGGATCACACCCAGGGCCTGTGCACACACCAGGCAAGTTCTCTACCTTGAGGCAATGGTTGCTTCCTAAAAGCTCCAGCCTCATTTTCTCTTTTTACAAAACCTTCCTGCATCTTCACTAATTGAAGAAGTGTATTTGTCCATCCAGGTGTGGCTTAAACACATTGCCTTCATTAATCTTTGTTTAACTTTCCTAATCAGAGCTTGAGCTGCCTCCCCAGATTCCTGTGGTGCTTTGGGCAGTGTCTATAATTCCCTTTGATACTCCCTTGGAACACTTGTGAGTGACTTCCCTTCCCTTGCTACATGACCTCAACACCTGCTACCTCTCATAGTAAATGGTTAGCAAAAGTGGTGTTTTGACTGAATAGTGCTCAAATCCCTAAATCCAGAGATACACTCCTCACTTCCTGGCCCTACCTTCTTAATCTTCTTCCAAATAGACACCACATTCCCCTACATAAGAGCTAATCAGCTCTTCCATTTTTAATTTCCAGTAACTTTTCCTTGAGGGAATGATTGCTTCCTATGATCAACAGGCATTGGTCCTTGAGGCTGAAGGGATTTTTTTGTTACTGTTAGGAAGAAACCATCTCAGGTTAGGGTTTGTGATCGCCCTCTGTTCTTCACCCTCAGGCTGGGAGCCCTGCTTACTTTGTGTTTGTCTACCCCTTTGTTTTCATTATCACATGTTCCTTTGTTTGTGTGGTGAACCCAGGGTTTAGCACATGCTCTACCCTTGAACCACACCCCTTGCCCCTGTATATCTTGTTTTTAAGATATACTGCATTGCTGTTCTGGTTTAAATCAAAACTCTTTTGTTGCCTGTTGCTACTCTGATCATATAGCCACCTGTATTGGGGAATCAAGTACAAGAAGACAAAAGTAAGCAGCTTGTGTAGGGTAAGAGCCCAGATCCCAGGGTCAAATGACTTTGTGCTTTGGTTTCAGTCATCTCCAGACTGAGATAGCAATTTGGGAATAAAGGGAAAGATTCTGAGTCTCAAAGAAAGTACCCATGAGGAATTTCAACTCCTGATCCATATGCTCTTGGCCCTTGCCCTTGACCCATGCCCTTGTAACATGAGGACAATGCACAAGTGCAAGGGGGAACTTTCATAGCCTCCACCTGTAGTCCAGACCTAGCACCTGCCCTCACCAACAGGCCACTGTCTCTCCCTCTGGATAGACAAATTCTCTCTCAAATGTGTATTTCTTGCTTTATTCCAAAGATGTCTCTTTTGAGATTGCCCTCATCCTTCCTTGAATATGTATCTACTTTCCTAAATAAACCTCTGTCTGTACCTTTGCCTGGAACAAATTCTTTTCCATCATACATGTCAAGAACCCCAGTGGTCCTGAGTGAAGTTTCTCCTCCACTCTGGGAACTCCATGGACACTTCCTCTGAAACATATTTTTCTCTGTGTGGCCTCTGCTGTGATCTAGGAAGCCACATGGAGATCACACAGAAAGTTACTAGAAATTGAACAGACTTGAGTCTGAGTCTGCATTTAGGACTCTGACCTGTAAGCAAAAACGTGCCATCTCTTAATTATCCACAAAGTTCCAAGTACAGACTTTCACCTCCATATCTCTTCCCATATCTCTAGGTAAATTCTTGGCTTCCTACATAAGTGAACAAAAAAGGATCCAGATTTCAGCTTGCTGTAAAGATAGTCTGAGAGCAGAATGAAAGACCTTTCAAATATTAGTGCACACTTACCTTACACCTCTTGGTGTACTCTCTCCCTAATCCCTATGCTGCAGGCAACATTTTTCACTGTTGTCTATTCATTTATTTATTGTGCTGGAGCCCAGGACTCACCCCTTTTAGGACAAGTCCTCTGTGTCTGGTTTTTCCTTTCCTTTGCTACAAAGCCTTCCCTGTAAATAACCCACCTTTACCTTTGCCCACCCATCCCCATCAGCTGCCTGTTTCCTGAAGGGCCAGGGAGCAAACACCTTAGTGCCCTTAAAGCACCTTACACAGCTCTTCTTGGTTCAATTTTCATTCCATTCCTGCCTGTTTACACTCAACTATCACAGCACAGTCCAAAGGAATCTAATGGGCACCACATTTTTAGAAGTTAAAAAAAAAAAAAGGAAACAGGTGAAATTATTCGAATAATATATTTTTCTCACTCCAGTATATCTAAGATATCATTTCAACATGTAATTAGTATAAAATATTAATATTTTACATCTTTTCATACTGGGTTTTAAAAAATCTCATGTGCATTTTACCCCTACAACATATCTAAGTTCACACTAGTCACATTACAGGTGCTCAGTAGCCACATGTGGCAAGTGGCGATGGTGTGGACCAGTGTGGCTTAGACCACTCATTCACCAGGGACCATGTGTTATTGACCATGACCTTGGCACCTAGTCAAGTACCTAGCTTGGAAACCATGCATAGAATAAATTAATATTACTGTATTAATGTTTTTTTAAAAAATTTGAGCAAGTAACAGATCTTTTAATGTCAGGCACCTATGTTAAAGGTCAAAGGTTATTGCTAGAAGATCAATTTGATGTTATTCAAAGAACTAGGCCTTGCTATGTGAATTTTACTCAAACTCAACAAAATTTCAAATATATTTCTACTTTCAAAAAATATTTAGTTCTTGCTAGGTATGGTGGCACATCCCTGTAATCCCAGCGGCTGGGGAGGTTGAGACAGGAGGATTGCAAACTCAAAGCCAGCCTCAGGCAAAAATGAGGTGCTAAGCAACTCAGTGAGACTCTTTCTCTAAATAAAATACAGAATAGTTTTGGGGATGTGGTTCAATAGATGAGTGCCCCTGAGTTCAATCCCTGGTAACCCCCCCCAAAAAAAATTTAGATCTTATAAATATTAATTTTATTTTTAATCTTTTATATAAACAAAATAGGACTTATTCATGACCTTGGCTTTTTTCTTCAGGTATTCAAAATAAACTGGACTACATCACTTCTTTAAATATAAAAACTATTTGGCTTACTTCATTTTATAAATCATCCCTAAAAGACTTCAGATATGCTGTTGAGGATTTCCAAGAAATTGATCCTCTTTTTGGAACAATGACAGATTTTGAGAATCTTGTTGCAGCCATACATGATAAAGGTAAATTGAATGGGAGGTGGATGGCATAGGGGTGAGGGTTGAAATAAGCACTTCTCTAAATGCTCAGCTAACACATTTCCCCCCCTTAACTGTCATATATCATCCTAATAAAATGTTTTTCTAATATTTGAAATGTTTTCACTTATTAGGTTTAAAATTAATCATCGATTTCATACTGAACCATACCAGTGATAAACATGCCTGGTTTCAATTGAGTAGGACACAGACAGGGAAATACACTGATTATTACATCTGGCGTGACTGTACTCATGAAAATGACATTACTATCCCACCCAACAACTGGGTAAGTGTCAGCCTGCCTGACTTGCACAGGGAAATGGGCAAATCTGTGGGATTCAACTGGTGATTTATGAAGCCTTTTAAGGAAAACTGAGATGAATATAGTTTATGGGGACATGGGGGAAAAATTAGACATAAAAATAGAATAAATTTCCCTAGTATCATTTAGATTTCTGATTTCATTGTAGAATTGGTGTGTTCTAGCAAATTAAAACCTATTCTCACTACTAGCTTCTCCTTTCTTTCCCTCTCTCCCCACTTGAGCAGCTTGGAGTCCATGTCCCATTTGTTCAATAACTGTTTTGCAGATGTGTTGCCTCTTTGAAAATTTTTTTTGGTAGTTGTAGATGGACAGAATGCCTATATTTTATTTGTTTGTTTGTTTGTTTATTTATTTATTATTGTGGTGCTGGGGATTGAACCTAGTCCCTCACGCATAACCAGGCAAGCGTTCTGCCATTGAGCTACAGCCCCAGCCCAACTCTTTTTGACTTTTTGACTCTCATGTTTGGACAAAACTTTGGCCATAAAGAAACCCAATTGTCTGCTTTCTCTTTGTTTGAACTTTGGTATTTGAACTCTGGACACATCTCACATTCATTATCCCCACCTGAACTGAGCCACTAAATCTTCTTGAGAAATTTACTAAATCCAACTAATCAACATGCCCTTCCCTTTCTCTTCAAACACTCTCTCTGCCTCCTTCCTATCTTATGACTCTCAGAGAAAACTCTGCTCCACAGAGAGAAGAAAAGCCATCAGAGCTGCAGGTCCCCATTCCCACCCTTTTCCTACTTGCTATTTTTAACAATAGGAGTTACTTCCTTTCTGTCTAGAGGACTTGACTTAGCAAATAAAAATTTAGGATATCCAGTTAAGTCTGAGATTTAGTTAAACAGTATATAATTTTCTATTATAAAAGATTGTATAGGCTATACTTATGCAGTCAGCCGTCTGTATCTGTGGATTCTATATCTGCACATTCAATCAACTGCATATAGAAAATATTTGGAAAAAAGTTGTATCTGTATTGAATTAGTACAGACTTTTTTCTGATCATTATTCCTTAAACAATACAACTATTTACATAGCACTTACAGTTTATCAGGTAGTATAAATAATCTAGAAATTATTTAAAGTATAGGGGAGCATTTGCATAGGTTATATTAAATACTGTGTCATTTTAATGTGAGAGACTTAGGCATCTGCAAATTTTGGTATCTGAACCAGTCTCCCATGGATGCTGAGGAGTGCTCTACTAAAATACTATGCATTGTTTTCTGAAATTTAGATTTGTTTGAGTCCTATATTTCATCCAGCAGCTCTACATCTGTCCCAGGCCACATCTTTGTTTTTCCTCCTAGGTCTTTTACTCTGGACCATCTTACCCTACTCCAGTCTCTTCTTCTTCTTCTTCCTCTTCCTCCTCTTCTTCTTCACCTCTTCCCCTCCTCTCACTCTTCCACCCTTCCTTCCTTTTTTTATTTTTTTAAATACTTGAGCCTAGGGGTGTTTTACCATGGAGCGATATCCCCAGTCCTTTTTACTTTTTATTTTTGAGACAAGGTCTTACTAGGTTGCTGAAAATCATCCTAAGTTACTGAGACCGGCCTTGAATTTGCAATCCTCTTGACTCTAATCTCCGGAGTTGCTGGAATTACAGGTGTATGCTGCCACACCCAGTTCTTTTTCTCTTCTTGATCTTCTCTGTTAACATTTAAACATGCTGGTTTCTGGATATCAACTTTGAGGAATTATTGGCCAGACTTTTTTCTATTTTCATTTGTGTGAATATAAAATAGTATATTGAGGTCTAAATTTTACATTTATCTAATAACTAGTGATGATTTATCAAGTTGCTAATGTAATTATATACTTACTAATGACGTTGAACATCTTTTCATATAGTTATTCATCTGCGCTTCCTTTTCTGTGAAATACCTGCTTTCATTCCCTAGTTCTCTTTAGGATTGCTTGTCCCTGTTGCTTTCTGGAGGCCTCTTTGCATTCTGGATCCTGGTCTTTTGTTGGTTAGACACACAAAAATAGATATCTCATTGTGGTTTGTGTCCAGGCAGCCATGTGGTGAACTTACAGTTTATCAGGTAGTATAAATAATCTAGATATGTTTTCTTGAAAGGCAGCAGCTGTTACTCAGCTTTGACCAACTGCCATAGAAATACAGATCCATGTGACTACGTCTTCCAACTAAAAGGAAAAAGATTCATGTAAAATCCCCCAGTTTTTCAGTGCTTTCTAGATGCTGTGTTTAGCATGAAATGAGATAGAGCCCAAGAAACCTTCATGTTTAAGGGGTCATTGCATACACCAAGAGGAAGGGGCCAGAGACTGAGAGTGGGGCATGAGAGGAGAGTCTTGACATGGAACCATGAACCTGAGCATTTCTAGAAAGAGGAAATTAGCCGCAGTGTCAAATACCACTAGGTACCAACACTTGAAGTTGCTAGATTTTTATTCCTGAGGACTAGCAGGGTTTATTAAAGAATAGGTCTAATAAATTTTTTTTATAACTATAGTTTGAATATTCAGTATATTGGGTTCAAGCTTCAAGACCAATAGAAATTGTCTTTTTCCCATGTTGACCCCATTTGCTTTTCTTTACAAACAGGAAGCCAAAGCCTGGACAGAGGATTCAAGAAAATATGTTAGCAATGTCTGTTCCTTAAGTTGGTCTTGTTTTGAATTTGAGAGCATTGGCTTGTCATTGCGACTGTTATGAATAGCATCTACTGGACAGACAGGTCACAACCATGTTTATGGGGCATTAGGCCAACTGGTGACATTTTGGGGAGTTAATTTAGCTTAATACTTGCCCTAGAAGGAGAATTCTCATGATTTAAATACTCTGCCCACACGGGGCCTGGGATGGCCGTGATCATTTCTTTGTAGGCAAAACCATCATATGAATAATGCTAAGTTACTGATGTGCTGTTTTGTTTCTTTGCTAGTTAAGTGTGTATGGAAACTCCAGTTGGCACTTTGATGAAGTGCGAAAGCAATGTTATTTTCACCAGTTTATGAAAGAGCAACCTGATTTGAATTTCCGAAATCCTGCTGTTCAAGAAGAAATAAAAGTGAGTATAGATACTCTTCATTAATGGGAGTGGTTATTTTAAACACTCTATATTGAACAATAATTTTGCAGGAAAAATAAAAGTAGTACAGTTAAATTCTCAGATTGAGATGTTTGATGCAAATAAAGACACTTTTATTTGTTGGTGACTCCTTTCTTCATCTAACCCAGAATAATCTAAATGGAAGGGGGTAAGAAACACCTGGTGCCTTAGTGACAATTGGCAGGTGCAGGAAGGTGGGGCCAGATGAGGGCTCCCACATCTGCGGTGGGCCTCTGGGTGAATTATTTGGCTTTTCTTTTCTTTTTAATTGTTGATGGACCTTTATTTTATTTATTTTTATGTGGTGCTGAGGACCGAACCCAGTGCCTCACACATGCTAGGCAAGCGCTCTACCATTGGGCTACAACCCTAGCCCTTATTTGGCTTTTCTATGCCTCAGATCCCTCATTCATTAAACACATTTGATGGTAGTATTGGACTCAGAGGGCTCTTAGGAAGATTAGATGAGATAATCCATGCATGGCACTTCTGTATTCATTCAGTAAATATTAACTCACTGCCTGCCTACCCTGTGCCAGGCCCTGAGTACTGGGAAAACAGCAGTGAATAAAAGAAGCCCTACCCTCAATGAGTCCCTTGTGTGGGTAAAGTAGACAATGAAGAACTGTGCCTATCACATGTCAGGTCGTAGTGAATGCTAAGGGAAGGTGACTCAGACATACGCCAGGGATGAGGTACTGCCTGACAACCACCTGAAGTGTGAAAGGGAGTCCTGGAATTGAACCCAGAGGGGCTTAACCACTGAGTCACATCCCTTGCCCTTTGTATTTTTTGTTTTGTGATTAGGTCTTGCTAAATTGCCTTAGCTGCCAGAGTTGCTAGAATCACAGGCATGTGTCATCATGCCTGAGCCCTGTGCCTCTCTAGGGGAAGAGAATTTCAGGCAGAGGGCAGAGCAAGTGCAGAGATCTGGAGGGGAGAGTATGGTTCATGTGTTTCAGGAATGACATGGAGGCCAGTGTATAGGCTTGCCAGAAATAGCAAATACAAATACAGGATACCTGGTTAAAATTTCAATTTCAGATACATAGTGAATAATATAATGCTTGGATATATATACTTCTACTATAAAAGTATTCATCGGTTCCTTGATATTAACAAGGTGTCCTTTATCTTTTATCTGGCAGCCCTACAAGTGTGCTGGAGATACAAGAGGGCAGGAGGCAGGAAGCAGAGGTTGCAAAATCAAGAGCTGAGGGCTCTGCAGATGGCCTTGAGTTTGATGGAAGGGCACATGCTGAGCCAGTGAAGATTCCTTTGGGGCTCTGTAGGCAGGAAAGTTTCTGTAGTAACCCCGGTGATCTCTGGTGGGCTTGTACTGGAGTGGTACAGACAGTTCTAGTGATTGGCAGTAAGTAGTAGCCATGTTGTTCTCATTCTTGTGCTGCTGCTGTGGCCAGAGCGGGCAGGAATTTAGCTGAGTGGGGTAGTGCTTGGGGGAGGGAGGAGGGAGGAGGACACCCAAACAGAATGGAGAGCCATGGGTACCCTTCTGCATCTCACCATATCAGCCAAATAGAGAGGATGCAGGACACTAGGGGCACTGGAATCCTTAGTTTATTTTTCCTTTATTTGTTCTTAAATAACAGTTTCTTGGAATATAATAATTCACATACCATAAAAATTTTTCAAATGGGTGATTCAGTGGTTTTAGTATATTCAGAGTTGTGCGACTATCACTATTAATTTTCCAGTGCATTTTCATCATGCCAAAAAGAAATTCCAAACCCATCAGCAGTCATTCTCCCTAACCTCCTGATACCCACCGCCCCCACCAAGGCTTTGGCAAGTAATCTACTAATTTGCCTACTGAGGACATTTCACATAAGTGGAATCAGAAATTATCTGTTTATATTTTATATAGCTTAGCTTATTTATCTATCCATCCATCCATTCATCTATTTATCCATACATCCATCTATCTTTACATGAAAACTGCCAAAGTTGTTTTCAATAGCCACTGCACCACTTTACATTCCCATTAGCAATTTATAAAGGTTTCCATTTCTCTACATTCTCACTGGCAATACTTGTTATTGCCTATGAGTTTTTGTTTGTTTTCTGGTACCACGGATTGAACCCAGGCGTACTTAAACACTGAGTCACATCTCCAGCCCTTTGTTTATTTTATTTAGAAACGGTATATTACTAAGTTGTTTAGGGCCTTGCTAAGTTGCTGAGGCTGACTTTGAACTCATGCTTCTCCTGCCTGAGCCTCCTGAGCCCAAGCTGCATCACCGTGCTCAGCTTATGTTTTCATTATAGTTATCCTACTTTGGGTGAAGTGTCATCTCATTCCAGGTTATATTTGTATTTGCCTCTTTTCATGTGCTTATAGTTTACTTATGTATCTTCATTGCAGAAATGTCTATTCAAATCCTTTGCCCATCTAAAAACAGGCTTATTTGTCTTTTTATTATTGGGTTGTAAGAGTTCTTTATATATTTTTAGACACATGATTTGCAAATACTTTTCTTCTGTTCTGTGGGTTGTCTTTTAACTTTCGTGATGTAGCCCTTTGAAGCATAAGAGGTCTTAATTTTAATATGTCCAATTTCACTTTTTTTCTTTTATTGTATTGCTATGAAAAGCTCAGTCCTTGTCCCCAGTGACAATTTAATAAGGAAGAGACATGGTTTTGAGAAAAAAGGAAAAAGAAGGTTTATTGCTTTGCTAACAAATGAGAAGCACAGGGGATTCTTGTCCTAGAGTCTGTGATTCTCTCCATAAGGGAAAGCAGAGGGCTTTTAAAGAAGCTCTTTAAAGGCTGCTTTCCAGGTGCACCCTGATGGTGTGTTGAAATTCACTTGTTAATTTGGGAGATAGTCACTTCCTAGATCTTTAGGAGATGTCTCTTTCCTGTGGTGTGCTCAAGGACAGATAACAATGCCTAAGATGGGAAAAAGTAATCTTGTTTCACACCCTCGAATTAGGGAAGGGGAGAGGGAGAAGAGAAAAAGAAAAATATGTTCCTTTTAAAATAAACAGTAGAGTAGACCAGTGTTGCAGTATGTGCTTTCATCGTGATGTTTGTTTTATTTATTTTTTAAAAATTTATTTATTTTAATTAGGTGTATATGACAGCAACTCTAATTGAAAGCCAACTGGCCATAGATGTATAGGCTTATTTATTTTTAGACTTGCAACTCTGTTCCATTCATGTTTATGTCTACTTTTATGACAGCACCACACAGCACCACAACATCTAGAAATGTTTAAGCTAGTGTCATTCATTTTGTCACAATGTGCCAGCCAAAACACTAATGATTCTTTGACTAACCTGGCTGTTCATTTGTAGGTATCCAATTAGTTAGATTTGTGACTAGGATTCTGATTCCCTAGTCCCTTAGAATGAAAGTCTTCAAATAAGGGATCACTACTACCCCTGGTTAACAGGTTAGACATTATTTAAAAGGCAGTTTTGGAAGATTTACTATTAAAAGTAAATAAGAAATAAGGAGAAGCTGGGGGGGGGTGTACTTTGTTCCTGGAAATGGATCTTTCACTTGAAGAGGACTTCCAACATCCTCCTGCCCCTTATCTCTGCAGTAGAGTTAATAACAGGTTAATAATTTGCAATCCAGATAGTTTGTGGCCAGGAGGCATTTGGAATGACTCCTGCTTGCATTCCAACTGGCACCAGTGAAGTCAGAGCCTTTGCCTTCAGCTCCTGGCAGTTCAGTTATCTGCACAGGGGGAGGCTACCCTACAGGGGGCATCCAGCATGAACACCCTCCTCACTTCTCAGTCTCCTCCTTTCCCACTGGCTATCAGGGGACTTGGCCTGCCCCTGGCCTCCCAGTGCTTGAGTGCCTGATACTGGAGAAATCAGGAAACCTTCTCAGAGAAGTTGGGGGCTTCTGTTTGTATAGTAGCATTTATACATTTCCAGTCACTTTGAGTTTTACTTGCCTCCAAATCATTTTTTAGATAAATAGGAAACAATTACAGTAAGGTGAAGTGGCCCACTAGGACAGTCATATAGCAAGGAAGAGACTCCAGGTGGCCTGGCTCCATGTCTGGCTTGGCGTGATCCTGACCTGCCATGTGGGAATGCTCAGCACTGGAGTGGGGACCCCTGGGGAGTCATGATACTCCCTGCAGCTGGGGATGAGAAGCCAAGAGGCACTCCCAGCTTAAGATGGAACCCAGAGCATAAGCATAGGTTCTGCTTTTCCATTACTGAACACAGTGCTGCTGGAGGTGGGCAGCTCAATTTAAAACACAGTTCACTCATAGCCAGGTGCGGTGGCTCATGCCTGCAATCCCAGCCATTTGGGAGTCTGAAGCAGGAAGATCACAAGTTCAAGGTCCTGAGCAACTCAGTGAGACCTGTCTCTAAATAACATACCACATAGAGCTGGGGATGTGGCTCAGTGGTTGAGTGCCCCTGGGTTCAATCCCTGATACCAAAAAAAAAAAAAAANTTTTTTTTTTTTTTTTTTTTTTTTTTGCCTCTGTGACTAAAAGTCCTTACCAGAACAATTTTAGAGGAGGAAAAGTTTATTTAGGGGCTCACACTTTCAGAAGTCTGAATCCATAGAAAGCTGGCTTCATTCCTTAGGGCTCGAGGTGAGGCAGAACAATCATGGCGGAGAGTGTGTTGGAGGAGAGCAGCTCACAGGATGATCAGGAAGCAGAGAGATCTTCCTGTTGCCAAATACGAATATATACCCCAAAGCCATGCCCCAGTGCTCCACCTCCTTAGCCATATCCTACCTGCCTTCAGTTACCACTCAATTAATCCCATCAGGTGATTAATTCACTGATTAGGTTAAGACTTTCATAACCCAGTAATTTCTCCTCTGAACCTGCTTACATTGTCTCACTCATGAGCTTTTGGGGGATACCTCACATCCCAACCATAACACACTGTATGTGTAGTGTGTTGGCCATGTGCTAGGAGTAGGGTGGTTGAAAAGATACATATTGTGACTGTCATGGGACTTGTATTGTGAGGGGAGGTAACAAACAGTGATTACAATAGAGTGTTCTGAGTGGTCGTGACAGTGGAAGTAGGAGTAGAGAGGACTGGCACTTCACCCAGACAGAGTGGGAGAGATCAGGGAAGGAGCAATTTGCACAGGAGCCAATGATGTCAGGGATGAACTGGAGCAAGCCAAGGGAAGAGGCATGGGTGGGTGTGTTTCAGGGAGAGCATGAATCATGGCATGGCAGTGGTGCTGGGAGTTATCAATATGGCTGGAACATGGTGTATATATAGAGAGTGATCTGATCCAGTGAGACTAGAGTGGTCAGCAGGGGCTGAGTCATGAGCAGCACTGAAAGTTCTGGTAAGGATTTGAATTTAAAAGGTTTTAGGCAGGAATATTTGCATATTGAATAATCAATGTAGTTTTGGGGAATGGGTTTGAGTAAGTCAGGTTTGGAGGCAGAGGGCTCAGGGAGGAGGTCAGTGCAGTAACGTGGAAATACTTGGATCAGCAAGGGTGTTGTGGGGTGTAGAGAAGTCATTAGAACTTAAGAGTTCAATATGAGTTCCAGGTTTCAGAGTCGAATACTGGTCGGGTGTGGTGCCATTTGCTAAACTGGAAGATGCAAGAATAGGAAGAAGGGCATTGTTGGGTGGAGTTTGAGCTCTCTGTGAGACATTCAAGGGTATGGGAATTGGGGAGTTGTTCTCTAGGCATAAAGTTTGGGATTTGTTGACATATGGATGATGCCAGTGTGTGACTCCTCACGCTGCAGACTTTACTTCCATTCTATCAAGAATTCACTGAGGGCCAGGTGCTGTGTCAGAGGCTAAGGAAACAGAACCAACAGCCACTCTTGCCCTCAAGAATTTTTCAGTGAGGTGGAGGAGTCCTTTGTGACCGTTGGCTTATAAGGGAGGGTGGCAGCAGGCTCTGCTTCTGTCCTGGTCACCTATGTTTCTGGAACAAGGGGCAAGCTACTTGACAAATGTTTTTAGGCTGCTAGCTCCCAGATTTATATCTGTGACCACAGCCCTGCCCTAAGCTCCACTTTTTTTTTTTTTTTTTTGGTACAGAGGGTTGAACCCAGGGATGCTCAACCACCAAGCCACATCCTTAGCCTTTCTTATATTTTAGAGACAGCATCTCACTAAGTTGCTTAGGGCCTTGCTAAATTGCTGAGCTAGCTTTGAACTCACAATCCTCTGGCCTCAGCCTCCCAAGGTGCTGGGATTCCAAGTGTGTGTCACCATGCCCAGCTCCAAGATCTAGATTTCACAAGCTACCAGCCACCTCAGCGTCCCCTCCTACATGTGCAGCAGACACCTCAAACTTGTTGTGTCTAAGTCAGAACATTCCATCTTTCTCCCTCAACCAGCTGTTGCCTCTGGTGAGTGGCACACGGTCACTCAGTTCAAGAACATAGGGGTTAGTCTTGACCCCTCTTTCTTTCACAATACCCACACGCCACCAGCAGACCGGGGAGCTCCACCCTCAGAGCAGATTCAACATCTGCCTTTTCCACTTTGTCTCCCCACTCTAAGCCACCAGGGTAGGCTCCTAAAAGGAGTCCTCAAGGCTGGGGTTTTGGCTCAGAGGTAGAGCACTTGCCTAGCACACGTGAGGCACTGGGTTCGATCCTCAGCACCACATAAAAAATGAAAAATAAAGATATTGTCCACCTATAACTAAAAAATAAATATTTAAAAAACAAAAAGGAATCCTCAGGCTTATTTATTTTTTTTCTTTTGGCAACAGATTTTTTAATATATAATTCACATACCATAAAATTTACCCAAAGTATACAGTTTCAGTTTTTTAGTGAGTTCATAAAATTGTAGAACTATTATCACAACCTAATTTTAGAACATTTCATCACCCCAGAGAAGAAAGCTCGGATGCTTTAGCACTCATTGTTCACCCATTATCCCAACCCCTGGCAACCACTAATGTACTTTCTGTCTCTGTAGATTTGCCCGTTCTGGACATTTTATATAAATAGAGTCCTACGATATTTATCCTTTGTGTCTTTCTTTCATTTAGCAAAATGTTTCCAAGATTCCTCTTAAGTTGTAGCATGCACCAGTATTCTGTACCTTTTATGGACAGATAATATTCATTATATGGCTGCGTCTTGGGAGGTGATTTCTGCTTTTTGGCTTTTATGGATCATGCTGCTGTGAACCTCCACTGTGTGCACGGTTTGGTGGGGACCCACATTTTCACCTCTCTTGGATGTGTACCTAGGTGTGGAATTGCTAGGTCTCAGCGTAACCTCCTATTTCACCTTTTGAGGAGCCGTCAGACTGACCAGTTTGTTCTGCATACATCAGATCTTTGAAAGTGTAAGACAAACCATAGGCTTTTCTGCTGAACACCTTCCAGGGGTTTCCTATCCCTGTGCCCAACAGATCCCAAGTTGATCCCAATAACTACTAAGCTAGATGTGATGAGTCCAACCACACTGTCCCCTCTCTTCATTGCTCAAGGAATCTGTGCTCTTCCATGTACCTACACACGGCACCATACCTTCCCATGATTCCATACCTCCCCATGGACCATGCCTCCTCGTGTCTTCTCCCTCATTTCTTATTTTCCCTGTTGAAATGTTGCCTACACAATCTAAACTCGCTCTCTGGCCCCCTTTACCCTGTATTGTTTTTCTCATGGTACCTATAAATTACTCGCTACATCATTTGTGGGGCCACATGCAAAATGAAAGTTCAGGGTCTCTTGTTCTAAAATCATTGAAAAGTTCATGACAATGAAATCAAGAGCTGGAGTATTAAACCAAGCGCAAGGCCCTTCTGAGCCAGGGGCCCAGTGCAGTTGCACAGATCACACACCCATGCCTTCAGCCCTACACCTGAAACTGCCTGGAATGAAAGGAAATCCCATTTCTCCGCCTCCCATTCATGCATATCCAGAAGCTGCCTCCTCTATCCTCTCCATGTTTCTCACGTCCCATTTCCTTCTTCTCAAGCTCCTTCCTTGAGTGCCATGTTTGCAGTCTTGGTTTCATCTCTTCAGTCATTGGACTCAGCATTGGAGTCCGGGCAGGCCAGGCACAGCAGGTGTGCCAGGGAAGAGGCTGGGCACGCAAAAGCTACCTTCTCTTTAGCAAGGATGTGTCGGGAATCAGGCAGGGGTGTAGAGAAAGCCAGAGACATTCACTCTGGTGTCCATCAGACATCTTTGGAAGATATTCTGTCATGAAAGAATCCAATAAAATGTATGAAAACTATTTTAGCTTGGGGTCAATTTCTTTGTTAAGGACAATAAAATAGTGGCTTCTTTGGATAATGTGCTATTTACCTTTTATTATCTGAGGGTATTCAAGATGTTTGCAGCTGAGTTCTACCACCTGATCTTCACTCTTTTTCTTCATTGTTTTCCTGGTTGATGGTTGATTCTTTCTGCTTGGTCTTGTGTTTCTTCCATAGTGCTCTCAATAGGAAATCCTTGACCACCCAAGCTCTTCACCTTTCACTTGCCTTCCTGATAAGGAGTGAAGCATTTAACTCTTGAACAATTGGTTATTACTTTGAGCTGGAGTGATAGTTAAGGAGTTGGGCAAGATGGAGATGAGGTACTGTCCCAGATTCTCTGGAGTCCTATCTTTCATGATGGTTTCTTAAGTTTTGATTGGATTTTCTAAACTTAGGAAATATGCTCATCATATCAGTTATAAATGTAATTATAACTCCTAATTCAAATATGAAGGAGGTGTGGGTATCCCTAAAGGAAGTTACTTGAGAGTTCATTATACTAAGACAGTTACATGAAATTAATAAATAGCCGAATGCATGGATATTGTGTTTGCTTTGTATGTGGCAATATCTATTTATGATGGAAAGTCATTTGCAAAAAAAAGCCTTTATTAAGCATTATGATTATGTGTAACTAAGTGTTTTGTTTCTTCCTGTTTAGGAAATAATACAGTTTTGGCTTGCAAAAGGTGTTGATGGCTTTAGTTTTGATGCTGTTAAATTTCTTCTAGAAGCAAAGCATCTGAGAGATGAGATCCAAGTAAATAAGTCACAAAGCCCGGTAAGGTTTTAAAATTTCTGAAAATGCATCAGGGTTTCCCTTATTAGCCTGAGATGCCAATTACAAAGGCAAGTCCTCTGCCATCTGTGGGAGGTACCTAGCCACACTACTTCTCTTAGGAGTCATTGGGGTTTCTAATTCAGGCACTCAGACGTTTCCTTCTGCTGGCTTTTTCCAGAGTAAGGGATCCCTGGAGGAGTCCTTCATCTTTGTCCCTTCATGAAGGTTGTGAGGGCACAGAGTGAACTCTACCAAGGACCTAGAATGGAGGACAGTTTGCTCACTGAGATTTTATCATCTCATTCAAGTTCAAGTGAGGAGGTCCCCAGCATCTTTTCTAGTTAGTTGTTCCAGGTTAGATAGACAGAAGGGAAGGGAACAGGCATTGGCCAGGTGTCCATGGTATGCAACATGCACTTTTATAGTGCATTGAATTCTTGTAACTACCTATTAGAGAAGTTTCATGATCCCCCATTTACCAAACCTTAGAGAACTTAACATATCAAGGGTTATAGAAGTGATAAACAGATTTCTGAACCATGCCCATCTCACTATGAATCAGGATTCATTATGTACACTATAGTGTACCAATAAAAAGTATGGAAGGCAAAAAAATCTACCACATGGACCTCAAGTTAGGTTCAGTCAGTCCGTGTCCCAACCCAGGACCTAAAACCTTGGCTTGTATGGGATGTAGTCTTTTGTTTTTGATTCTTATAATCCTAGGAAGACAGAGAAATGAATATCAGGAAAAATTACTGAAACTCTGAGGAACTGTAATAGTAAAAATGAAAGATAAATATGGTAAAGAAACTAATTTAAATATACAATATTGATATCTGTGTGAATAGATAAAAGTATAATGATGGGCTCTATAATCCTGAGGATCATTTGCATGCCTTTAAAAGTGTCTGAAGCACTTAGACAATCACATGGGTAGGAGGACTTTATTAACTGTTTATGTTTACTAGATTTATAAAGTTGACAATTAATCAAATGAAGTACTAATAGTTGTGAATACTGTCTGTCAGTCCACAAACTCTCGAGCATGGGAGGTCTCGCCAGGATCTTTTCTGAGTATCTCTTTTGCTCAGCTTGATCCCTTTGAAGAGACTGTCTGTATTTATATGGAGCTGGCTGTGGGTATGCGACATGTGAAATGATGGCATTCCTGTTGTCCTGGTTTTCAAAGGACACTGTCACACACTACTCAGAGCTGTATCACGACTTCACCACCACGCAAGTGGGAATGCACGACCTTGTCCGGAGCTTCCGGCAGACCATGGACCAATACAGCCGGGAGCCTGGCAGATACAGGTGACCACAGGACTGCTTTTGTTCTTTATAGGCACAGAGTGTGATCTGTAGTTTAAACCTCACATGGTTATGAGGCATGGTCTGAGCTCCAAGTCATAATTTAATAAGACTGCATAATTTTATTTCAGCTAGGTTATGCCAGGGTCTGATATATCTTGTCACACAGCTGATTTTCAGTTTCTTCTTTTGTGGGATTTTGCTAATGACAGCACTGATTTCAGAGTTTTATAAAAATTAAATTAAAAGATAATTTAGTAGTTAAATATTAGCCAGAAACTATTATTTTTATCATTATTACTGGGACTATATTTCCCTGTAGAGTATGAATCCAAATGTTGGAATCAACCTGTCAGTATATCACAATGCTTAGAAACACAGCTTTGGACTCAGATGGGCTTGAGGTGGAATCTGGCTCCGTAGCTGGTTGGTCTTGGGCTGGGTGGTTAACATAAGTCTGTTTTCTCATCAATAAGAAGGTAATGGTAGGGGCCGGGGATATAGCTCAGTTGATAGATTGCTTGCCTTGCATGCACAAGGCCCTGGGTTCAATTCCCAGAACCACCATCAAAGGAAAAAAAAAAAACAAAGGTAATAGTAATAACCTTTTAAAAGGTTATTATGAGATAAATAAGATAATGTACATAAAGCACCTAAAATAGTGCCTGGCATATAATATTCTACAAAATTAACTCAAGGTTAACTGAAAATTTTGGACCATTTTTGATTTATGATTTTTGGATCAGGAATTTTCAACTAGAAAAGTCTAGGTAAATACTGTAAAATTTAAAAAAACAAAACAAAACAAAAAAAAAAAACCCTCCCAAATCTGAAATACTCTGGTCCCAAGAATTTTCGTTAAGGGATATTCAACCTGTGTTAGTTTGTACTGGTCACCCAATAGAATCAATAGAAAAAGAAGCTTAAGAAATTTTCCCTCCTTGAAGTGGTGCTCTGATTATCATCTCCACTTTCTAGATGAGGAGACGAAGCTCTGAGCACGCAGGCGATGGTCCCGTGGGTAGTGATGGCAAAGATGGGATGTGAACCGAGGCAGCTGGGCCCAAGATTGTGCAGTGACCCATTAATACACTGCCCTAGACACCACAGGTGACCCACTGTGACCTTTCTTGGCTACCTGGCTTGACTGCTTTCTAATGAGCCCTGCCCCTATCTGGCTAATAGTGTGTGTTTAGCCCCCACATTTTAAAAATAAGATATAAACAAGATGCAGAGTCTTTAGCCAGTCTCCTGACAGGCCCTGAGGGCCTCAAACCCTGCCAACTCTGACAGGTTCATGGGAGCCGAAGCCCAGGCAGAGAGCATCGACAGGACCATGATGTACTATGGGTTGCCATTTACCCAGGAAGCGGATTTTCCCTTCAACCATTACCTCACCACACTGGACGATCTTTCTGGGAACATTGTTCATGACGTCATCACATCCTGGATGGAAAACATGCCAGAAGGAAGGTGGCCTAATTGGATGGTAAGTCCTTGTGCCCATCTTGAGCCCTTTGAAGAGGCCATCTGTATACACATGGAACCAGCTGTGGTTCCATGATGTGACATGATTGTATTCATGCTGTCCTGGTTTTCCAAGGATTCAGTCCCCTTCAGGAGGAACGGTATCATGACTTAATACACATTGTTGTTGCACTCACTGGACAGAAACACCTAGGTTACACTAAAGTTATATATATATAAAAAAAAACCTGAGCCAGGTGCAGTGACTTAGTTATAGTAAGCCCTAGTTAATTTATTATTGAAGAAAGAGAAAAAGATTTTTTTCCCTTGTACTGGGGACTGAACCCAGAGGCACTTAACTACTGGGCCATCCCCAGCGCATTTTCTTTTTTTGGTACTGGGGAGTGAACCCAGAGGTGCTTTACCACTGAGCTATAAGCCCACATCCCCAGCCCTTTTTATTTTTTATTTTGAGATAGGGTCTCACTAAGTTGCTTAGGGCCTCACTAAATTTCTAAGGCTGGCCTCAAACTTGTGATCCTCCTGCTATAGGTGTGCATCACCACGAGCAGCTTGCTTTCACATTTAAAAAAAAAAATGTTTAGTTGTTGTTGGACCATTATTTTATTTATTTGTATGTGGTGCTGAGAATCAAACCCAGTGCCTCATGCATGCTAGGCAAGTGCTCTACCACTGAGCCACAACCCCAGCTTTTACACTTTTTAAGGAGCTTCTCTGCAAAGCTTGTACCAAACTCTTCACTGTGAATTTTCTTGAGGATTCTTTTTTTTTTCCTCTATCAGTTCCCTTTTCCCTTGCCTTTTCCTCAACTTTCTTCCAGTCCCATTATAATTTTGAGACTACTGCTATATATAGTCTGTGGTTGACCAGAATGTTGTGTGGCACATAGCTATATTTTATTCCTTTCATGTTGAATTGAATTATTTTCTTAATTTCATTTTTGATTGTTCATTCTTAGTGTATACAAATAATATAGACTTTTTTTTTTTTTTGGTGGGGAGTACTGGGGGGCACTTGACCACTGAGCCACATCCCCAGCCCTATTTTGTATTTTATTTAGAGACAGGGTCTCACTGAGTTGCTTAGCACCTCACCATTGTTGAGGCTGGCTTTGAACTCGCAATCCTCCTATCTCAGCCTCCCGAGCCACTGGGATTACATGTGTTTGCCACTGTACCTGGTTTAGTATAGGCTTTTATATATTGATCTCATATCCTGCCTGCAACACCGATGAACTTATTAGTTTCTAATAGTTTATTATGCATTCCTGAAAAATTCTTTTGTGGCCTTTCTTATGGCAAAATACACATAAAATTTAAAATAAATGTGCAATTTATTGGTATTAAATACATTCACAAGTTGTTTAATTATCTATCACTATTATCCATTTCTAGAACTTTTTCATAATCCCGAACTTAAAAGTTATATAGTAATCTCTTATTCCTACTTCCAAACTCTTGTATCTTCCATTCTGTTTTATGCTTGTATTTTACGAGTACCTCATATAAGTGGATTCACACAATATTTGTCTTCCTGTGACTGGCTTATTTAATCAAATCTACGTTTTCAAGATTTTTTCATACTGTAGCTTATATCAGCATTTCATTCTTTTTTATGGTTGCATAATATTCAATTGAGTGTAGATACCATGTTTTATTCATTCCTTCATCTCTTGATGCCCATTGGGGTGTTTCCTCTTTATGGCTATTGGAATGTCATGAACTTTGGTATATGGTATCCATTTTAACCCCTTTCTTCAATTTCTTTTGGATACCTACATGGAAGTGGAATTGCTGGATCATACAGTACTTCTATGTTTAACTTTGAGGAACTGCCATATTATTTTCTACTGATCCCCCCCGCCGCCCCAATTTTACATTCCTAGCAGCCATGTACAAGGGTTCTAGTTTCCCATATCCTTAATAACTAATTTTCTGTGTTTTGAAAAAAAAATCATACCCATCACAGTAGGTGTGAAGAGGTATGTAAAAATTGTCTTTCATAATTGGAGAATATTTTGCTAGATATAGATATTTTGTTTTTTCCCTTTCATTCAAGATGTCATCACATTGCCTTCTAGCCTCCATAGTTTCTGATGACAAGTCAGTTGTTAATCTTATCAAGGATTACTGATATGTGATATGCTAATTTTCTCTTGCTGCTTTAATCAGCATTTTTTTCTGTGCCTTTGTGTTTGGGTGGTACTGGGGATCCATGCTAGGCAAGCACCCTACCACCAAGCCTCATCCCTAGCTCTCTCTGTGCCTCTGACAGTCTGATGTGTCAAGGTGGGGGTTCTGATATGCAGATTGTTTTTCACCAGCTGTGGGAAGTTGTTGTCTGTTGTTTTTTCAGACATTCTTTCTTTCCCTTTTTCTATCTCTTCTCGTTTTGAGACTGTGTATGTTGGTGTGTATGATGGTATCCCACAGGTCTCTGAGATCTGCTCATTGTTCTTCATTCTTTTCTTTCTGATTGTTTCAGTTGAGATTTTCTCAATTGACCTTTGTGTTTTCTGATTCTTCTGCCAGTTCAAATCTGTCAAACCCTACTAGGAAAGTTTTTATTTGTTATACTTTTCAACTCCAAAATTTGTTTCTTTTTAATAATTTCTCTGCTGATAATAATGAGTAATATCTATTTGATGTGACACTGTTTCCCATATTGTCTTTAAATTGTGTAGCTATAACTTAGTTCTTTTTTAAAATATTTTTTTAGTTATACATGGATACAATATCTTTATTTTGTTTATTTTTATGTGGTGCTCTGAGAGATCAGATCCTTGTCAGGTCTTTATTTTTATTTTTATGTGGTGCTGAGGATCCAAC
Organism: Marmota marmota marmota; assembly: GCF_001458135.2. Lineage (NCBI taxonomy): Eukaryota > Metazoa > Chordata > Mammalia > Rodentia > Sciuridae > Marmota > Marmota marmota. The sequence goes on along the minus strand of NW_025999977.1, from coordinate 25,574,623 downwards.
CCAGGGTTTCTCACATGCGAGGTGAGCACTCTACCACTGAGCCACAACCCCAGCCCCTATAACTTAGTTCCTGGAAAACATAATAGCTGATTTAAAGTCTCTAGTAAGTCAAATGTTTGGTTTCCCGCAGCAACATTTTTTACTGATTATTTTTCTTATCACCAATGTATGGGCCATAGTTTTGCTTCTTTGTCAGTATTTTTGTTGTTATTAAAAACTGGACATTTAAAGGCATGTAATAGGGTAATTCTAGAAATCATGTTCTCCTCTCTGTGTTTGTTGTAGTTGTTACTCCTTTTTTTCTTTTCTTTCTTAGACTAATTCTGCATAGTCTGTTCTTTTTCCACGAGGCCAGGGAAATCTCTACTTTGACAGTTAAGGAATGGAAAGATTTCTAGATGGAACTGATGAATCTCCCTGTATTGCTGAAGGTCTGTGAGTGTGTTGGCATAGTCTCAACATTTGGCAGTTGACAGCTCTGCCTTAGTTGTCAATTTCTGATTGCACAGAGCCTCAAGGGTAGCCCAAGGTAAGAGATCAGAGCCTTGTCAGGTCATCCTTGGATATCTGCACAGCCCTCAGCATGCACACAGGCCTGCCATTACTGTAGCCTCTTGGATTCCCAGGGATGTTGGAACTTTTGAAAGCCCTTCACAGACATCTCATTGTCAGCTTTAATTTTTTTTTTTTCTTTTTTCGCTCTGCTTCTGAGTAGCTTCAATTAATAACACCATCATAGGCAGGTACAATGTTGAGTTGTTCTCAGCAATGCTCTGGGGATAGGGCTGTTGCTGTTTGCAGAGTCAGATCAGGCAAAGGAAACCAAATGTGAGCTGCCAGAAATTTATGAAGGTTTCCTAAGGATGGAGATCTTGGTGTACTTTAAACCTGTTCTGCCCTTCTAGTGGTGGCTAGGCTGCTGGTTTTCAGCTGTTTTATTGGTACGGCTATTAGTTTTGAAAGCCATCATGGATTTGAGTAAGGGTGCGTGAGATTAGGGAAGTGCAAATGCTACGAAGCTCACTGCTCCAAAATGCAATTATTTTTCTTGAATAAATTCATCTTGGATTGTTGTGTCTAGAAGACTTAAGAAATCACAGGGTTTGTTGTTAGAAGCTAAAAGAGTGAAAGGAGGGTTGGGGTCATGGCTCAGTGGCAGAGTGCTTGCCTAGCATGTGTGAGGCACTGGGTTTGATTCTCAGTACCGCATATAAATAAATAAAGGTCCACCACCAGCTTAAAAAAAAAAAAATATATATAGATATATATATATATATATTTTATAGAGTAAAAGGATGGAGGCAAGAATTGACCTAATTTTCAGGCCATAAATTTAGAAAAATACTTCATATTGGCTTATAGAGGTATAATTATGAAAATTATTTTAATACATATAAAAAAGATTTTAACAATCATTTCCTTTCTTCTTCTTCTTCTTCTTTGTGGTGGTAGTGCTGGGGATTGAACCCAGGGCCTTGTGCATATGTGGGAAACTACTAACTGAGCTATATCCCCAGCCCTTTAATTCCTTTCTAAGACTCAAGTACAAAGGCTGGTTCTCCCTCATACTATAATTTGAATAAATGATGTAATTTCTCAGAGCTGGCTTCCTCATTTGTAAAATGGACATAGTGTTTGACAGCATGGTTGTGGAAAAGGAAGTAAGATAACATAGGTGTGAAAATGCTTTACGATACAGTAAGCGCCTTGCTTAGCACATGCATGAGATTTAAGTTGTGGGGTTATAGAAAAGAGTTTTAATTCTTATTTAAATAAGGAGTAGAGTTACAGTATTACCTAGAGCATTTAGCACAGAAATATATATAAAAATAGCAAACACCTTATAAAACTTTCTCTATATAAATTTATGTTGATTTACCTTTTTTAAAAAATATTTTTATTAGCTATTGATGGATCTTTATTAATTTGCTGATATGTGGTGCTGAGACTCGAACCCAGTGCCTCACACATGCTAGGCAAGTGCTCTACCACTGAGCCACAACCCACCCCATGTTAATTTACCTTTTAAAATTTATTTAAATAGTTCAAAAATGAAGACAGTAAAGGGATGTGTCAGAAGTCTACCATCTCTGGCCCTTTCCACCTTGTTTCCTTGTCCTGCTCTTTATGGAGGAAACACTTTTGTTTCCTGCCAATATTCTTATACAAATGTGAAAAAAATATGAATACGCATCCTCTAAGCACTATTATTTGCAGTGCCATTGTGAATTCTGACAGCACGTGGTTAGTCTTCAGTAGCCAAGAAGTAAATGGATCAGTTACACAGCAATCACTAAGCTAGGACTCAAATCTAGGCTTGCCTGCAACTACCTTTGGGCCCGGTGAACTGTGAATTAGGGTAAGTCTTCCAGAAAACTGTGTATAGAGCTGTGTTCTTAAAAATATCTGCTTTTCAGATTGGTGGATCAGACAGTAGCCGACTGACTTCTCGTCTGGGGAACCAGTATGTTAATATCATGAACATGCTTCTTTTCACACTCCCTGGAACTCCCATAACTTACTATGGAGAAGAAATAGGAATGGGAAATATTTTAGCCACAGATCTCAACGAAAACTATGATGCTGTAAGTTTAACACAATTGAATCATGCACCAGAGCATGTCCTTTTGCTAGTCCTAGTCCTTTTGCTAAATCAGAGATTTTACTTTTCTATTCCATTGCAGCAAATCAGTTACTTTGCTTTTCTTTCTTTGTGGTTAGTAAGAATCATGAGCTTTCTTGTTTTGGGACTGATTTCTGAGCTGCACATTTAAATTTATTGAGCAGAGTCAAGTAATCTGCATTTTAAAAAAAGATTTCAAAAAAATTATTTTGGTAGCAGGGATTGAACCTAGTGGTGTTTAAACACTAAACTACACCACTCCCTTTTTTATTTTTTCAGATGGGGTCTAATTAAGTCGTCTAGGGTCTTACTAAATTGCGAGGCTGGCCTTGAATTTGTAATCCCCCTGCCGTAGCCTCCTGAGTTGCTGATTATAGGTATGCAGCACCACACCTGGCAAGGAATCTGCATTTTAAAGATGTTTTCTAGCTGATTCTTAGACACCAGAATTTGAGACCAGTGGCTTTATTTGGAATATTATTCATTTCCCTTTATCCAAAACATGGAAAGCTAGGAATATTTCTTCAGTTTTTTATTTGACTGTAGTAGTCTTATATTATCCAGTGTTTAATCCAGAGCCTCACAGTTAGCTTTTCCTTAAGGATAAGGCTCTCATAATTGTGTTGCTGGCTAGATGACCAATACTGAACCTTTAATTTGTATAAGATCCCATTCCCTAATACTTGGTTAAGGTAAAACATCTTCTCTGTCAGCTTCAGGATTTGATTTTGCTCATGGGCAATAATAAGGCTGGATAAATGAGTTCAGGCTTGCTTGTATCAGACAGTATTCTTGAATTTGCCACAACTTTACCACAGAGAACATAGCATGAATCCATAAGGGCACATTTAAAAATCCCACATTTCTAATTTTTCAGAAAAAGCAGCAAAGATTCTAAGCATGTTAAGGTTTATTTATTATGGTCTATTCAATCTTAAGATACTATTAGATATTTCCCAGCTAAAACTTGTTTATGTATTGAGTGTTAAGGCCTTTTCATTATGAATAATGAACATACACATTAGTTAAGAGCTGTAGGGAAGTAAAATTATTAGGTAAATCAGAAAGTACCAAAGTATCTTCCTTTTAATAACTTGACCATTGCTTTCTCTTCCTGGTCTCTTTAACACAGAACACCCTTCTCTCAAAGTCACCAATGCAGTGGGACAACAGTTCAAATGCTGGTTTTTCTGAAGGCAATCACACCTGGTTACCCACCAATTCAGATTACCATGTTGTGAATGTTGAGGTGAGTATCAGTGAAAATTTGTTGATTCTAGAAACAAGAAATGAGTTTTTGTATTGACAACACAGTCAACCTGAGTGTGTCTAAAACCTTAAATGTCAGAGACTTCCCTTGCAGGGTCACAGAAAAACTTTAAAAATAAAGATATAGCAGGCAAATAGTAATAGAAAACAAGCTTACAATTTAGCTGTCAAACAACAAGCTGGGTGCGATGGCACATGTCTATAATCCCAGTGATTCAGGAGGCTGAGGCATGAGGATCCCAAGCTCTGAGGCCAGCCTTAGCAATTTATTGAGGCCCTAGGCAACTTAGTAAGACCCTATTTCAAAATAAAATAAATAAAAAATAAAAAGGGCTGAAGATGTGGCTCAGTGGCTAAGTGCCCCTGGGTTCAATCCCCAGTACCAAACAAAAACAACAATATATATATATATATATATATATATATATATATATATNTATATATATATATATATATAAATAAATTTATATATAAAATATATAAATGTATATTTATATAGCCTAGATAGATATTATTTATATATTTTAAATGTATTATTTAAATAAATACATATTTTTTGAGTACAGGGGATTGAACCCTGGGGTACTTAACCACTGAGCCACATCCCCTGCCCTTTTTTTCTTCTTTCTGATGCTGGGGATTGAACCCAGGGCAAAGCAAGCACTCTACCAATTGAGCTATGTCCTCAGCCCCCCTAGTACTTTTTAAAATATTTTATTTAGAGACAGAGTCTCAGTGAGTTGCTCAGGGCCTAGCTAAGTTGCTGAGGCTGGCTTTGAACTTGTGATCCTCCTGCCTCAGCCTCATGAGCTGCTGGGATTATGCTCAGCCAAAAATGTATTTTTTAACCTAATCTTTCTATTCTTAGGTATTTGTGCCTCATTTGCACACGTGCAAAATGAGAAATATGTAAGGATCTTGAATGAAGCATTGTTTGTAATAGCAGAGTACTCTAGAATGATTTAAATATTTTATCAATAGAAACCAGTTTAATCAATTATGGGACTAGTATGTAGCTTTTAAAATGAGAATATGAGAATAGTTGCAGTGATCTGAGACCGTTTCTAATATGTATTAAATAGTATAGAAAGTAACATGCCACCAGTTATGTAAAGAAAAAAATGTCAACCTATGATTGCATAGGCACAGAATTATTTCATATGATACATTAAAAATGAAAGACTACAAACAGTTAATAATGTCTGGGAGGGAAGCTCGGAAGCTAGGCAATAATGGAAGAAAACCTTTTCATTGTATACATTGGTCTTGTACTTGAGTTTTATACTGTGTGCATGCATTTCTCTAGTCAAAAAATGAAGATATGAAAAGCAGGTTTGGAAATATTTAATAGCAGACAAAATAGAATTCAATATGAAAAGCATTATGAGACAAAGGCAATCAATTTCCACAAATTGAAAAACAATAACAGTCCACTAAAAATTATGAATCTTTATGTAACAGTAGCTTCAAAATATAAAAAACAAATACTCTGAGAAATGCAAAGAGAAAATTGACAAATCTATAATTACAGAAAGAGATTTCAAATTAGATAAAAATAGTAGCTGACACTGAGCACTTCTTATGTGAGCGGCACTGAACTATGCTTTTCATGCATTACCTACAGCTACAGAAAATGTTAGTAATAACTTTGACAAGTCATATACATGTACCATAAATACTTTTGTACCTGATAAACAAAGAATACACTTTTTTTCCCCCAAACACCCATGAGATATTAATTTAAGACACATAATAAGCACCCACCCCTAAACAACAATAACAACGGTAACCACCACCACCCCAGAAAACATGGCTGGCAACAGTACAATGAAATGAACATTGTTGATTTGGCAACAGCTCTTATGAAGAATAATTTGGCATTATGTATTGGATGTCCATACTCTTTGACATAGTAATTATCTTCTGGTAATCTATCCTAAATAAATATTCCTAAAAGTTGGGAGAGGGGAGTGAAATTATAAGAAAATATTGGAAATGCAAATATTAAAATGATATTATGGAGGTTATATAATGATAGGAAAATGCTTAAAATGTTAAATGGGAAAAAAGCAAGAAAGGTACATTGAATTATATATGTTTTATATAGTTGTAACATAAACCTAAATCTTTAATAGACTTATACTGCCTTTTACTGTTAAAAAAAAATTTACATTAGTTAACTTTCAGTTTAGGCAGATTTATGTGTGTGTGAATGTGTAATTTTCTGTTCTATCATTAGTTATGCAAGAACCACATCTGCTGAAGTTACAATGATCTCTGCACAGTAGCAACTTATGTGATCCCACAAGAGAGGATAAATAAGCCCTAATTCATCAGAAGTTCTAAATCCATTGCCTTAATGGCTTTTTTTCTCTCCCAGGCGTTTGGCAGTTATAATACAGATAGAGTAACTTCATTTAGGCAAGTTCAGTATCATTAACTTAGACATGGACATTTGTTCGGAAATCTTGAGTGGAGTCAAAGTGTTTCTGCAACAGTTTTAAGATGGAGCACAGCAGCAGCTCCCAGTTAAGCTCAAAACCTGAATTTTGTAACTTTGATTGGCTTTTATATAAACTATTCTTATGTACTTATTAATGCTTATAATTTGGCAGTTATTTTAAGGGAAAAATAAAGTAAGTTTTGGGGGAAATAATTCCTTTAGATAATAAAATATTTTTAAAAATTCTTGTAATCAACCATTTATGTAAGTGTTCTTTTTAAAAAATAGGTCCAAAAGACTCAGCCCAGTTCAGCCTTGAAATTATATCAAGAATTAAGTCTACTCCATTCCAATGAGTTGCTCTTCAGCAGGGGCTGGTTTTGCCTTTTGAGGAATGACAGTCACTCTGTTGTGTACACAAGAGAGCTGGATGGCATAGACAAAGTCTTTATTGTGGTTCTGAATTTCGGAGAATCAACACAGCTAAATCTACAGGAAATGATTTCAGGTCTTCCTACAAGACTGAGAATAAAATTAAGTACCAATTCTACCTCCAAAGGCAGTGAAGTTGAAACACATGGAGTTTTTCTGGAGAAGGGAGATGGAGTCATCCTGGAACACAACACGAAGAACCTCTTTCATCATCAAACTGCTTTCAGAGATAAATGCTTTGTTTCCAATCGAGCATGCTATTCTAGTGTGTTAAACATATTGTACAGCTTATGTTAGGAACTTCTATGAAAGAGATGGGGACACTGGTATTTGGTTGTGTTGTAACTTCATGTATAGCATGCTGCTGGGTAAACTTCATCTAATTCTTAAGATATTTCGGTAGCTTGAATGTAACTATTTTAGGAAAGGTTCTCAAATGTTTGAAATAATAATAAAATGTTTAAAAGAAGATTGTTGTTGTAGAAACTTTTAACTTTGAGATAACACTGATAAGCAATGATTAGAACACTGTCAATCCTAAGATTATTTGAAAGCTCTAAAGCATTTAAATGACAAAAATGTTTAGCTTTTTTATTAAAATGTATTCAAAGAAACTAGAAGAAAGATTCAATGTCCTAATGTCTATAAATATTTACTAACAAAGAGGAAGGACATCGATTTGTAAACTGTTCAAAGAAAATCCTAGTAAAACAGATAAGAACAAAGTGCTGATTGGAAGGGAGGCCTGGGATTCTACAGCCTCCACTCTTTTCCTCATTCTTTTTAGAAGTGGTTGGACACAATAACTTTATTTAATTTATTTATTATTTTTATGTGGTGCTGAGGATGGAACCCAGGGCCTCACATGTGTTAGATGAGCGTTCTACCGCTGAGCCACAACCCCAGCCCCTTCCTCATTCTTTTCTCCATGTCTTTTTAAGGAACATGGTTTAAAAACTGCTTTCCCTATGCTAACAGGCATGTACACCAGTGGAAGAGAACAGTATAGCAACTGTAATACAGACTTCGCAAAATCTGGATGGAGAAGCAACTTTAAAAAAAATCACCTAGTAACTTAAAATCTCACTTTTGCTAATAACCCAATTTGGAAATAAGACTATGAAATATTTCAGTGTGTTTCCAATTCCCCGTTGAATGTAACATTTCAGAATTTCAGGTATTTCTTAAGATCCTCGAAAACACTGGTGCTGTCAAGTCCAAGTTCCTCATATAGGAATTTAATCTGGGCTGTAATCTAAAAGAAACACATTTTAATATTAGATAGAAGGATTTTGTGGTAAAATTCCAGTGTTGTGATTCTTTCTTGGTTTATCCATCTTCACCTAACCCTCAAGCCAGCAATTTATGGCAGGAATACTTCTATTTGGGATGGAGACAGAGGCTTCCAATGATCAGGATTCAATTACCTTCTTTAACAGAGCTCCTTCATCAAGTACAGGAGAGAACCTTTTCTCTTGCTTGACTCAGTGACCCACCCTCCCCCCTCCCCCTCCTGGGTCTCAGCTAGACCTGACACTTGTGAAGTAGCTCTGTCATAAACCCTGTTATAACCACTGAAAACTTTGAATATATACTTCTCTGTGGCTATGAGAAGGGCTATAGAACATACCTTTTTGTGAGAATCTTCAATCACATGATTTCCTCCAGGCTGAATATCTAAAATAATATTGGGGGCCTGATAGCCTGAAAGAGTTAACACATCAAACAATTAGGAAGTCTTTAGAAGATTGAGACACATTTCTTTCTTTCCTTTTTTTTTTTTTTTGTACCAGGGATTGAACTCAGGGGTGCTTAACTGCTGAGCCACATCCCCAGCCCTTTTGTCTATTTTATTTAGAGCCAGGGTCTTACTGAGTTGCTGAGGGCCTCACTAAGTTTCTGAGGCTGGCTTTGAAGTCACGATCCCCCTGTCCCAGCCTCCCAAGCCACTGGGTTTACAGACTGGTGAGACCCATTTCTTCTCTTTTAAGTACTTTATTCAAATAATAGCAAAGGAATAAGGGCAAAACTACCATAATCACCACCAAAGAGAGGGGAGGGGCAAGCAGTAGAAGACAAGTTTCTGAATTAGGGCAAGTGGGAAGAGACCCAGGGGCTAAGATAGCTGGATGGAGGGGCCGTGGCACCATATGGAGAAAGATGTGACTGAGGAGGGAGTCAGCAGCTCTGTGAAATGGAGAGACACTGACTTATAGGTAGGTTCCCTTGGCATGTCTTGGCATGCAATTTCAAGGCAAAAAGGAAAAGTTCTTATTTAATAAAAATGAAAAGAACATCTAGAAGAAACTAAACAGCTAGTTTAGGCACTGAAGCTCCAAAGCAAAACTCTCAGAATCTTTCACAGATTCCCAAGAATAATATCTCAATGGATATCTTTAAATGAATAAATAATTGCATGAGAGTACATTTCTAAGTTTACAGTTGATATTTAAATTTACTTTTTCTTTTTGTCCTTTGAAAAGAGGTGAGACTATTATATACACTTTAGCTGTGTAGTCAACAGAAAAAAATGATTTGTCCTCAATCATGGTCTGATGATTTGGTCTGAAGCTTGAGATGTACTCTGTATGCTAAAGGTTCTAGTCCATCTAGCCACATTCCCTAGGTCCTGGAGTCTCCTACCTTCACCTGTGTCCTTAGTATGCTCCATGACGGCTTCCTTCAGTTTCTCAGTATAGTTAACAATTCCTTTCAGAGGTACACGTTCATCGTTTTCATAAGCTGTGATGTGAATCGAAGGATAATGCTAAAAGAAAATACACGTATGAAGAGTTCACATTACTCCTATGGTCTCTTCCATTAGATCATGAAAAAATAATTGCCTCCAATTTTTTCCCAAGTGTTAGAGGTTTTTTCTCATTTAATATTCTTGAGCGAGCCTATTTGTTACCTAACTTATTCTTGTCTGAAGAGATCATAACTTCATCTCATCTAGTAATTAAGGTATAATAATTATTTTCCTGAAGTATTAAACTGAAAAGACGGAGCATGAACACAATGGTGCTGAAAGATGTTTGGGTATCACAGTGGAGACATCTCTAAAACCCCTGCCTACTCCTGCCTCATCACAGGTAAGCATCCCTTTACTTTCTCTATTACGTCAGGACAGTATATGGCAACCACATTTTTCCTACCTGAGGTTTAATATTTTGATAGGGGCAGTAACGTTTTATGTAGTTCTTGTGCTTTTCATCAGATGAAGGATTCCCCCACTCTTCTAGTTCTTCTAATGTCAGAGGGAGTGTAGTGTCCATCATAGTGTTGAGAACATCCAAGAAAGGTGCCTAATAAAAAAAGCCAAAGAAACTTCTTTTTCATCTAAGGAGTTGGCAATGTAAGTTTCAGAAAAATATTACTTTAAAAATATGCATACTGACACAAGAGAATATATCTCAAGAAGCCATGTAGATTCCCAGAAAATCTGGAAAATATCCAAGGTAAGAGAAAACGACCACTGACTCCTTGGTTTACATGCTTTTCAGCTTTTTCTCTTATTACCAGTCACCACAGCTAGTGGGCTCATCTCTAATTCCTGTTGGCTGCTGAGTCTCTGAATGCTTTTCCTGCATTTGGAAAAATGCCAACCTTATTGGACACAACCTGTCTCTCACTGTAGAGATATTAGATGTATCTCTTTCTTTTCCCCTGAAGCTTAAGAGTAGCAAATTACATAGGTGTCACAGACATGTGCTCCAGACTCTGGAAAGTCCATGATTTAAAGAAGTGCTGATCACGGTGAATTTCTTTGCAAAACTGTGACATTGTCTCCAGTTTGTAGAAGCTGCACTGTTAGCGGGAGGTGATTTGTGCTTGGCAGTGGCAATAGTGGCAATAGTGGCAACTCTGTTGGGCAGTTCTGTATCTGCCCGGCAGCCTCTGACACTGGTTCTGAACACACATACTCTGACCTAACACCATTTGATAAAACCCCTTTCTGCTTGAATCAGAGTTTTTGGTGCTTGTTATTAAGAACTTTGACTCATACATGAATCCTCCACTGTTGGATGTTTTAGGCTATCTCTAATTCTTCACTAGGATAAGCAACCTGGGATAAATCCCTATACACATATATTTCTGATGGTGTCCTTTCTAATATCTAAAAATAAAGGTTAGTACCATTTTCTTTATATTGTAAATGATTCTGCTATTACTATCTTTGGGGATAGCCCCTTGCCCCCATAATTTAGTGTAGCTGTGTATTTTTTAAACAGATTTATAGGGGCTGGGAGTATAGCTCAGTTGTAAAGCACTTGTCTAATGTGCACGTGGCCCTGGGTTTTATCCCCAGCAATGCCAAAAAGAAAAAAAGAAAGAACTTTTAAAATAGATTCATGGATTAGGGCTATTTAAAATTTATTTATTTACAATAAGCCCACACTGTATACCTTTCGCTCTCAATACAACACTGAAAAACCCTGAAAATAATTTAGTTTCACCATTCCAGTCATTATTTTCCAGAGTAACTAGGAAACAGGAGAATGATAGAGGTAAAATCAAATAGCTATAATATAGCTTAATAATTCTGAACATTAAGACAGCAGAGCATTTTCAGAACAGAGTATTTCAACTAAAGTACAGGAAAACTATACCTCAAAGACCATTAAGAATGTAGTATGTAAAAATAGCCCTTAAAATCAGTACTAAAATGTTGATGGGCAGTGTGTTGAACTGACTAGTATGAGTCACAGGGTACACAGCATTTGGTCAGAGATACCCCACCCCCTTGTGGAACTGTGAGGCACAGATGCTTCATCTTTTCCCCACAAATTCTAAATACTCAGACAAAGAGAAAATGGTCAATGGGAACAGCCACTAACCTTTTAGTGGAATCCTTACAAATTCGTAAAGAACACTGTCAGAGAATAATATGTACAGAGTAAATACTGTGATTAAAATTATTTTAGAAGTTTTCCTAGATCTACAATTTTGTTTAAACTGAAAAGCTTTGTTACATTCCGAGGCTGTGGTAAAACCATAACAGAATTTTTTTTTTTTCTTTCTGAGTCTATGACTCAGGCCTGCATTTTGTAAGCAGAGTGTACTTACCTCCAAAGTCACAGCTCTCAGGATCTCTGGACTAGAATTACACAATGCTCCCACAAGCACCCCTCCAGCACTGAAAGCAGTCAGGGTTGTTAGACTTGGCTGAGAAAAGCCTTGGCCATGAAGCGTCTTAATGCAAGCCTCTAAGTCAGCAAGGCCATTGAGTTTTTTAGTTAGTCGGCCGTCAGCATGCCACTGGAGGCCCAACTCACCACCACCCCTGAAATTAAAGGGCGAAAAAAATTTTAGTAGAAAAAAAATGATACAGATGTAGGTAGAGGTCAGCAAATTATGATTGGAAGCCCGTTTTTATTTATTTTTTTTAATGGATCTCCAGCTAAGAACTGTTTCTACATTTTTAAAGGCTAGGGAGAAAATAAGTAGGAGGATGTAACAGAGATAGTGTGCAGCCTGTGAGGCCTAAAATGTTTACTATGCAGTTTTTTTTGGTGTGTGTGGTTTTGGGGATCAAGTGGAGGAACCCGGTTATCCTCTAACACTGAGCTATGTTCCCATGTCACTATCTAGTTCTTCAGAGAAAAAACTTAATAACCTCTAACATGGACAACAAAAGACTGATCCAATAAATAAGTTTTGAGTGCCTGTCTACTACTTATCAGAGGTTGTCTAAGTGCCTGCCAACCTTATAAACAAGAAAACATCCCCACGGAGATCAAATTTTGTGAAGAAAAAGTTACTATAAGCATTGTGGTCACTGCTGTAACAGTGTACTTAGGTATCACAGAGCAGAGGAAAGAACATTCCATCCTTCACATTAGGAGTAATGTGAAAGAAGAATATGAGTTTTTAGAAAGGCCTCAAGACAGAAAAGATACAACATGTAGAAGGGCAAGGAGGTGGCAGAGCATGTAATTTGAAAGGACATGATAGATGCCGCTAGAGATAAGCCAAATCATTGACAGCATTAAACTGAGGAATCTGGATGTTGTTCTGGAGATGAAGTGGGAAGGACTTTTAGCAGAAAAAAAATTATATTTGTGTTATATGGTGGTATATGCCTGTAATCCTACTGATTCAGGAGGCTAAAGCAGGAGCATCACAAGCTCAAAGTCAGTCGCAGCATCTAGTGAGGCCTTAATCAATTTGATGAGACCTTCTCTAAATAGATAAATAGGGATGGGGATATGGCTCAGTGGTTAAGTGTCCCTGGGTTTAATCCTTGGTACCAAATTATATATATATACACACACACATACACACATACATACATGTAATATATTTTTGTCTTGAATACAACTAAAATAAAATGGAAGTTAGATTGGAAAAGTCTGATATACAAGGCTGTTTAAAAAAAACCTAAACTCCAGGAAATCAGATGGAAATAATAATGTAACCATGTACAGAGACTGATACATATATTCAAGAATCTCCAAAGCCTGTCCTTTTGCTCTTTGGTTCATATAATCTGTTACTGAATCAAATTCTACGGAGCACAGGATTTAGGAGTATATATAACTAACACTACAAAAGAGAAAGTTTTTGCTCCCCAATATATTGTTATTTTAGATATGTTACCACGTTTTGGAACTCTCATGCTAGGTGTGCTGACTTACCTAACATGGCAATATGCTAATATCCATCCATCATCTACCAAGACCCTCCTCTCAGGTCTGAAATTCATTTTCAAATCCATTCCATAAGCTCCATATACATGTACCAGGAGAGGTTTCTTCTGTAAATCCTCAGAGTCCGTTTTGTGGAAAATAGTCATTGGCACTAATTTTCCATCCTGGAAATAAAGAATAACTATATATGTAAAGAAGTGACTTTTAAAGCAGTGTTACCCCTACTTTAAAATAAGCTGAAATGTACTTTCACCCCCTTATGTGCTATTTATTGGTGTTGAATATAAAATTTATTTAAAATAAGAAGAGTTATGATCTCTAAAAATATATCACAGTTCTTGGTTTCAGTAGCCTGACCTACTGTATTAAATTTAGAAAAGAACAGCAAGACTGGTTTGAAAACCTTTTATTAAACACAGCTTTCTATAACAGTGAAGTGACTTTTTAAAAGCGTTCCTTATTACTTAATATTACTGTAATTTCTTTCTTTCAGAGCAAGCCAAAATACCTATTAAGTTTGGAAATCCTAGTACAAAATTCTTCCTATGCCTAAGGAATTTCTCATCTTTGCATATTTACAAATAAGGTGACCAAAAGTCTTTATCATTTTCCCATCCTCTATGAGCAAAATTCTAAACCATTAGAACTGACACTACTGACAGCCACTCACATCCTCTTCAAATCCCTATTTATCTTTATTAAAAAAAAATTTAAGGGCTTAAAGTAAATTTCATAAAATTTAACAGTTAAGTAGCTTTTAGATCATCTAATATTCCCCTATGTAGCTTAAACTCATCAACCCCAGATGACCATAACCCTTTGGGCAGAAATAATGCAAATAATGGAACTACTTTTGATCTTCCTCATAAAAAAGGATGGAGAAGGGCTGGGGCTGTAGCTCAGTGGTAGAGTGCTTGCCTAGCACCTGTGAGTCACTGGGTTCGATCCTCAGCAACACATAAAATAAAATAAAGGTGTAAAATAAAGGAATAGATATAATAACTGCCCTACTGAAGTGTGCAGTACTTTATTTAATAAGCTAATATAATCACAGAAGAAAAATGCAAAAAAAATATTAATAGAAAAGCATGAATTTCCATATGGAAAATAATATAACCAAGTCACTTACCCTATTTTTTTCATCTTCATTTTGAAAACTTCAATGTAGGACAATAAGTAGAGTGTCATCAAATTGGCAGGAAATCTCATTCTTTTCAGACTACTATTCGATTGTGACAGCCCAAGTGAATTTTCACTCTTCAGTAAGATTCATTCTTATAAATCTTTTTTTTTGGGGGGGCGGGGATTGAACTCAGGGCACTTAATCACTAAGCCACATTCTCAGCCCTTTTTTATATTTCATTTTAGAGGCAAGGTCTAACTGAGTTGCTTAGCGCCTTGTTGCCAAGGCTGGCTTTGAACTCTCAATCCTCCTGCCTCAGCCTCTGGAGCTGCTGAGATTACAGGTGTGTCACCATGCTTGGCTATATTATAAATCTTGATATAGACTAATTTATATAAAAAAAAAAAATCTTGGTCTTTCCATCCCTCTGCCTTTTCCACAACTTCAATTATATAATCAGAAAAAATTGCTGATTGAGAACTTGTGAAAAGGAAGAGATAAAAATAGTAGGTAGTCCCTGTCATGGGCTGGATCCCAGAATTGATCAGCAGCACATGAAATGCCCGTGGAAAGGAATGGCACCTTCCATTTAGCACTGCTTCTCCCCTAATGCCTGAAGAAACCCTTGACTCTACAAGAACTTAGGTTAACTGTTCTTTCCATTTGGGGTAATTAACAACATTTTGGCAGACTGCTATAATCTCATATTTGTAAAACTAAACAAAACCTAAAAGTATTTATCTTGATGACACACAAACCAACCAAAAAACAACTGAAGGCATTTAACTAAATGGTTAACAACAATTTTTTCTAAGAAATGCAGCAAATAGGACTGAAAAGTAGTAAACACTGTACATTCTGTATTTTGCATTTATTCTAACAATATTTTGCTTCTGCAATTTGAAAATAAGATTAATATTTGCTTAAAATATTAAAAGAAAACAATGGATTAAAGAAAAAAAATTCATAAGGAAAAAAGGTCTGTTACAATCTATTCTTTGTTAGAATACATGAAATCACTTGAAATATGATATGCTAAGGTCTGAAAATTCCTTAAATTCAAAGTTAGTTTATTATTTGCATCAATTTGTAAATTCTGTATTTTGCCTATACCTTGAATATGGATTTGTTATTTCCTTTTTTCCCTCTTGTGGTATTATGGATAGAACCCAGGGCATTCCATTAGTGAGCTACTTCTCTAGCCTTTATAATGTGAAGCATTATATTGCTAAGGTTGGCCTCAAATTTGCAGTCCTCTAGCTTTAGCCCGAGTAGCTGGGATTATAGGAGTGTGTTGCCCTGCTTCTTATTTCCTTTTAAATTTCTTCTCTCTCTCTAATGCTGTCCTTAGTAATCTTTTCTCCTCTATTTTGTCTTTTCTATCCTCCTTTATACTTCTTTTTGTGTGTGGTACTGGGGATTAAACCCAGGAAGTGCTATGCCATAGATCTACATCTCCAATTCTTTTTATGTTTTATTTTGAGACAGAGTCTTGCTGACTTGCTCCGGTTGGCCTTGAACTTGTGATTCTCCTGCCTCGGCCTCCCTAGTAGCTGCGATTACAGGTATGTATCACAATATCCAGTCTACACTTCTTTCGTTTTTTTTTACACTTCTTGAATTGTATCATTTCTCCACACACTCTGCGCTTTACAGAAAATGAGATCTTTTGCCCCTTTCTAGCTTACTTAGTCATCCCAGAAGTCTTATCTGGGACAATATTCCTCAGAGAAGGCTTTCCTGATCTCTGCAAACTAGCTAATCGCCCTTAGCCATAAGATTTCACTGCATTCAGTACATCTTCCTTTGCAGCAATCAGTGTTATTAGTAATTATTTATTCAACCTCTGGCATCTTTCTTGTTAGATTTAAGTTCCATGAAATGCCCATGGAAAGGAATGGCACCTTCCATTTAGCACTGTTTCTCCCCTAGCAGCAACTATATTTGTCTAGTTCACCCCAGTCAGCTGCTACCATACCTTCATAATTAATGCCATAACTGCAAACCAACCTTATTTACTTAAAGTTTTCTTTAACTCAACTTTTTAAATTCAAACAAAAACAACACTTGAGATAAAGGGTTTAACATGCTACCAATAAATTTTTTAATTCATGTTAAAATGAAGACATGAGCATTAAAGTTAAAAAACAATCTATGTATTCCCTAAAATCATTTGAGCCTTACTGTGGTTGAAAAGATCAATTGGTGTTGATGTAATTCCAGAAACTGCACAGTATGCTTTTAATAAAGAGGAGCTGAAAGTTGATTCTAAAAGACCTACCTTGCTTTTGGCTTCTAGACGTAAAACACGACTAGTTTTTGTAATTGGGTCCTCATGCCCAGTTTCCTCAAACAGTTTGCCTTCTGCAAACTTATATGTGTAATATTTTGGGGGTCTTATTGGAGAGCAGAGTTGAAAGGGGCAGTTCTTTGGGTCAGAATTTGTATCCATGATGAATCCACAGGCCCAAGGAGGGAGCTAAAGGAATAAAACAGTTATTTTCACTCTATTTCTATACTAAGTATCACTAATTAAGTTTCTGAGTCAGCCTCAAATAAGATGATGTGGACATCTAATTTACTTTCTGTCACCACAAGTTTCATTTAAGAATTACATCACCACAACAAAATATGTTTCAAGTAAAAATCAAAACTCTATATTAATGACCAATAAAATAAGGAAAAATTATAGGAAAGGTTTATATATGATTTATATATGAGAAATCTCCTTTAACACAGAAGTTTATTTGAGGATGTAAAATTGGGCAGTAAAATAGCAGAATGATTAAGAATTAAGAGAATTAAGAGCAAATGAAACAGTAATTCCAGAACCCAGCAATAGCCATTCTCACAAACACAAAATCCCTCACAGGTGTGTTTTGCATAATTTTCCACCAGTCCTTAGCCTGCTGCCTGGACAGCCCAGCGATGACAGTTATTATTCCAGGGCTACAAACGGGCTCAGCAGCACTAAAGCATTTACAATTTGTTTCTAACTTTAGCTTCCAGGCTAACCATTGTGCAGAACAAAACCCTTCCACGCACATCTACTCTGAGAGACTCACAGCTATTATGCTTAAGATTCTTAACTTTAAGAAAAAAGGAAAGGAATCAAAATTTATTCTCTTGGATCAGCAGGGTCCAGCTTCAAGCCTTCCACTAACATTCCACTTACACCTTTTAAAGAACTCTGGTAAGCAGGTTGACGGAGCGTTAGAAAAGGTACTAAGAGTCAGAACGTTAAAAGAAAATTGCCTTTCTTTTCCTGAGTAATTGTAGAAAGAGCAAATTCCTTAGAAAATCAGAGGTCTTGGCACAGCAACATCATTGGCAGGCATTACTGAAAAAGGGTAGATGGGGGATGTGTGAATAAAAAGCACACTATTTAACCTGCAGAATCTATACATGAAGAATTTATGTTCACCAAGCAAATTTCTTTTAATTAATCCAAAGAATCTATTTGTGAAACACTACTAAGTACATGCATTTGCAATGTCTAAAAGTTCCTGACTTATCCTCTAAGATTGAGGATTACAGAAAAAAGCAATACTGCAAATGTCATAACCAGGCATCAGAGTGTCGGTACAGGGTTCCTTAGTCCACAGAAACACAAGGTTTTCTGTTTCGGGCGGGACTTTAGGACCATTTCCATATGATGCGTGTATTAAGCTGTCTTAGTTTTAAACTAACTGGCACCAAGATTATAATTCTAATCATGACCAAAAATGCTCCAATGGACTTTATAAAGTTTGACCAGATAATACAAAAGTAAGTTTTAACTATCACTAGCCTACTGAGATAAGCCTGCAGTGAATCTGTTTATATTAATAGACAGTACCCAAATATATATTGGCCAGGTGATAGGCAGACATTCCATATATATTTGACAGAAACAAGTTTGTTTCTAGCACTCTGACAGCATTTAATTCAAAGAATTCTTCAGACATAACATGCTGAAAGAAAATAGTAGGTAGTCCCTGTCATGGGCTGGATCCCAGAATTGATCAGCAGCACATGAAATGCCCGTGGAAAGGAATGGCACCTTCCATTTAGCACTGCTCTTTTTCCAAACAAAACTGATGTTAGTACAATATAAAAAAAATTCCCAATTTATTTAAATTATATATAACCAACTGCCTAATATAACTTCTTTTTGTGGAAAAAAAATGCAACCAGAAAACACTGGTAATATAACAAACAAGTCAGAAAGCAACATAAGATGGGTTTACATTTCCATTCAGTGGCAGAAACACAGGGCACATAACCACTGCCTGACTAAGGATGTGGGACTTGGGAGCAGAAGTCAGTGGCTGGACACTGAGTTATTGCTATACTTACAGTTGTGAAGATATCATATAGAAATATGGAGAAAGAGAAATATAATGACACTTAACTACTTCTGAAGACCATACTGATAGGCAGTATTTTAAGTAAAACTGCATTAAAAGCACGGTCCTCCAAATAATTCTAAAATAAACCTGATAAATATCCAGTATACAGAATTACTTTTAAGAAAAAGGACACAGAAGGACAACTTCATTGTTATACAGAATACATGTATGATGTTGTAATGAGAAAAAAAAAGTGTGTCACATTAGATTGGATAGAGAGAAAGGATGGGAGAGGAGGGGAGGAGTAGGGAGGATAGGAAGGGCAGCAGAATAGAATAGACAATTTGATTGATGTATGTACATTCCATGTATGTATTATATGTCAAAATGCATTCTACTGTCATGTATGACTAAAAAAATAAATATATAAAAATTTAAAAAAAACATAAAAAGGAAAAAAAAAAAGAAAAAGGACATGATATTATTTAAAATCTGATAATCTGTTAAGCTAAACATATATGTATTTTGGTTAATACCACTGTCTTTTGAAAATAAGACATACCTTCAGAGATCGCACTGAATCATCAGCCAGACCAATCACATTAACATAAAGCAGATTGCTGTGTTTCAAGAATAGAACACAGTGATCCTTAAACATGTCCAAGTCTACAACTTTTGTATTTCTCTTCATTGTGAAAAACAAATCCCAATTCATAATAGCAGGGGTATCAGCTGCTGTTCTCATTAGCTGTGTGGAACAAGAAAAAAACCTAGGTAATAAAACATGAAGGATACAGCATCCAAAGATGAAAGCTAGACCATACCAGTTGTCACTATTTTATGAAAAGCAGAAGAAATCAGCTCTGCATCAGGAACGAAGTGTGAACTTCACCCTGGGAATAAGACCAGGCCAGCCTGCTGGGTGGTGAGACCTAGTGCATATGGCAGTGCTTAGCTGACAGCCAAGAGGCAGACATTTAGGTAAGGGCACCGACAAACCAGTGGATTATGGATGCATCGGTGAGTCTAGTGGAGCACAATCCCAACGGCCAACTCGAAAATCTTGAGTTTATAAATTTGCTCTTTTAAGCCACTTAGGTTTAGCTTTGATAACATAATCAGTGTAGAATGTTTCACTTACTAACCTTTGGGATCAATTAAAATATATAGAGGCACTGATGCTAAGGGAATAGAAATGGGATTGGTAATGTATAGGGAGGCAGCATTAATTTCTAAACTTTTGTAACAAGTCAACAAAACAATCATATAACTCTTACAGCAAGAACTGTTGAAGGAGGTGCCACACTTAACAGTCCGAGAGGAGACAAGTCAGAATCTAGAATTACCTTGAATTCTGTAGGCTCTCCAACATTAGTGAGAATGTACAATTCATCATCTCTGTGTTCAACATAGTAAAGGACCCCATGTATTCGCTTCTGGATAAGTACTGGTGGGTCCCAAGGGCTCAGGCCATCTATCAACCACACTTCAGAAGTGGTCTTGTTCATAATATTTATGGTAAGGAAACGACTATCTTTTGTAAGATAAAGGAAAACAAAATAGCTAGAGAGAGAGAGAGAGAGAGAGAGAGAGAGGAGAGAGCTCAGTAAATTTCAAATGGGTGCTATCTTACTATTTCATATACATGTTAATTATTTATTTATGATTTATATATTTTTTTAGATGAACATAAGCCCTTTATTATATTTTTTCCTGTGGTGCTGAGGATTGAACCCAGTGGCTCACATATGCTAGGAAAGCATTCTACCACTGAGCTACAACCCCAGTCCTATACATGTTATTTGTAATGCAGATAGAAAGATTTTATAATTCCTTAGTGAATACTTATTGCAAATTTAAAAATTGGTTATTATTTTTCACATTCTCCTCCCAAAGCCATTTAAAATTATTTTTTTTTATCATAAATGTTTTTCAAACAGAGAAGTTGCTAAAAGAACTGTAGAGAAAATACCCATTGCTAACATTTTCCTTTATCACCTTTCTATGTATTCATTAATCCATCTTTATTTGGATGCATGGTAAGGCAAACTATATACTTCATCTTTCAATGACATTAATAGATTCTAGGGCTTTCTGCTGAGAAAAGGAAATAAACTTTCTAGAGGAGATATGAAATAGGGAAGAAAAGAGACAGAATGTATCCTTATTTTGTATTTTCTCTGTATCTTAGATTTCTTTTTTTTACTGTTCTTCTAATTTTTATAACATAATAAAACATTAAGAAGAAAAATCCTCACAAACTCACTAATACATTTAAAAACTTAATGGAACTTATGTTTCCCATTTTTCCTTTTAAGGTTTATTTATATTTCATGGATGTCTTTAAACAGATAAAATTATACTACAGATGTAAGTTTTGATTCTGCATTTATTTCATATAATGTTGCTACTTCCCCCTACATTTAAATATTTATGATTACTATTATTAATGTCTAATATTCTATCAGGTTGAATCTTAAAATTTAGATTTTAATGTTTCATTGTAAGAAAGAATATTCATGAATATCCTTTCCTCTTCTCTGGCATTTACAATTATTTCCTTAGTATCCCTTTTTAGGAACTGAAATACTAATTTAATGATGAGTATTTTTATGATTTACAAAATACCCCAAATTAAGGGCATTATACTATTTCATACTGGTACACTAGATGGCTTTAAATGTTATGTTTACATTTTTCTTATTATAAAAACAGTCTAGGTCTAGGGTTGTGGCTCAGTGGTAGAGAGCTCGCCTAACACATGTGAGGCCCTGGGTTTGATCCTCAGAACCACATATACAATAAAAAAAAGGTATTGTGTCCACCTACAATTAAAAAAAAAAAAAAAAGCAGTCTATACTGAAATATTGAAAAAGGTAAAGGACAATGATAATTCTGAAGCCCACTCCAGAAATAAGCCCTATTTATATTTTGGTAAAATTTCTTCTGTATTTCATGTTTTGGTCAACCGTATTTCTTTTGTGCAATGTCTGTGTCCACATTAAATTTGAGATGTAGTTTAAATTCCTGGTAGGTAGGGCTGGGGCTATAACTCAGTTGGTAGAGTGCTTGCCTCACATGCACGAGGCTCTGGTTCAATCCCTAGCACCACACATATACACACACACACACACACAAAATTGGTATGTAAACACATACCAATATGTATATAAATTTATCCTCATAAATTAAGAATAGTAACATATTTTTGATAAAAATACTTTCCTCCATTTTGTTGTCTAGATTTTTAAAATTACGGCATTTAATATTTTAGGTAGGCAAGGATACTGGCACTCCGCATTCTAATTTATTCAGTGATTTTATGCTTTGGAAATATTTCAATCAAGGTTGAGTAAAATACTTATATTTTCATCTCTTTCTTTTGGGGGAGTTTCTTTTTTTCAGTAGACTTTTTAAATCTCTTAACATTATATACCAACATGATGAAAATTATTTTTTCCCAAATAGTCAATATTTCCCACAGCATCACAAAATAGTAACTATTTTCATTAGTCTGTGATGTCTCTTTTCTTATCTAAGTTTTCATACATACAAAGGTCCATTTTAGAGTTATACTCTAGACTGTTATTTGTCTGACAATTTATATTACCTTAGTTGTTGTAGTTTCATATGTTTTAGTGTAGGACTGTAGGGCAAGTCCCCTATCATACTTTGCTTTCTATTGCCAACACTTTGTTATTTTTATCTATTTTATTTGATTGTTTTGTGATGATAAGTCAAAGCACAAATTACTTGGTAGACATATAGTTATAGGAAAGTGAGAATACAAGTGGCTCTGTAGTAAAATGTTTCTTAGAAAAAGGAGCAAAGAACCTGAAGGACTAGAGCCTACTCCTTTTTCCCCATTTACTTCTATTGGTACATTTATTTTCCCAAATTGTTTAAAAAATAATAATGGTTATGATGAAAGATAAGAACAATAGAAAAAAGATCCTTTGTTAGTACTTTGATATATTTTCTTTTAATTTTTTTAAAAAAGATGGATTTTTTTTTTTCCTTTTAAAATTTAAAAATTTTCAATATACAGCTGGGTATGGTGGCGCATGCCTGTAATCTCAGTGGTTTGGGAGGCTGGGACAGAAGAATCACTTCAAAGCAAGCCTTAGCAAAAGCAAGGCATTAGCATGAGTTGCTTAGTGAGACCCTGTCACTAAATAAAACACAAAATAGGGCTGGGGATGTGGCTCAGTGGTTGAGTGCCCCAGAGTTCAATCCCCAATACCAACAAAAAACCCCAAAATTATATAATAATTTCCAAAATTTCAAGTTTCAATAATTAAATTTCTTTTTTCTTATTATTAATTGTAGAGGCATGCTTGCATGTGTAGCAAACTCCAATTTCCCATTCTGCAATATTATTTGGATATATAAGTGGTGAGTTTGAAATGATTTGCATGGATTTTTTTTTATACTAAGACTTTTTTTTATACCTTTGTTTATATATATACAAACAAATATATATGATTTTTACGTGGTGCCAGGGATTGAACCCAGCGCCTCATGTATACTAGGCAAGCACTTTACCACTGTGCCATAACTGTGGCCCTTGCATGGATTTTTAAAATTGCATAAATATTTAAAGAGATGTATACTCAAAAGGACGAAAAAGACCTGGAATCAAGAACTAAATCTTGGAAGACATTTGGAATTAATATATAAATGTCATTATCAAATCTTGAAGCATCCAAGTAAACCATCACAATATGTAGAAATTGAGCAGGAGATGGTTTGCCCAAGCTCAATCATGTGATCAGCATGTAGAGAAGTAAGGAAGTAAGCCCAGAACCCTCCTTGCTAGACAGTAGAAAGGATCATTCCAAGTCAATTACCTTTCTTACCTAAAGATTTAGCTTCTTTGTACCACAAAGGAAGAGCAGGAATGAACAGTTAGCAGGTGCCTGTTTTGCTGCTTACCGCTGCACAATTCTAGGTTACCTTTAACTATCTGGATTTCAACTTACTAATTTCTAAGAACGTTACAGATGTATTTTTAAAATTCCTCATGAACTATCTAAGATGTCAAGTTTTGGTATGGCATGCAGGGTTACTCTGAGCCTGCTTCACTGAGATTTTTGGCATTTGGATACCCAGAGGCTTCAGAGACCTGGCCACTTCCTGTGCTTTTCTAATTTAGCCCTGTTCCTGGTTCCTTGACCCATGAATAGCATTCACACTAGAAAAAACAAGTTTTGAGGCCTGGGGAAAAATGGTTATTTTTCAGTGACTTAAAAAATCAGGTCCTCAGGGCTGGGATTGTGGTTCAGCAGTAGAGCACTGTCCAGCACATGTGAGTGAGGCTCTGGGTTCAATCCTCAGCACCACATAAAAAAAATAAATAAACAAAATAAAGGTATTGAGTCCAACTACTTCTAAAAAATAAATATAAAAAATATAAAATAAATATAAAAAAATTAGGTCCTTTAATTCTGTCTAGATCCTTCCCTTTAGAATCTAAATGGTTCTCTCCTTAGAATATGCAAATTACATGGCTCTGGAAATTTTTGAAAATAGAAAAGTTAACATATAGTGCATTTTGAATGTTAACAGGCATTCTGCCTGAAAATGATTTTTAGAGACACTCTACCACCAAAATAAAATAAAAAAAATTTTTTTGAATACATCTACTGAAGTACTAGAAACAAATATGATAAAGAACCCATCTGGCAGAGGTTTTTTTCTAGTCATATGTGCAATAACAACTTTTTAAAAAACTGGCAGCCAGGGGCTGGGGTTATGGCTCAGCAGTAGAGCGCTCGCCTTGCACATGCCAGGCCCTGGGTTCAATCCTCAACACCACACAAAAATAAATAAAAAAATAAAATAAAATGTATATATAAAAACAAATAAACAAACAAACAAACAAAACAGGCACCCAAATCTCGGCTAGTAGGGGCAGATAAAATGAAATGATAAAGTCAGTTTGGCACACTATCTGTAGATTAGTTCTATGGCTCTACTAAAGATTTAGTATATGTAACTTTGGGGAATCAATTTTACCATCATAGATTTGTTGAAGTTAAATTACATTTTTTTTCCCTCTAAAAAATTTATTCAGAAATTGTCCAATCTACACTGTTAAATGATGTATGAGGTCTACCATGTATTTGTGTTTGAAGATAACCAGTCTCTGATTTTGAACATAAACAATTAATAAAAGAATGATCACCATAGCCTTATTATGCAAAAATTAACATTTCAAGTCAACCAACACCAGTACTTCTGTAACTGGAAAACCATTCTGGAGAAAAGGACTTAACTGCATTTAGTACCTTGGGTCTTTTTCTGTGTAAAAACGTTCATTACGTTTGTTATCACCAAAAGTGGCTCGATATACATCATGACAGCGAAGATTCCTCTGGAAGGTGTAGAATAAAACATCTTCATCTTCTTCGTCCTTCACCCATTCTGAAAGAAAGTAATTGAAAGAATAAGATGTAGTTACCTACATACAGGAAAAAAGAAAATACAAAAAGCATGGTCCATTCTAGTTTTGAGTGCCAAAGAGAAAAGATGTGCAAGTATATATCCCTAGAAATCAAAATAGAACATAGGCTTGACTGTACCAGCCTGTGTTATATATGAGCCTGAGTGTTTTCTAGAAAATAAAACACTACTGTATTGATTTTAAGTTTTCAAGTAGTTTAGTCTCATGCTACTTAAGTTTCTAAATAAGATCTAATGTTCAACATTTAGGAAAGAGACCGATAAAATCACATTTGCTTTCAGAGATGAATTATGTTTAAATTTATAATTTTAAGTCTGAAGAAATATTGGATCACTTTATGACATGCCTCAATCTCTTCTGTGTTGTTTCAAGCCTTAGAACATCTCCAACTATTAAATACATTTGAATGATGGTTCTTCAGAACCTGTCAATGGAAGTCTGCACACAATTACATCATGATTGCCACCTGGCTGATAGTGATTATAAGACATCATATATTATGCATCCTGATTTCAGAGGTTAAAATACACAAAATATATGTTTTAGAATCCATGTCATAGGGTATGATATCAATTCACCGCAAAGTCATTTAGTAAAACAACGGGGAAAATGAAGGCAATGAAAACTAAAACTAAACTAAAAGATGATTTTATTATTAAAAATGTCACAGCTTCCACTTATAAATCAGTTAGTTCAACATGTTCCAAAGCTCCTTAGTGGTGACTTTGGCCATCTGCTGCAATACTATTGGTTTATGAGACAACATAAAATTAAAAAAAAAAAAAAAAAAGAAATCCACACATAAAGTTGAATAAAATGTTAAAATGCAAAGATTTATTCTACATAATAAACTGGCAAAGAATTATTAATATATCAAAATATACTATACAACTAGGACTTTGACTGTAACTCTTAAAAATATGAGCATAGGGGTTGTGGCTATGGCTCAGCAGTAGAGCGCTCACCTAGCTCATGGATTTCCTATGGACACAGGGACAGACACACACACACACACACACACACACACACACACGGTTAAAAAGCATGGTCAGTTCTCTCACTTTTGCCTTTTCAACCCAGACCATTTGGTTGGTGGCTTACCAAAACTGGACACATTTGGGAAAGAAGCTTCCATTACTGGCTGATCACTAAGCTTCACAACTACACAGATGGATGCTTCAGAATCCTCTGTCCTTATCTTGGCAGCTACATATTTCTCATCCGGAGCAACTCTGATACAATCAATGAAGGGCTGGTCTAATTTAAGTTCCTCCAAATTGAATAAAACTTCATAATTATCATTGTCTGCTGTATAAAGAAAAGTATGAAAGAGATAACTACAAGATGTACTTTAATAGAATTTTAAACTGTATTTTAACTTTTTAAATTAACATTTCCTTTTTGAAAATTAAAAAAAAATTTTTTTAGTTGTTGATGAACCTTTATTTTATTTATTTATATGCAGTCCTGAGACTCAAACCAGTGCCTCACACATGCTAGGCAAGCGCTCTACCACTGAGATACAACGCCAGCCCTATTTTTTTTTAACCATTTCCCTTGTTTAAGAGGCCATATTCTAGTTTCCTTCAACAATGATGACAGTCTGACTGATACATAAACTAGCATTGGTTATTTTATAATACCTTGTGCTACTGACAATTATTCTATGTATCAACCTAGTAATTAGAGACCATATAGAATTTGGAGAGTTAGACAATGCAAATCTAGTATAGAATCTGTCCATAGTACATAGTCAAAAAATGCTGGAACCCATCCCCATTCATTCTGCCAAAGCTTTTGAGTATAGCTGTTAACAATATCCTAAGAAAACCCAAAATTAAAAACTAGTTATTTAAAAAAAATTCCGAAGTAATCTTTAAAAATTATTTTTTATACCTTTGAGAAATTAAACTTACTATAAAAATATAAAATCTGAAAAATCAGAACACATTAATGGGAAAAAAATGTGCTGTACCTTCTTCATCTTTGGAACGAACCAAGCAGCAACCTTCCTGGTAATAAACAAAACCACCATGTTTCACCTGACAATGAAAAGAAACAAATGTTTTACTTAATAACAATTTAATTAACCTTTTAATGTTCTTTTTATCCAAGATGAAGTTAAAAAAAGCAGATCTGTTGAAGTACATAAGTGAACAGATATGAAATTGAAAATGGATCACTTTTTACAATATACTTGGTAAGATATGATTTTCATATATGTTCAGAATCACTGAAGGGGTTTCTAATACTTAAATATAAGAGGAAATGCAAGGCATATAACAAAATCTGTTGGTTCTCATGTTTGTATAAATATTTTAGCTTTTGAAACATCTGGTATCTTCATGGTAGGATCCAATTAATGAAAATCAAATGGCTTCTTCAAAATGATCCAAAATGATGCAGATGAGAAAACTATCTTGGATTAGCTTGAAAACCCAGCTGATAACTTTCTGAGGTTCTTCCCTTTAAAATATCACCGATTGTGCAGTGTTGACTTGATTTTATAGAATATCTTGTCCTCTGTGGGGGTGATAGAGTCTAAGACTGAAAAAATAAATACTACTAACATGAACACTATTCCTACATAGTAAGTGCAATTTATTGATATGATTTCAGATGGCTTCACATTGTCTGCTAGTTAATGGCATAATCTGAATCAGAAATTTCTACAGCTATTCTACAACATGTCATTTTCATTTATAATCTGTGACTGTTTTTAGTCAAACTGAAAAAATTTCAACCTCTTGTTCAGTCTATTTCATTTGCATATTTGTGATTGCTAACCATAAAGTGGTTAGCTTTCATAGAACTATATTAAAGTGAATATCCTTTTGTTAAAAAAAAAACAGAGCAAGCAAATACTTTCCGAATAATAAATAGGAATTAGTATCATTTGAACTTTCTTTTGAATCTTTTAAAAGTTTTAAATCAGAATTGGTTGTTCCCCCAAAAGCAGAATATATTACATTTCAAAATTTATCTTAGTTTTGATATTTAAATTCATTTTAAGGATCACACTCTACTTACTTACTTTTTGTTCTTTAAATTTTCAGCATATTCTGAAGTCCAAAAGTGGTATAATTTTGACATAAGGTTATGTCTATATCACAAAACATCTCATTTGCAACTTAACTGGTTATATCAGAGTTTTCTTAAAAAGTATGAAATATCCTACCTCTGCATTGATGATTTCATATTCTTCTTGTGGTTGTGTTTCTAATTTTGTTCTCACTTTTTCAAATGCATCCATGTTTTCTGAAAGGGATTTTTCGTTTTCTTGTTTAATAGGCAGACGATCCTAGAAAAAGTTTTATTGGTATGATCAAAATATTTCAAATTAGAGGGAAGAAACCCTTTCTTTTAAAAGAGAATCCTTGTTTCTTTTTTCATGCAAGTATCATGTTAGGTCCATACTTATGAAATAATGTGTTTTACTGGTCTATACATAAGAAATAACATGTTTCACAGATCTTAAACATTCTTCCTTAAGCTCATCAATAAAAAGATCTTTTTCATTTAAAAATGTCAACAAAATAAGACAGACAATAGTTATACTGTTATTTTAAATGGATAAGTACTTCAGATACAGAACTAAGAAGTTCTGGAGAATGTTCTGAAGTATTAGGAGAAAGTCATATACAATTAAAGAGGAAAGAAAATTTTTATGAACTTTTACATGTGTAATAGCAATGAGAAGAAAAAAAGTTTGCTGAATTTTTTAAGTACCGAAATAACTCTTAAATAGAGGGAAATATATCAAAGAAAAAGGAAGACAAAAACACTAACCTGGGCTGGAAATATAGCTCAGTGGTAGAGCATTTGTTTAGTATGCATGAAGCCCCAAGTTAGTTCCCTGGCACTGAAAAAATTATGGTAAAATTAATGGAAAGCTGGGGATCATGGTGCACACCTCTAATCTCAGTGACTTTGACTAAGGAGACAGAGGCAGGAGGATATCAAGTTCAAGGTCATCCTGGGCAACTTAGCTAGGTGCTTTCTCAAAATAAAAAATAGGGCTAGGGATATAGCTCAGTGGTAGAGCACCCTGGGTTCAATTCCCAATACTGCAAAAAACAGAAACAAAAACAGTAAAAGACAAATTAATGAATATGCTAGAAACAGAAGAAAGCTAAAAAAGCATTCAGTGTGTCTTGCTGGGAGTACCTAATTAAACCAAGAGCTTTAGTTGATCTCAGTGAGCAAATAAATAACGTAAGTCATTAAAATTTGGATAAGGCAAAACCTAAATTATCAAATTAAAAAAATATTTTATTATTCAACATGTCTCCAGTTTGTTTTGTTTAAGCCAAAGAATTCTAGCCAAGATTTCTGACTTCAGCTCTCTGCCAAAGACGACAAGTGTATAGTGATTTGTGCCAGAGGAGGCACCAGTCTTTGGTAAGGCCCTCCAACAGCTGGTACATATTTACTGCACAAGTACATCCGTGATACTTTATGAACACTGTCAAGAAGTAAGCTATAAATATAGTTTGTATTACAATAATTTGTAATCTAAAATTAAACATAAGAATAAAACAGAAAAGTCACCAAAGCAGATTAAATGGAAAATAATCATTTTCATTAAGTATTTCCTTTTATATTTTTTGGAATGCCTTAATGATATGGATTAGATTCAAAATTTCAATAATGGCTGTTATAGTAGTCAATCTATAATCTTTAACCTCTACTTCCAATCATACCATTAATTTTTTGAGTAATTATCTTAAGTACAAATGCCAGATGGCTTATTTTTCATTTATTTATTTTTTTTAGGATTTCTATAGTATCTATGGCTAATCTTTGAAGTAGTGAGGCAAAATATATCAATAATACCCTAATATCACCCAAAGAAACATTAAATCATTAATCAGAAGATTATGAAAAACCTGTCCTGAAACTAGCATAGCAATAGATTGAGTTGCCTTTTCAATTTCAGACACAGGCTTTTCTATTCTGTAATTCCTATGAGTTATTATGAAAGAGGAAGGATAGCTACAAAATGACCTCCCCTATTATCCTGCATCTTCTACCAAATTCTGGGTCATGGAGCTGGGTTTCATTACTTTACAGACCCATTCTTACCAAGAACCATGGCCAAAACAGAGCTAAAAGCAATAGAGTTGGGCTCAATATCTGTCCTCTTAAATTTACATTCCTGTTTAAGAGCAATTGTTAAAGAAAGAAAAGCACTTGTTCCCTATATTCAATGCCTCCAATTCCTCTCCATTTGCCCTTCTTACTCTGACTGCTCTTGTCAAGGTCACTGAATGGCCACATTGAAGACTGTAAAAGTCAATCTTCAGTACTCACATCATATTCATATTACTTGGCCTGTCAGCATGAAGACACCATTGACCACTTCTTCTAAAATACTCCTTTACTTGGCTTCCAAGACACCTCCCCTTTTACTTCACTGGTCCTTCTCAGTCTCCTTAGCTGGTTCCAACTCAACTCCTTGCCTTAAAATTGGCATGCTTAAGGCTCAGTTCCTGGATGACTTCTCTTTACACTAATTCCTTTGATGATCTCATCCAGTCATGACTTTAAATGCTATTTATAGCCTGAGGACTCCCAAATTTATAGCTGTAGTCTAAGCTTATCCCTGGAACAAGCTGAACTTGTATATCCAACTGACTATTCAACATTTTTACTTGGATATCTAACAGGTATGTAAAAAAATATTGAAAATTGAACTTAGAAATCCTTATATATCCCCTCCCCACCAAAAGAACCCCTGTTGTCTAGGCAGTCAAATGACAAATATCTGGCTGGAGTTGTGGCTCAGTGGTAGAGCACTTGCCTTGCACATGTGAGACGCTGGGTTTGATCCTCAGCACCACATACAAATAAATAAAATAAAGGTATTGTGTTCAACTCAAAATCCGTCCTTCTAGCTGCTAATGCTTTAAAGTCTTAGTTTGCCTTTGCCTTCTCTCTTCCCATAACTAAGTGATCTGCTAAATCCTGTCAATTCTACGTTCAAGGTCTAAATCTGACTATTTCTTCTTCTAAATCTGACTATTTCTTCTAACTTGTACTGGCACTATCCTGGTACTATCATCATCTCTTCTTTGGATTACGCAAAGTTAACTCTCTGCTTTTGCCCATGCCTCCCAGGCTATTTTCAAAAAGGAGCTCAAATGAGTATAAAATGAGGTTTTCTACTTAAAACCTTTCCAATGCTTCCCACCCTACTAAGAAGATACACAAGAATCCTTACAATGGTCTACTTTGCTGACCTTGGCTACTGTAAGTTGAGTATCCCTTATCCAAAATGCTTGTGATCCAAAGTGTTTTGGATTTCATAGTTTTTCAGATTTTGAAATATTTTCAGATTTTACCAGCTAAACATCCCTAATCTTAAAATCTTAAATGCTCCAAAAGATTTTTAAGTATTAAAATTTCCAGGATAGGGATGCTCAACCCGTATTACATATCAGTTGTATCCACTTGACTCCAAATGGGCCACAAAGGCTCCTTGATGTTTCCTGCACACACCAGGCTTGTTCCACCTCATTTTCTAAGGATTTGCTGTGCCCTTTGGCCAAACACCTCGTTTAGCTATTACTCAAAAGCCACTTTCTCAACTAGGCCTTCCCTGTTCTAATAAAAAAATCAACCCTCCCTATCCCCCCACTGTCTTATTTTTCACTGTACCTATTACCTCTGATAAACTTTGTATTTCACTCATATATTTCTTTACTATCTCCTTGTACCCTCATCCCCTTGTAGGCTCCATGAAGGCAGAGTTTTTGTTTATTTTGTTCACTGCTATATCCTCAAGGTCCAGAATGGTGCACATTAGGTGTTCAATAAATATGCGCTGAGTTGAATGGAACACAGCGCAAAACATAAAATTTAAACCTTATTTAACAAAAAAATATAAAGTGAAAATACAGAATAGATATAGAAAAGATATCTACAGCTCACAGAAAAGACAAAGAACATATAAAGAACAGTTACGAATCAGTAAGAAAAAGACAAACAACAGAAAAAATGGTCAAAGGCACGAATAAGTAATTCAAGAACATAAAACCAGCTGGGTGGTGGCACATGCCTGTAATCCCAGCAGCCCAGGAGTCTGAGACAGAAGAATCATCAGTTCAAAGCCAGTCTCAGCAATGGTGAGGCACTAGGGCAACTCAGTGAGACCCTGTCCCTAAATAAAATAAAAAATAGGGTTGGCTCAGTGGTCAAGTGCCCTGAGTTCAATCCCGGGTACCAAAACAAAGCAAAAATCATAAAACCAATAATAACCTTAATAAATGTTAAGAAGAAAAATGCTAACCTCATTATTAATCAGGGCAATGAAAATTAAACCACATTGATATATTAGTTATCTGTAAGAAGGGCAAAAAAGAAAGATCTCATAATATCAAAAATTTATCCAGTACACAGAGTTAGAACTCTCACATATTTTACTTTGAATGTATGTTGGTACTATCAATTTGGAAATTAGCTTGACCAAAAATGTTAGAATGTGTACATAATCAGGAATTCCAATTCTAAGTATATTTTCTAGAGAAAGAAACACACATGCACAAGGTGATACACATAAGACTGTGATTTGCAGGATTTTTTGCTAAGTTTGGAAATTGGAAACAACCTACACCCACCCCCTGCCAAAGAATTATGGTATACAAACAACACAATCAAATACTATATAAAATTTGTAATGAATAATCTCAAAATCATAATGTTGAGCAAAGGAGCAAATTATATAATCCTACATATATTACTCAAATAAAATTTAAAAACATGTAAAACAATTTAAGTATTATCTGTGGATGCAAACACATGTGTAATTTATATGAAAACATGCATGGAAAGATTAAGAATAATGTTCACCATTGGGGAGGTAAAAGAACATGATCATGAAAGTAGACAGTAGTCTTCAAATTATATTT
This sequence comes from Marmota marmota marmota, assembly GCF_001458135.2. Taxonomy (NCBI): domain Eukaryota; kingdom Metazoa; phylum Chordata; class Mammalia; order Rodentia; family Sciuridae; genus Marmota; species Marmota marmota. The sequence goes on along the minus strand of NW_025999977.1, from coordinate 25,541,376 downwards.
TTTGTAGTTAAGAAAAGTCATACTGAGTAGTGGATACATAGGATTTGTTGTGATATTTTCTATGATACTCTATGTTTGCAACTGTTTATACTAAAAGGTATTAAAAAGGAATGATACTATGAATCAGATTAATTCAAGTCTAGTGAGACTACTAATTTTCTCACTTAATTTCAGACTCTTAGAAGTTTCAATTTCTTTTTTTTGTTTTGTTTTTAATTTAGGGGAAAAAAAAACTACCCCAAACTCCCGACTTCCTAATTTGAAAACTTACACTAATTGGGATAGAACTGAAGAGTCCAGAAACACACTCATAGGTCAGCTGCTTTTTTTTTTTTTTTTTTTTTTTGGTGGTGCTAGAGATTGAACCCATGCCTAGAGCATGCTAGGCAAGCGCTCTATCACTGAGCTACACCCCCTGCCCCAGGTCACATGATTTTTGACAAGGATCCTAACATAGTTCAATGGGGGAAAAATAGTCTTCTCAACAAATGGTGCTAACTGGATATCTACAACAAAAGAAGAAAGCTGGACATCTACCTCTCATACCATACACAAAAATAAACTCAATATGATCATACCCTTAAAAAAAAAAGCTCTGACTAGATGACTTCTGGGTCTTTTTTCTAGCAACAACATTTATGGCTACATGTAAAGAAAAAAATCATTTAATTACTAATTCATTCCATAAACAATTTTTTTGGGGGGTACTGCTGAGTTGCTATGTGTCTCACCGAATTATTGAGGCTAGCTTTGAAATCATGATCCTCCTGCCTCAGCCTCCTAACCTGCTGGGATTACAGGCAGATGCCACCCACAAGGTCATTCCATGAACATTTATTACTAAGCTACTATGAGGTAGTCATTACACTAGTGCTGGGCAAGTTGTATATTATAAAATACTTGTCTTTTAGGATTTCTCAATCAAATGGGGAGATACAAAAAGTTTAAAATGATAAAATAAGTAATAGCGTAAAGGTAAATGTATCCTAATGGCTACTATGGTTTCAACTAATACCTATATATAACTTTAGTAGTAAGTTGTGTTTATTCCTTCCCCTTCTTCACCTGAAAGAATGATAATAGTAAGGCTACAGATGTGACTAAGAAATAAGTCCATGAGGCATAAAGATGATCCAAATGTTTTATTTTTAAATTTTTTAAAAATTTGTTCTTTTTAGATATACATGACAACAGAATGTATTCTGGCATATTATACATACAAGGAGCATAACTTATTCTAATTAGGATCCTATTCTTGTGGTTGTACATGATGGGGAGTTACCCTGGCCGTGTATTCAAATACAATGCTAGGAAAATTATGTCTGATTAATTCTACTGTCCTTCCTTCCCCTTTGTCTAATCCAATGGACTTCTATTCTTCCCCTCCCCACCCTTCCTTGTTGTGGGTTAACATCCACAATCAAAGAGAACATTCTGTCTTTGGTTTTTTGGGACAGCTTTATTTCACTTAGCATGATATTCTCCAGTTCTATCCATTTACTGGCAAATGCCAATACGTTTTAGAATTTTATGATTTTGGAATCTTAACATGGTACCTATCCTAATTAATTGATACTATCCTGTGATCAAGGACAATATGGTTTTAGAGCAAAGTATCTATTAAGTGAGCTAAATGAAGATCATCATAGCTTTGTGTCTAGTTCTGCTCCCTTGCTCTCAGTTTAAAAAGTTTAAGACTTTTGGATTTTAGAATCCAAATAGATTACCACTCTGTACTCTTCAAATAAAATGCAATCATTTTATAATGACAAAGTTCAACTGATTCTCTCCAATTTTCCTTCAAATCTACTTTATTCTTACGACCTTAAGTTAGGCTCTCGTCTTCATTTTTCTGAGTTACAAGGCTTCATACTTCCAATTTATTTTCTGCAAATCTGTCAATGATACTTTTAAAGTGCAATCTGATTGCACCTACATTCTAATATTTTTAGGATACAGTGTAAATTTCTCACAAGAATTAAAAAACTATCTACACATGACCTGGCCTTGTTTACCTCTTGTAGCTCATCTTTGACCATGTTGATTACATTACTTGTAGAATTTAATCCTGAGTTTTTACACATGCTGCTCCCTCTGCCTAGTTCCTGTGCATTTTTGACCATGGTAACCAAAATAACTTCGAAGAAAGTAACATTTAATCAATATGTAAAACAGAAGAAACTAGTAAAAACTGGAATTAGGAAATCTTATATAAACATCCTGAGACTCAGAAAGAGTGGTGTTCCTTTATTTGGAGATGACCTCTTTGGCTTAATCAAAGTGAACGGGGAAGGGGGGGAGTAGCATAAAATCAAAGAGGGACTAGATTAAGCACAGTGTTAATTATGAAACTAAATTTTATGTTTATCTATCTATCTATCTATCTATCTATCTATCTATCTATCTGTTTATCTATCTATCTCTCTATTAGTTGTAGTTGGACACAATACCTTTATTTTACTTATTTTTATGTGGTGCTGAGGATGGAACCAAGCACCTTGCACATACTGGGTGAGTGCTCTACTGCTGAGCCCCAGCCCCAGCCCCAATTTTATGTCTATGATATTAAAACTTTGGAGAAGTTTTAATTGGGAATTGACATTAACTTATATTTTAAGGCCATTCTTCTAATTGCATGGAAAAAGAGGGCAAGTAAGAGTCTGGTTAGGAGTCTTACCAGGGTCCATGTGAATGATAACTACAGTGATGGTGGCAAACAGGGAGAAATACAAACAAATTCAATACATATATATATATATTCTGGAGGTTACTGAAGTGTTTCTGAAAGCATGTTGTATACAATTATATGATGATTTGGGGGTATGTGAACATTTTATTATAAAGACTTTAACTAGAATATCAAGCAATTTACTGAATATTATTCCTTGGGATGGGCTGAGCTAATTAAAATAATTAAAATTACAAACTTGGTGACATCAACAGATGCCCCAAATCACAGAACTGTTTTTTAAAAAAATATTTTTTAGTTATAAATGGATCAATTATTTATTTGTCTATTTATCTATCTATTTATATTCGGTGCTAAGGATCGAACCCAGGGCCTCACACATGCCAGGCAAGTGCACTACCACTGAGCCACAACTCCAGCCCCTGGTATATACTGTTAATGAAAGGGTAAAAAAATGGGAAGAATAAAAAAATGCTCTTGAACACCTGGGTATACAGCAATGAGGCATAAAGAAGAGCTGAATTAGGACTGGGGGGAGCTAAAGTTCAGCTGTGGATAATTTGTTTGGGAAGATGAGGAAATGTCCAACTGAAGACTTGTTAGGTGGGAAGCAAAATACCATATATTTCAGAAGGGTGTCTGGAATGAAGGTAATAGTTGCTATGGTAACCAAGTCCTAAGAAACCCTCAAATTCAGAAGTCACATGGAAAAAAGGTTAGAAAAGGAGACCCATGTTTAGAAAAGGAAAACCAGGAAAATGGGGAGTCAGAAAGTCAAAATAAAAGAAGGTTAGGTTAAGTGTGTTAAATTTGCTGAGAAGGCCTGTAACAGGAGGAAAGCAGAGTATCCACTGGGTTGAAATACATAACATCTTAGATGATCTTGGCAGAAGTTCTAATGAAGAAGCTGAAGTCAAACTCAAGCAGGTTAAAGAGAAAATAGAATGTGGAGAAATAACCAGTAAGACAGACCCACTCTATGAATTCTTGCCACACACAAAAAAAGTTATGTGAGACCACATTTTTTTCTGTTCTGAGTTTCCTTCAAAATTCATTTTTTTCCCTTCATTTCTGACGGTTAACCTACTAATTAAAACCAGTGATTCTTGTAAACCACATGTAATAGTGTTAGTGAAAAATAAGTCTGTCAGTGCATCTAATTTGGTGACTACTGCAGGACCTTGTCAGCCTGTATTATAAATACAGACAAATGACACATATTTAACCAAAGGATTTAGTACTGCTTTTATTTATTCAATTTTTTAAAAAAATTTTTCTGTGGTGCTGGGGATTGAACTCAGAGCCATGTGCATGTGAGGCAAGCAGTCTATCAACTGAGCTATATCCCCCGCCCCACTTATTCAATTTTTTGTCAAAAAAAATTAAAAATTATTTTTGTAGGCAGAACAGTGCAGGTGTATGGAAGATAAATGTGGTGTCTGGTTTGAGGCCAGCCTTCTGAGTATTACTAGCTGGCACGTGAGTGTAATGGAATAAGTTTCATACTACCACCTGGCAAATGCAAAATGGAAAGCTAAGGTACTTGCCAAAAAAGAACTTCACAATTTCAAGAAGTCAATTAGATTTAGGTCAACAACATCTGATTACCAAGCATCTGAACATAGGTATGCTGACAGTAGCAGGCTATGAGTTTCAGAATTATTTGAGGAGATTTGAAAAACATATCCTTAAGCTTCCTGGCTATTCTGATCCAGCAAATACAGGGTGAGATCCAGTCTATCTGCATTTCTAAAATGTTCCTCAGGATTTCTAATATATAACTAGACTGCAGAAGTTGTTACTAAAAAATCCCAAACTTATAGGTGATAATCTGTTGCTTAGGTAACCAGGTAGAGGTATAGAATTATGAAATTGTAGTACTTGGACTTTTAGAGAATACTAAGTTAAAACTTTGTATTTTTTTTCCCCAATCAGGAAAATTAAGAATTCTAAGTAGTTTAGTTATGGATTTACCTTTTATCTTCCAGCATTTCCATTACACATGGTACCTTCTTCTGTTCTTTATTTAACTTACATAAGTAATAGGGCTTACTTTAAACAGATGCATTTAAATTTGTGGAAAAGCACAATTATTTTTCTACTTTGCTATACCCAGTTATAGCAATCAAAGCTGGAACTTGTAGATGCTTGCAGAAAGAAGGAAATGTGCATTCTAGGTTATCGTCACAGCTGAGGGGGTATCTCTATAAAGCTTCCCCAGGTCTTAGTGATCATAGAGGATAAAGACAATAGCTTTTAAACTACTCCTGTACTTATTAAAGAGGGAATAGTTGACATACTATGTGTGAAAGCAGGACCAATAGCAGGTTAAAAGAAGTACTAAAAGAGCTATTCTTGAAGTTATTGAAACATTCTAGTTTCTAAGTAATGGGAATCTGTGAGAACTGAAAAGTTGCTTCAGGGACAAATGGAGAGAAAAAAATAGTCCACCTCCTGTTTAGGGTGTGAGCTAATCTCACAGCTGCCAAGCTGACAGTAATTCCTGCTTACTATTTATAAACTGAGTATAAAATGACAAAATGTTCTGAACACAATGCAATGCAAATTAAAGCAATCTAAAGGTCCAAAATTGTAGGTAAATTCAAAAGTTTACCACTATAAAGCAGGACAAGACCATGCAAAAATAAATAAATAAATAAATAAATAAATAGCACAAAGAATTTAAGTGTGTAAAGAATCAAAGTGCCAAACTAAGCCAAAATGCTATAAAGAGAAAAACAATTTCAAAGGTTAAAATGTAAAGAATAAAAGTCCAGGGAGAATAGGGACCCAACTTAAAAAAGTTAAAAGCCAGAGAAACACAACCATAAAATAGTTATGAGCTAAGAGAAATGCAAAAATTGAATACAAACTAGAAAAATTAGATAAAATAAGATTAAAAAGATAGCTTTTTTTTTTTTTTTTTTTAAAGGGGCAGTGTCCCTGATGGCTATCTGGTGAGAGTGTGATTATTTGGAACAGTATCAATGCAAGAAAAGCTCAGGACTGAGGGTCCAGCTGACTTTGCTTGGAGATCTTCTCCACAGTTAGCTAGCTGAGTGACTTTCGGCAAGATTTTTACCACTCTGAGTTTCTTTATTTATAATGATGAAGATAAGATACATAACTCATTGGGCTATTGGGAGAATTAATGAGCCAATGAATGGAAAGGGTTCAACATTACTTCTACCAAATGGTGAGGAGACATTGTTAGCTAAGTCTCAGTCAGTCCTTCCCACAGGCTGGCCACTGCTCTGCTTCAGTGCTTCTCAACTGGGAGCTGATTTTGTCCATTGGATGACATGAGACAACGTCTGGGGACATGTTTGGTTGTCGTGATTGGGAGGAGAGTGCTATCATAAAAGATAGCTTCTTAAAAACATAAAATGCGTAAGTTTCCATCAACAGATGAATAGATAAAATGTGATTTATATACACAACACAATGTTATTCCTACAAAAAAAAGTTCTGTACATACTGATATGAATAAACCCTGAAAACATTATGCTAAGTAAAATAAACCAAACATAAAATTATATAAGTTATATTGTTCTACTTGTATGATATATGTAGAATAGGCAAATTTGTAAGGACAGAAAGTAGATTAGAGGTACCAGGGCCTAATGAAAAGGGACAGTGGAGAGTTAATGGGTACATTTTTGGAGGTGATGATAGAGTTTTGCAAATAGGGGTGAAAGTTGTACAACATTATGAATATAATTAATGCCACTGATCTGTACACCTAAAAATGGCTAAACTGGCATATTTTATGTTATACATGTTTTAAAACAAGAGAAAGCCAAAGATCAGTATGCAAAATAATTAAAATTAAAAAAATAATCAGTCATAAAATTGCCAAAATATTGCAAGACTACTACCCCCAAATATAACTTAATCTAAGGAACATTAAGTAAAAGGTAGAGGATGTTTGCCAAAGAGGCAGTAGCATAAGTAGGTAGCTTCATTGCAAATAAGTAGGATGATCATATCATTTAACATCTTAACCAGGACACTTTTGAGAGGTGAGGGGACTATTAATAATCTCAAGGGACAATAGGTGTTAAGAGTGGTACTGTTCCAGAGAAACTGGGATTACATTGGCAGGCACATTACAGAAGTAATGATGTGAATAATTTTTGTGTAAACTTATGTTTTTTTGGGGGGGGGGAATACAGATCTATAAAGAGATATGTATGTATTCTTTTAGACTTACAGATAACTGAGAGTGAAAATTTAAAAAATCAAGATAGAATAACTGAGAAAATTAGTAGCTCTAATAGTCTATCCATTATTTTAAAGCTAAAGTTAATATAAATGACCTACAAATAGGTTAACTTAAACAGTCCATACCTTACATGAGAAGCTCCGACTTGGGATGTTTCTTGCTAACTCTGATATCTTGGGTTTATTCTGTAGACACTTGGTTAGGTGACATTTTTTCAATTTTATTCTACTGTAATAATTATCAGCGAAGTTACAGTGATTCAAATGCTGTTTCTGCATGCATTTCCCAAGGTGAGGAATACTATACTTCAAAGCTTGGAGAAATAATTTGGTCTTCTGCTGCATGATATCAAAGTCCCTGGTTTATGCTCCCTTTGGGGCTGCCAGGACACGAATGATTTAGTATAGTAGTGAGTTCTCAGGCATTTAGGATAACCAGATCTTATTATCCCTTTCCTTCATGGCTATGCACCCCATAGGTTATGAATATCTGCAGATCGCTTGTATCTTAGGTTAAATAAATTTTAAAGACTTAGGTTAGTTCACTTAAATCATACTTCTTGACAGGCGTGACTTTAAAAGTTGCATTTTTAAAGTCAATTTTATTAGCCTCTAGCTATGCAGTGCTAATTCTGGTACTCATAAAGGCAAACTAAAAAAAAAAAAAAACAAAAACAGAAAATAAGGAATAAACATTTGCAAATAAGTACATAGTCTTAATGGAGAAAATCAGGAACTCTGAGGGCTTAATAAGCAAAATGGAATGAATCTTATATAATTCTGAACATATCTTTGGTATATATGTGGGGGATCTATAGGAAAAACCCAATAACTTAATAATGTAGGGGAGATTAATATTTGTTAAGTGTTGACTGTGTGCCAGATACTTTTTGTCTAATGTAAACTTTATATGGACTTTATAAAGTAGCTGTAAAGATGCTCATTTTACAGGTGGGCAAACTGTGGCTCTGGAAGGTTTAAGCAACTGCCTCAGTTCACTAGGACAGAAAGTTGTATAGCAAAAAGCCCAATTTTGGACATAAACTGTAAGGCTTTAACTTTGAAAGGGCATTTCCCTTTTTAATTAAAAAACAGAAACACTGCAAAGATGCACAAATAAAACATGAGGTCATCTCTGGTTTATGCTGGTAGTTGGGTTCTTTTTAACCTTGATAGCTAGTGAAGCAGTTAAGAATCAGAGACCTGGGTTCGGGTTTTGCACCCTGCACATAACTAGCTCTGGTCCTCAGTTTCTTCATCAGCAAAACTAAAATAATGACACCTTCTAGGATTATTGTTTAAGAATGAGGCAATTTACATTAAAACCTTAAGTGTCTGGCACGTAGTAACCACTCAACAAAAGATAATTAATATTACTAGCTCAGGAGTAATCTAGATATGTCGCATATTGTTGAATGTAATCATGGAATTCTACCAAAATGCCCCTTGTTGTCATGGGTAGAACACTGCGTCAGATTTAGCACAGATCTGATGAGCGACGACGCCCCCCTCCCCCCTTAGTCTCCTTCTATGTCGCAGCAAAATAACGGGCAAGTGGGGATAGGGAGCAGCAGCCGACAATAACAAAAAAGAAAAAGGCCCCTAAATCACTCTATCTATCCCCACAGCCTCAATCCATCACATTCTTCATCTGCACCGAGTAACGCTACGCAAGGCTAGGGAGGGGCGGTGGGGAAGACAAATGGGTGTTCTTAGGAGGGTATCTATTTATTTTCTCCGTGCAACATTCCCCTCTGGGATGTGACAATCTCAGTGCAAGAGAGAGTGGTCCCAGTTAACACGCAGCGAAAAGACACGGGTGAAAAAAGGGGGACCAGGGAACTGAGGGGTGGCTGGGTGGGGGGCGGGAAGGGATTATGGAAGAGACCTCCAGCACACCCCCCAATACATACGCAAATTCAAAGTCCGGCTCTGGACACAAACGACTGAAGACAGGAGGAGAACCCGAAGTTCTCAGGGAGAAGCAACAGTCACCTCAGCTGCGTCCGCCCGAAGTCTGCGCTCTGCAGCCCGCAGAACTACAACCTACCCAAAGCCGCCCAGAGCTGGTTTGCAGCACGCCGATCTACGTAACCACAATCCAGCACGAGGACTAAGCATATTTCGCCATCTTTATTGTGGTTACGGTCGGACTTTTTTATTCCTGGCTTCTATAGTCTTCCAAAATATGATCCTTTTGGGTCTGGGATAAACATTTGAGCTTGAGACGAAAGCAGGATAAAAGAAAGCAATGAGAAAAGCACCCCACTAACTCAGCCACTACTACCTCACATTCTGGTTTGCCCTCACTCAAGATGGCCACCAGCGAAATGGTGCAATGACGTGAGAGCGCTACCCTGGTTGCCAAGGAGACGTGAATACCGGAAATGCGGAATTCGGGGAGGGCGCGCGCGCAAGGACCACAGGCAGCTGCCTTGGCGTCATAGGTCCTGACAGGGAAGAAGTTGGCAGGTCCTGACAGCGGAGAGCTGTGGCGGCAGTACCTCCACGAACAGACTATTCCAGTGGGATGGAATCGCTAGTCGCGGACGCCGGGACCTGCGAGACTGAGCAAGCCCTTTGTGAGAGACTGGTTGTTGGAGGTACTACTCGGGAGCCTGCAGTCTCGACGCCCCTGGGAGCCGCCCGATGGAAGCTCCTGCGGCAGGTAAGCAGATGCCTGCTCGCCTCACCTATGCCTCTGGCCACTCCCCTGGCAGGTACCTGGAGAGCGGACTGGCACCAAGAGTTACTTCTCAGTTTGCCGGAAGCTACTGGAGAAGCGCCCTCTTGCTTCACCTAAGTCCCATCAAAAAAGAAACCGGTGGGGTTGGGCGGGTAGCCAGTCTGGCACTGCTGAGCTCCTGGGAAACTCAGATCCAAGTAGAAGACCCCTTTTTAGACGTTTGTCTGGGGGGCTTTCCCTTGCTCGCCAGTCTGATACGTGGAACCGCAGCTCCCCACCGCGCACTGCCCCTTTCCAGCTTCTGATTTGCCTCCTTCCTAAGGTTCTTTCTTAACTCCCAGTTTGGAACGTGTCACCGATTCCCAGTCTGCACCCCCGTCCCTAAGTCTCTTGGAGATCCACGAGGTCGCCAATGCTGGGACGATGACACCACTTGGATTGCCTTGGTTTCTTTGCATATAGCGGAGCGTAAAGAGATCAGGAAGACTGTTTCTCTCCCTCTCTCGCCGTGATGTGAAAGGCAAAGGTTTATCCTGTGGCTTGAAATGATCAGCGGGACACTTTGTGTCCAAGGTGTACTTGTCGGAGTGCGTGGGTGGGTTTGTTGAACGTTGGTGTCTTCTAGTACTTGAGAGTTACTGCTGTTTCGGGTCACTCTTGTGTAGGTTTGACAGGAATTCTGATTTGTGCTCACTGACATTCTTTCCAAACTCCGTGAGGTCTCCTGCAGAAAACTTTACCCAAGTAAGCTTTCCACTTCTGCGTCTTGTATTTGGAGAAGAGCTTTGCAGCTTACTTGAAATGGTGTTTTAAGTAGTTTTTGGATTTTCTTTGGAGTTGTCTTGAGGCATGTTTCATGCAGTAGTCTGTTAGTGTTGTTTCGACATAACTTGTTAGCATTAAGATCATTAAGATTATTTCTGACAGTCTTTGCAGAGCATTAACATTTTGGTTTCGCTGTAATGTTATAAATGGTATTGTAGGACAACAAAATGAATATCCTTAGAGATCATTGTCATGAGCACTGTCTATAATGAAGTAAATATCTCCCCCCCCCCACTGGGATTGAACCCAGGGGCGCTTAAACACTGAGTTATATCCCCAGTTCTTTCATGGTTTATTTTGAGATAGGGTCTTGGTAAGTTGCTTAGGGCCTCACTAAGTTGCTGAGTGTGGCCTTAGCTGAGTCTGGACTGGAGCTTGTGATCTTTCTGCCTCAGCCTCCCTAGTCTTTGGGATTACAAGGTTAAGCCACCTGGCTGGGGGAAATGTCTCTTAAAATAGAATTATCAAAGTAGTAAATATAAGCTTTAAGTTATCAAATTATATAAATATGTATATGTATATAATATCTGTATCTATCTATCTATCTATTTTTTTTGAGCATTCCTAATCTGAAATTCTAAATGCTCCAAAATTTGAAACGTTTTTAAGTATTGACATGAGCCACAAGTGGAAAGTTCCATACCTGACCTCATGGATGGGTAGCAGTCAAAATGCAGGTATACTAAATATACTATATGGAATTAGTTTATGCTGTGTGTATAAGGTGTATATGAAATATAAATGAATTTCATGTTTAGACTTTGGTTCCATCCCAAAGATAGTATGTATATGTGTATGTATATATATATATATATATATATGTGTGTGTGTGTGTGTGTGTGTGTGTGTGTGTATATATACACACACACACACACACACACACACACACATATTCCAAAAATTCAAAATAATCTGAAACATTTCTGGTCCAAAACATTTTGGGTAAGGGGTTAATTTTCATTCTTTCTCTCCCTCTATCTTTATACATATATACTTTTAAAAAATATTTATTTCTTAGTTGTAGTTTCACACAATATCACTTAGTTATTTTTATGTGGTGCTGTGGATCGAACTCAAGAGTCCCACAGGTATGAGGTGAGCGCTCTACTGCTGAGCCACAACTGCAGCCCCACATATATACTTTTTTAGGTAGACACTGTCTTCTTTTGTTGCTTTGCAACAGGAATTCAGTAGTTCTTAGTATAATAAAAACCCTAGTTGACCAGCACTTATGTTCATTCCAAATTGCTGTCTAAATCAATATAGTATCAAGTTCAGCTGTGGCTGCCGTTTGAGCTCTGCACATTTTTACATTTAATGGTATACATGTACCTACTTGGAGTTTTAAAAATCTTTTCTACGTGGTCAGTGACTGCTCATCCTCCACTCCTCTACTCTACTTTGACAGCCCCCAATTACCTACCCCGCCATTCCTCCCTCTGTCCCACTCACTCGCTCCTCATTCTGCTAGGAAACTCCTTTATTATTTCAGGATTATTAGAGTCTTTCTCATTAGAATGGGAGTTCTCCCTGGGGATAGATGATGTGTTATTAATCTCTGTTGTCTGTTTCTAGCACAGGGCCTAGCTAGTTGGTTTTAATGGATACTGTTAAGAGCTTGTGGAAAGTATCAGATTAAGGACAGTCTTTAAGTGGCCATAGCCCTGAGTCCTTAGTGCAGTGTATTTGCTAGCTATTGCTGAGTAACAAACAACAACAAAACCAAAAACAAACATCACGTTGACATAAAATAGTGAGCATTTATTTTGTTTGTACATGGGCAACCTGGGAGTTGACTGATATAGGCTGGGATCAAGTGGCTTTATGCTAAATGCTTGGTCCAGATGTCCCTAATCCTTGGGCAAGCTAGCTGGCATATTCTTGTGGTGATGGCATAGGTATAAGAGAGCAAGCCTAACTACAAAAGTATATAAGCCTCTGCTTGCATGATGTTTGCTAAAATCCTGTTGGCTAAAGTAAGATATTTGACCAAGTCCAAAGTTAGGGGACCAGGAAATATATTCTTCCCTTGGAGGTGGTAAAGAGGAAGTGAATATTTTTCTAAAATAATGTAATATAACACATATATTAAACATTTGCAAGCTCTTATTAATGTTTAAAATGGATGGACCATTCATTTCTCATTTACACCCAGAACTGGAAAACTGTGAGGAATCTAAGCATTGCTAGAGTTATGCAACTCTCTTTTCCTCCCTCTTTATTTTATTTGTTCTTTTTAGATATACATGACAGTAGAGTATTTTGACATATTATCTATACATGGATTATAAATTATTCTAGTTATGATCTCATTCTGTGGTTGTATATGATGTGGAGTTTCACTGGTGGTGTATTCATATATGATCATAGAAAAGTTATGTCATTGTATTGTTTTTCCTATTTTTGTCCCTTCTCCCTTCCCTTCATTCTTCTTTGTCTAATTTGTTGAAATTCTATTCTTCCCCCAGCCCACCCCCTGCTGTGTGTTAGCATTCGCATATCAGAGAGAATATTCTACCTTTGTTTTTTTGGGATTGGCTTCTTTCACTTAGCATGGTAGTCTCCATATCCACCCATTTACCAGCAAAAGGGATACAGTCATTCTTCTTTATAGCTGAGTAATATTCCATTGTGTATATGTGTGTGTGTGTGTATGTATGTGTATATATATATATATATATATATATATCTCACATTTTCTTCATCCATTCTTCTGTTGAAGGGCACCTAGGTTCCATAGCTTAGCTATTATGAATTGACCTGCTATAAACATTGATGTGGCTGCGTTACCTTACTATGCTGATTTTAAATCCCTTAGGTATATACTGAGAAGTGGGATAACTGGGTCAAATGGTGGTTCCATTCCAGGTTTTCTACAGAATCTCCATACTGCTTTCCAAAGTGGTTGCACCAATTTGCAGTCCCACCAGCAATGAATGAGTGTACATTCCCCGGACATCCTCACAAACATTTATTGTAACTTGTATTCTTGATGGTTGCCATTCTGACTGGAGTGAGGTGGAATCTCATTGTAGTTTTAATTTGCATTTCTCTAATTGCTAGAGATGTTGAACATTTTTTCATGTATTTGTCAACCATTTGTATTTCTTCTGTGAAGCATCTATTCAGTTCCCCTGCTCATTTATTGATTGGGTTTTTTTTTTTTTGGTGTTAAGTTTTTTGAGTTCTTTATATATATCCTAGAAATATATGCAAAAATTCTTAATAAAGTATGTAAACATATTAAAAAAGATGATCAAGTCAGTTTCATCCCAGGGATGCAAGGTTGGCTCAACATATGGAAATCAATAATCAGTAGACTTAAAGACAAGAATTATGTGATTATCTGAATAGATGTAGAAAAAGCATTTGATGAAATACAGCATCCATTTATGTTTGAAACACTAGAAAAACTAGGAATGGTAGGAACATACCTTAACATTGTAAAAGCTATATACATAAAACCCAAGCCCAACATCATTCTAAATGGAGAAGAATTGAAAGCATTCCCTCTAAAATCTGGAACAAGACAGGGATACCCTCTTTCACCATGTCTATTCAACGTAGTCCTTGAAACTCTAGCCGGAGCAATTAGGCAAAAGAAAGAAATTAAAGGGTTACAAATAGGAAAAGAAGAGCTCAAACTATGCCTGTTTGCCCATGACATGATTCTATCTTTAGAAGACCAAAAAAGCTCCACCAGAAAACTTCTAAAACTCATAAACAAATTCAGCCAAGTAGCAAGACATAAAATTAGCACCTATAAGTCAATTGCATTCCTATATACAATGATGAAAGAGAAATTAGGAAAACCATCTCATTCACAATAACCTCAACAAACAAACAAACAAACAAACAAACAAAAACTTGGGAATCAGTTTAACTAAAGAGGTGACAGACCTCTACACTGAAAACTACAGAACACTAAAGAAAGAAATTGAAGACCTTAGAAGATGGAAAGATCTCCCATGTTCTTGGGTAGGCAGAATTAATATTTTCAAAATGGCCATACTACCAAAAGTGCTATACAGATTTAATGCAATTCCTGTTAAAATTCCGATGATGCTCTTCGTAGAAATAGAAAAAAGCAATCATGCACTTCATCTGGAAAAATAAGAGGCCCAGAATAGCCAAAGTAATCCTTAACAAGATAAGTGATGCAGGAGGCATCACAACACCAGACCTTAAATTATACTACAGAGCTATAGTACCAAAACCAGCAAGGATTGGCACCAGAACAGACATGAAGATCAGTGGAACATTGAAGACACTGAGACAAACCCACATGAGTACAGTTTTCTTATACTAGACAAAGTTGCCATGAACATACATTGGACAAAAGGTAGCCTCTTTAACAATTGGTGCTGGAAAAACTGAAAATCCATATGTAGCAGAATGAAATTAGACTTTTATCTCTAACCCTACACAAAACTCAAGTCAAAGTGGATCAGGGATCTTGGCATTAGATCAGAGACCCTGTACCTGCTAGATGAAAGAGTAGGCCCAACTCTCCATCGTGTCAGCTTAGGAACCGATTTCCCCGACAAGACTCCTAAAGAGCAAAAAGTCAAGTCAAGGACCGATAGATGGGATGGCATTAAACTAAAAAACTTCTTCACAGCAAAGGAGACAATCAAGAATGTGAAGTGAGAACCTCCAGAATGGGAGAAAATCTTTGCCACCTTCACTTCAGAAAGAGCATTAGTCTCTGGATATACATTATATAAAGAACTCTCTCATGTGTGTCAGCTTCATGACATCTGTTTGTGTCTGCTTCAGTAGGGCTCCAGTATTATCTCACAGCCCTTCACTTATGTTAACTGTTTGATATCCTATAATTTTGAATTTGCATATTTTTTCAAAATGAGAATTTAAAACTAGTTATTTTTATTTAACTATACCACAGAAAGATTTAGATTTAGTTTTTATTCCAGAATTATTTTTTTCACACATATAAATGTGTGCTCTGGACCCCATATAAGTCTGTTTTAATAGCAAAGGTTAACATACTTTTCTTATCTTCTGTATGCTTTTTTAGAATTAATTTTTTTTATTGGTGCATTATAATTATACCTAATTATAGGATTCACTATGACATATCTTTATTATTTATTGGTACTGGGGATTGAACTCAGGGGCACTCAACTACTGAACCATATCCCCAGCCCTATTTTGTATTTTATTTAGAGACGAGGTCTCACTGAGCAATTCATGCTTAATGCCTTGCTTTTGCTGAGGCTGGCTTTGAACTTGTGATCCTTCTGTCTCAGCTTTCCGAGCTGCTGGGATCCCAGGCATGTGCCAGCTTATTTTGACATATTTTTACATGCATATATTATAATTTGATCAGTTTCATTCCTTAGTACCTTCCCTTTTTCTTCCCTCCTCCCTTCCTTTACTAGTTTCCCTTCCAGCAATTCACATTTTTGAGAGAAAACTTGGTTGGCCTAGTTCATTATTGTTACCAGGTTGTACAAGTTGCAGGCATTGGTGTCTAATGCCTACTTTGTTTAATTAGATGAGATCTGGAAGTCAGTGGCTCAGTAGCCATAGACGCTGTGGACGTTCATTTATTTTCCTGGGTCTCTTTCTTGAGTCTCTTTACTTGGTAGTGAGGATGTGGCTCAGTGGTAAAGCATGCTTAGTTATTTATGAGGCCCTGGGTTGGATCCCAGCACCACCAAAAACAAAAACTAAAACTGAAAAACAAACAACTTACAGGAGTTCTTTTAAGATTTTTTCCATTTCCGATTATTTTACAGTGTAATTATTTGCCAGTGCTAGAAATAATTTCATTTTCTGTTTTCTACTCGTATTTATTTTGTGTATTCCTAATGCAGTTTTTTTTTAATTTAACATTTAAAAACATTGCTCATTGGGCCAGGTGTTGTGGCACACCTAAAATCCCAGTGTCTCAGGAGGCTCAGGTAGGAGGATTGCAAATTGTAGGCCAACTTCAGCCTTTAACAAAGCCCTAAGCAACTTATTGAGACCCTAAACATAAATATAAAAAGAAATGGGATGTAGCTCAGTGGTGAAATGCCCCTGGGTTCAATCCCCAGAACCAAAACAAACACAAACAAAAACAAATCCCTTGTTGCCTATTGGATAGATATACACAAACTCAGCTGAGATTGTCATAGTGTTCTTTACAATATTGAAAACTAGAATTAATCTTGTGCAAAGAACAATTTTAATTATTCACAATTTTAACAATTTTAATCAGCTGGAATTAGTTGACCCTTTTAGAATTTAAGGTAGCTACTTGTCTATGTATGTATAGATGGATGTGTAATAGTGCTAAATGGTGGATTCTGGGTGAATTTTTACTTCTCTGTACTTAAGCGTTTTTTTTTTTTTTCTTTTACAGTGAACATAATTATTTTCAAACCATCTTTCATCTATTCCAAGGTGCACATTTAAAAATTTTAACCACTTTGCAATTGGGATATGTGTATTAGTTGATGACATGCCATGGTCAAATGACAGTCTATTCAATATATAACATCAGAAGGAAGAAAAAAATTTGAATTTTATAAGTAGTAGTATTTCATATTTGATGAATAACAGTTATGGGGAGGACTTTCCATTTTGAGTTAAACATTGATGACCCTTGACTACCAGAAAGATAATTCCATGTGAGTGATTAAAATTGTTCTTTGCACAAAATGCTATTCAGTAGAAGACCTGTTATTTGAATTGGTTGATTGACAAAGTTGTTTAAAGAAATGAATAATAAAAATGATATACATTCCAAAGTGAAGTTACAATCCGAGTGACAAATCCTTCTAGATATTTATAATAAGTTCTCCAATTTTTTTAAAATATTTTTTTAGTTGTAGATGGACACAATACCTTTATTTATTTTTATGTGGTGCTGTGGATCAAACCCAGTGCCTCACACATGCTAGGCAAGCGCTCCACCACTGAGCCCCAGCCCCAGCCCCAGTTCTCCAAATTTTTATAATTAACTTCCTATTGAGAGTAAAATTTTAAGCAACTTACATTCACCCCCAACTTTTTTTTTTTTTTCAATTTGAGAGGGTTGCTGTGTTACCCAGGCCTAGCCTTCAACTCCTGGACTTAAGTGATCTTCCTGCCTCAGCCTCCTGAGTAGCTGTGCCACCATACCTGGCTAACAACTTTCCTTTATCAGGCAAATTTACCTTTATCTTTCCAAACCATTCCACATAGTTACACAAACATTCAACCCAGTTGTGGAAGCAATAACTCTCTTTTAGCATTGTTTTGTTAGATCTTGTAATATTTAATTGAAAAAATTAATTATTTGTCAAATATTAAAATTGTTATTTGAAGAAAAACTGGTATAAATGAGTTTGTGAAAAGGCACAATTAACTTGACAAGATACAATCAATAGGGAAAGGCAAGAATAGTGCTTTGGCCATCACCTTTCAGCTTACATGGTCCAGTTTGAATATTTAGTAGAATAAAGAGTGTCTGTTAATCTAGAATAGTTAAGACAGCTAGTAACTATATTTTGTGCTCTGTTCAGCCTCTGATTTTATTGTAGGAAATATATAAGAGACACTACAGAGCACGTCTTAGAAATGGTTGTGTGTTGTACTTGTGATCTTGCACTGAGGGAGCATTTATGGCTTTTCTTAGCATTACTTAAATTCTGCAGCAATGGCTCAACAGTTTGGGTCTTCAGTGAAACCCATGCCTTTTGGAGCTTTCAAACAACCTCATATTTTTTCACTGTCTACATATTTTTTATTTTATATTGCCTTCTTGTATTATAAATTCTCAGTAGAAAAAGAAGCAACATTGCTCTCTCACCCCTAGTTTTTGCCATTTTAGGAAGCTACTATGTTTAGGTATGATCTCATGGCTTTAGTTAAGACTCCAAATATTATTTATAAAGTTTATATCCTTCTTGCTCTAAACTGAATTGAAGGGTGTTTTCTAACCCTTTGCTTTCATTTCTACCCTCATATAACTACTTTTCTCAAGTTGTTTATTGTTGAATTGGGCGAATGGAGTAAGGAGAATATCTTAGTGTCTTGAACTTACTTTACGCTTTATTGCAGAACATCTAACATTGTTTTGGCACAGTGGAAAGAGCTCTGACATCATCCACATCTAGAGCTTAATCCAGGCCTGGGCCTACCACTTACTATTTGCTTCTTTATTATTATTCTCTATCAAGTGTGTAGATCTTTATGGAATGTACTTTAGTTTTAACTTTATTCTTTGTTTTATGTACCTACTTTTGCTTTCCATTTATCTTTCTCATCTACATTTCATCAAGTATTATATTGTTGTGTTGTGGATCTTCTTAAACCCATGTTAATTCCTTTTGTAGCAGGTGTGACATAAATAAACTCCTGTACATGGTGGGAATTTGGGTAACTTTTAACTTTCTAAGCCTCATTTATTTTTTAAGTGGTCACCATAACTCATACTTTGTAAGGTTATTTTGAGGATATAAGATAATGTATGTAATATTTTTGGGTCAGAATCTGCCAAATCATAGATTCAAAATGAATACTAAGTATTGTTGTTTATCATTATGATTTTTTCTAGTTATTTAATTCTCTTTGGAGCTTCTATGATGGGCCTTTTAAAAAAAATTTTTAGTATTATTTTATTTTTTAACAGAGGTGTTAGTCTCTTCTCTTTATTTTCATTCCCTCTTTTTAACATGGTTGAAGTAATATAGAATCTTAAATGCTTTCCCTCTGGCTTTGTTTGATTCTCCTTGATCTTTCTTCTGTCTTGAGATCTGGATAGACCTAATTCTTCTTCCTTTGAAAGATTTTTGGAGAAAATCCTAACTTTTGACTCATGATTTTAGAAATTCTAGCCCAGGGACAACTGGATGTGTTGCTTTTTGGCCTCTGATGGGGATGCTGTGGAGCAATGGCAGGGAGTGTGATGGATCAGAAGGCTTACTTCATGGCAGGAAGCAAGAGAAAGCTCCACAGTCCCCATTGAGGGCACACTCTCAGTGACCCAAGGACTTCTCAGCCTCTTCTCCTGAAGGTTGCACTGTCGACAGTCATCCACGGGCTGTCTGTGGACTGCATCAGCATCACAGCCTACTGAATAGGAGAATCTGGTGTCTGGGAATTTCCAGTGAACATTTCCTCTGGCTGACTGTCCACACACAATGTGAGCCCTGTAGAAGCTCTGCTCAAGGTCCCACACAGCACAGGGGACCGTGACCCTGACCTACTGCAGCTGCACAGCCCCTCTGAGATGGGTGTGACCTGCCAAGATGCCAATCATCCTGCTAACCACAAGACATTAGGAAGAAAGAGAGAAGAGAGAGAGAGAGAGAGAGAGAATATGAATGAATTTTTTTTTTCAGCGGACACAACATCTTTATTTTATTTTTTGTGGTGCTGAGGATCGAACCCAGCGCCCCGCACATGCCAGGCGAGCGCGTTACCACTTGAGCCACATCCCCAGCCCAACACAGGAGCTATTTTCTAATTGTCTAGCTCCAGCTCCTGTGTGGACTGGAACTATCAGAGACTCCATCTTTTGAACCTATCTTTCGGACTTTGTCTTTTGTTCTTCACTAAACTTTATTTAGTGTTCTTCACTAAAGTTTATTCTAAACTTTAATTTTTTAGGTGGCTTACATCCTCCTGAACAGGAAGAAGAACCTCCCCTAAGGAGGCATTGGACGCCTGCCCATATTCCACCACCTCCCAATAATGTCACCTTGGGGATCAAGCCTTTAACACATGGGCCTTTAGGGGACATTTAATATCCACACCATAGCATTCCTCTGTCTGACCTGCTATATCCTGGCATTCTTAAATACCTGTCTCTGATGGGGCTTTGGTTTTTTTTGACTTCCCACTGATGGCACTTAGATTCGCCTAGTCTCTTTGTCCTTTTGGATTTTTGCCAGTTTTGTTCCCTTTCTGATATTTTAGGGAGTTTTGGGAGGGATAGGAGATAACTGTATATGTGTTTTGTCTACCTTGTTTAGCACAAAGTGAGTTTATTGAGCACTGACTCTAAGGAGAAACTTCTTATGTGGTATAGATTGTCTTTTATAATTTTTACCAGTGGCTTTCAGTGTACAACTGTTGTGTGTCAGGTACTTTATTAGCAGCTACAAGGCAAACATTACTGTTCCTTTTTATAGCAGAAGAGACTGGGCTAAAAGGATTGTAAAGATGCTTATACTCATGCAACTATCAAGGTACAGGTTTTCTACAAGGGCCCTTGCTCATTTTCTGAGTGACACTGCTTATAGAAAATATTGGTTAATAGGACTCTCACGTACTTATGTTCAGTTTCGTTAGTTCTGAAGTGAACAGTTCAGATTAATAAATGAGTCTTTGTGTTTAGTTGCATACAGTGTTTATCTGATGGGCCTAGGGTCCCTAGAACTCAGTGCTTTTTTTTTTTTCTCATCTTCTGGGAACATTTTGACATAATCTTATTTGCTATGACATTGATCTTAGATTAAATTGTTCATTGATTTAGAGGAATAATAAAATAACTTGACTTTGAGCAATTTCCTTTACTCCAGATAATTCCATTTGAATATTATTTAATTATATACATAGGGGTTAGAAGGAGACATTCTAGAAGTGGTAGATGATAAGGTTATTAACTTGATGGGAGATTTTCTTATCTTCTCAGCTCACAAAGCTATAGATATTATTCATTTCCTTAAAAATATCTGGATCTTAATTTAAGCTATTTTCCCCTCAAGATATATTCATAACCGCAACATTTTCTTGCATGGTTTGAAACTCAGTTTGCCCTTCTAAACATAAAAATTATGACATTGTTGGAATAAGGGTTCCTTTTCAGAGAATAGTAACCATTGTAGCTGCTTTTAAGTAGAAAGGATATTTAGTAGAGTGAATCAAGCATTTACAGACTCACTGGAGGGACGGGAGAAGCAGCCTGAGTCCCTAGAATAACACAAAGCTGGCCTGCCAAGACAAACGGGAAGAGCCTGAAGCTGGCTCTAGGATCACAAAATAAATAAATAAATAAATAAGCTGAGGGAATAATCACTTGAGCTTACACATGGCCAGGAACAGTTTGTGTTCCCATTAGCCACTAAATAGGGTAGAGGGGTTGGAGGGGAAGGGAGGAGGAATGGGGTTAGAAATGATGGTGGAATGTGATGGACATTATTATCCAAAGTATGTGTATAAAGACACAAATATACTTTGTATACAACCAGAGATATGAAAAATTGTGCTCTCTATGTGTAATAAGAATTGTACTGCATTCTGCTGTCATGTATAAATAAAAAAAGAAAAGGAAAAAACTCTTATAAAGAGTTTTACATGATTTGAATTTTGCTAATTGTACCTTAATGGTGTTTTAAAATTGTTTCTCTATCTCTTGCACTTTCTAGTTCATAAAAGTTTATTCTATGGAGGATATAGAAGCTTGATCGTATTCAGATATGATGTTTTTCATTTTGTTAAGTGGCCAATATAGTAATGGTGTGTATTTATTACATAATCACAGTGATATCTATTCCATCCTTTCCTTCCTTCCTTCCTTCCTTCCTTCCTTCCTTCCTTCCTTCCTTCCTTCCTTCCTTCCTTCCTTCCTTCCTTCCATACTTCCTTCCTTCCTTCCTTCCTTCCTTCCTTCCTTCCTTCCTTCCATACTGAGGATTAAATCCAGGGTCTTACATGTGCTAGGCAAGTGCTCCACCACTGAACTACATCTCTATCCCTTTTTATTTCTTATTTTGAGATGGATTCTTGCTGAGTTGCCCAGGTAGCTTTGAATTTGTGATCTTCCTTCCTTGGACTCCCAAATAGCTGTAATTACAGGTGTGGGCCACCATGCCTTCTTCTTCTTCTTTTTGTTTTTGTGGTGCTGGGGATTGAACTCAGGACCTTGTGCATTTAAGGCAAGCACTCTACCAACTGAGCTATATCCCCAGCCCTGTTTCTCTTCTTAATGATGATGACCTAGGGTCATGAATTGACAAGAGGTTGGAAAATGGTGGTATTCTAATTTTGTCATTCTTTATTTTTCTCTTGAGATTTTGCTATAAGAAAAAATTTCCTTATCTTCTATTTGGTTACCTTCAATTACAGTTTCTAGAGGAAAGACATAAATACTTGATTCTTTTTTCTATTTACTAGTTTTCAAAACAATAAGTTGGTTTTCTAGCACCCTCAAATGGTCATGAATGAGGCATTTAAAAATGCTGTTGTCAAATAATATTGTTTTGTATTTATCACATATTGTATTTATTACATTGATTAATATTACTACTATCTTGTCTTTGGCCAGTGGACCCTATTCAAATTGGCTCCTGTCTCCTTTTGACATAAAATATAATTTTTTATAGCTTTCTTATTTTCTCGTGTGCAGGATGTTCCAG
The DNA here is from genome assembly GCF_001458135.2 of Marmota marmota marmota. Lineage (NCBI taxonomy): Eukaryota > Metazoa > Chordata > Mammalia > Rodentia > Sciuridae > Marmota > Marmota marmota. The sequence continues at coordinate 25,518,599 of NW_025999977.1, read as the reverse complement.
GCTCATTTTATACAATCCCTGCTATTTCTCCAATGGGTCTTAATTTGTTTTAGTAAAATAATATTTATAATCTAGGTATTAGGTATACCTATAAGTTTAATAATTGTTTTAGACCTTTTCAATGCTGCAGATATAGGAAATATATTTTTTAAAAATATGTGCATCACTAGTTTTTATTATACTTCCATTTTGATCCATAGCTAAAGATTTTTGCTTAACCTCATTGATATTACAGCTATTATCTCCTTTTTTTTCCTTAAAAATCTGGCTTTCAAAATGACATCAACAAAATTAGTCATTTGATTTATCTCAGAACACACACACACACACACACACACACACACATGCACACACACATGGTTCAGAATAACATACCTGTCCCTGCCTAGGTAAGTCTGAACTTCAACTTTTACCCTCTTCCATACTTACAAAGGCGCTGCTTATCTTCTCCATTCTTTTTTCTGGAATTGACAAATGTCCCCAGGAGAAAATGTTCCCAGAGAAAAGCCATGCTTACCTCTCTATATTTCCTTTTAAGACATTATACTGGTAAATCATCACTATCTTCTTTGCTGTCTGATGTCTTCAAGTATATTTTAAAATATTTTGTGCATATTTTTTATTTTTCATTTTTTTTGGCGCATCTTTTTAAGTTGTGTTCAGCAGGAGTTCGTCTGAATTATCTAATCCATCTTTGTTGGAAGTGAAAGTCCCTTCATCACTTAAGTTTTGAACACTTAACTTATGATATGTTTATATAATATGACTTCAATATTTGATTTTATTTGAAAGGTTCTGAGGCAGAAGCACCTGGATGATTGCCTGCGACGTGTGTCTGTAAGAAGATTTGAATCATTTAATCTGTTTTCAGTAACAGAAGCCAAGAAAATAGAAACTGAAGAGGAGGCTGGTACATGGGTCCAATATACAAGTGTCTTCTATCCTGAATATCGTATCTTCTTAAGGTAACTATTGTTCTAGTTAAGATTTTTTAAAACTGTTTTTTCTCTTGAAGTAGAAAACAATCTACCCATCCCCATTACTCCTTTTATTGAATTTTAGGCGGTCTTTACTTATTCTTTATTTTTTAGGTATTGCAACTTTGTGTTAGAGAATTCTGCGGCTTTAAGTAGGTCTTCCTGTATTTTCAGACTAGAGAAAAAAAAATCCTCAGGAATATGGTGGCATTTGAGGACAAAGTGTGTTGCAAATCAAAGGGTTCAGTTTAACTGCTCCCTCCTAGCATTCGATTATGACAAAAAGCCAAGTTCTTTTTGAGGCAAAGAAGGCTGAAAGTAAAAAGAGAATTTTTCCAAGTTACTCTTCAAGTAGTAGTTATCTGAAAAATCAAGCTTTGCTATTTTTCCCATTCATGTTTTGTCACTTTCAGAATAGAATGTGAAGAATAGGAAGAGAAAATTCCGCTGAAAACACTGATATTGTAAGAAGCACACAGACTGTTCTGGCTTTAAAAAATGTTAGAAAAGAGACAAGAGAATTGCAAACTGAAGTAACAAGATACCACTGTTACTGAATTAATTTTCTCTCCCAGTTATATTCTAGCATGTTGCAGTAATACTGTAGTTGTTTCATTTTATAAAATCTGCCTTTTCTGACAGAATTTCACATTTTGAAAGGGAGGGAGGAGCACGGTTAAAATTACTGTAAGCAGAGCAAAAAAACATTTTTAGTAGAAATGTGACTTTCTAAGCCTTAGGTAAGGCTAGGAATAATTTTAAGAAAAAAAATTTCACAAAGAATATCTATTTTTAGTATGTTTCTTGAACTTAGTTTAAAATATCTAAGTTTTAAAAAGCACCATAATAGCTGAAAATTTGGGATTTGAATAAAATTGACTAGGACGGGCTAGGAAGAAAAATTAGGATCTGGTTCCATAATATTTGTTTTATGGAAACCACCAAATGAAAGAGACAAATTTGGGGATTTGTGAGTTTTTCTTTATGTTCATTATAAAATTCTAATTGGAGTACCTCAATGACCTTGTACTCTGTTGGAAATAATAGGTTCAGTCCTTTGTAAAGAAGGAAAGAAAAGTGCATTAAACACTTACTTACTACGCTCCAAGTACAGAGCTAGGTGCTTTGATGTATTTTGTTTCATGTAATCCTTATAATAATTCTGGAAAGCAGGAATAAAGATAATTAAACAGTTGGAAGATAGTATTTGTAAGGAAATTAAAAAGAAGGACTAACAGGGTGATCCAGTCGGAGTTTTCAGGAATAAACTTAAAACTTCTGTATCCACTGGTAGTAAGTGTACATCATAGCAAGAATAATTTCCTGCTATATTTAAGACCCTTATAAAGTTGGCCAGGGAAATATGAAATAATTAATAATAATAATAATAATAATAATAATGTCTGGATTAACTGTCTAATAGAAATAATACTGACCTAAAATTATTTGGAATGCAGGCTATTGAGTAAATGGAGATTCCTTTCCAAAGCAAGGTTTTTAGTGATATATTTATTTATGAAAAATACATGTATGTATGTATGTATACACACACATGAGATGTATATGATGTATATGTCACTGACTACTGAGTTAGGGAAAGAAGACAAGTAACTGAACTAAAATTTTGGCCTCAAGAGCTGCCAAGACCTTTTCTTTCTTTGCATTCTACATAGTAACCCTCCATGTTAATAGAGCAAAAATAGCAATATCTTTTTTATTTTTAATTTTTTTTTGTAGTTGTAGATGACAGCATGCCTCTATTTTATTTGTGTATTGTTATGCGTGCTATGGATCAGACCCAGTGCCTCACACTTGCTAGGCAAGTGCTCTGCCACTGAGCTACAGCCCAGCCCCCAAATAGCAATATCTAAACATGGAATTCTAGAGCTGAATGCAATATTAGCATAAATTTTAAAAAATCATAACAACATTAATAATGACTGGCAATTGATGCTTACTATGTGACTGCACTATTGTGAGTGGTTTCCATGTATCAGTATTTAATCCACACAGTAGTCCTGTCAGGTTAATATCGTCATCCTCATTTTACAGATATGTAAAGTGAAGCACAGAGAGGTTAAATAACTTGGTTGAGGTCACATCGCCAGTAGGTAATTGTGCCTGTATTAAAACCCATGTGGTCTGGTTCTGCAGCCTGTACTTACAAAAACAAACAAAATCCCCACCAAAATCCTGTTTATTTTGAAATAATTATAGATTTGCAGCAGTTTGTACAGTGTCTTCTATATAGCCTTCACCCAGCTCTCTCCATTGATAACATTATATACATTTTTTTAAAAAAAGTTATGTGGTGCTAGGGATTGAACTAGGGCCTTATGCATGTGAGGCAAGCACTCTACCAACTGAGCTGTGTGTCCCCAACCCGATAATATTGTATACATGGATACACAGCCTGAACTTCTAGTTTTTACACTATCCTTCCTCTTATGAGAGAATTCATACATTTTACAGATGAAGAAATTGAGGCCCAGATAAGTTAATTTCTTCATTGATTATTCTTAGCATTCCATTTCTTTCTCCATAATCTTGTTATAGTAAAGGAAATTGCTGAAATTACTAAATTACTTACCTAGGGGAAAATTTCTGCCAAAAAATAGTTCATTGATTCTGGGTATGAATTTTGTTCACATTGATTTCTTACATATTTATCACTTTTGCTTGTTTTCTGTTATCTGCCCATTATGAATCTTCACTCTTATTCCTTTTGTATCTGCATCAGTTATTTTCAATCTGTTTCTATCACATTTCTTTAGGTAACACTCTTCAGTATTATGTTATAGACATACTAAAAGTTTTTTTTTTTAATTTTTAAAAATTACTTGCAACAGTCAAAAGAAGAGAAGTGATTTAGAAAGTAAGAGGGTAAATAACTAGATGTTTGATTTCAAAGTATGGTTGTACTTTGTTATTCTATGTTATTAAAAGGTGTATAAGCTGTAGCTTTAGTTAAAACTTTGATCATTATTTTTTGTTAGCTTTATATGATAATATTTAAAATGAAGGAATAAAAGAATTTCCCATGATGACTTTTAATAAGAAACATAAGACTAGACAGTATACAAGTTAGATTCTGAAATCCCCAAGATCTGTTACCATTTCTATATGGATGACCAACTCTTTGTTCAAAAGTTTGAGAGTTAGGAAATTAAAATCCAGGGTACGACTACTCTTTTTTATTCTTTGATAAAGTCTTGTTTTTCTGGAGCTTTATTTCTTTTTTTTTTTATAATTTTAATATTTATTTATTTTTTTAGTTTTCATCGGATACAACATCTTTGTTTGTTTATGTGGTGCTGAGGATCGAACCCGGGCCGCACGCATGCCAGGCAAGCACGCTACCACTTGAGCCACATCCCCAGCCCTGGAGCTTTATTTCTTAGAACTTTATTAAAGAGACTGTTCCTGTTAGGTAGATGTATATATAGAAAACTATAATGGAGCTGGGGCTGTAGCTCAGTGGTAGGGTACCTGCCTCGCACATGTGAGGCACTGGGTTTGATCCTTAGCACCACATAAAAATAAATAAATAAAGACATTGTGACAATCTGCAATTAAAAAAATATTTTAAAAAAAGAAAGCAAACTAGACCAAGAGATGTTTGTGTTTAATAAAAATCTTTTATTAAAATTTACTTGCCTCTGGGGGCTGGGGTTGTGGCTCAGCGGTAGAGCGCTCGCCTAGCATGTGCAAGGCCCTGGGTTCAATCCTTAGCACCACATAAAAATAAATAAATAAAATAAAGGTATTGACAACTACAACTAAAAAAAAATAGTAAATATAAAAAATTACCTGCCTCTGTCTTATAAGCTGAAATTTTATTATTGTATCGACTTTGCTATATAGGTACTAGAAATTGTCCTCGCACCCTTTATTTCAACTTAATTTCACTAAGCATTATGTTTGCTTCCATTATATTTGGAACTATAGAAGTTCCTGAATTATTCATTTATAAATATATGCATATTTTAGGTATAGTAAAAGGTGAGAGGTCTGAATTGTCCTTTCTTTGAAAAAGATTATTGTTGCTATGATAATTGCTTATTATTATTGTTGCTATGATAATAGGACTTTTAAAATGTGTCTCAGTGTATATGGAAAACTCAACTCATATTGAGTCTTATTTTCATGCATGTAGATATTGGCTAATTATAACTTAGTGTTCTAGTTTGTTTTAAACTCCAGGTTTGTATAGTTTGTTTATATATAAGTGTACCCCAAATTTCAGTGAATCAAAATACTTCCTTGAACATTTTTTGAATTTTCCTGTATTATATGTATATAAATCTGCTAATTTCCTGTAAGGAAATAGACAAGACTGAACAATAAGAGGTCTTCAGCCTTTTTTTCCTCAGCCATTTATTGAAATGTTTCAAAGCAAGTTGCATTTAGAAGAAAAAAAAAATTAAACCTTTTCTTTCTGAAAAACTCTCCTCTTTTTTCCTCTGTGGCCTTTTGGGGTCCATTCTACTCTCTGTCTTATTTTTTCTTTCTTTATTTCTTTTTTTACATCAATTTTCTTGTTAATCAAGATAAAATTCACATGCCATAAAATTCACCATTAAAAAATATTTTAAAGCATATAGTTCAGTGTTGTTTAGTATATTAACAGAGTTGTGCAGCCATTACCGTTGTCTAATGCCAGAATTTTTTCATCACCTACCAAAAAAAGCCTATACATGTTACCAGTGACTTCTCATCTTTGTCCTTTCCTTAGTACATGGCAACTACTAATCTGCTTTCTATTTCTATGGATTTGTATGTTTCTGGACATTTCATATAAATAAAATAATATAAAATGTGGCTTTTTACATCTGCTTTCTTTGTAATTTTTAAGATTCATTCATGTAGTGCCATGTATCAATATGCATCATTTCCTTTTTTTAATGGTAGAAATAACGCCACATTTTGTGTACCCATTCATTTGTTGATGGGCATTTGGGTTGTTTCTAATTTTTGACTATTGTGGATAATGCTACTATGAACATTCATCTATAAGTGTATGCTTTTCATTCTCTTGGTATATATACTTAGGATATATGTGGTATATGCTGGGTATAGTTGTTACTCTGTGTTTCAACCAAATTGTTTTCCACAGTGACTATAGCTTTTTGTGTTTCTTCTAAGAATGTATGAGGGATTCATTTTTTCTCCATGCTTTCCAGCACTTTTTATTTTCTTTTATTAAAAAAAAATAGCCATTTAAGTGGTTGTGAGATGATATCTCACTGTGGTTTTGATTGGCATTCCTTGAATAACTAATGATGTTAAACATTTTCATGTGCTCATTGTGTGTGTTCTTTGTATTCAAGTCTTTTATCCTATTTAAAATTAGGTTGTTTACCTTTTTGTTCTGCAGTTGTGAGAATTTTTTTAAGCTTAAAAAATTGATACATAATTATTGTACATATTTGTGAGGTACAGTGCAATATTTCAAAACATGTATACAATGTGTAATGGTCAGATAAGGTGTATCTATCATAGGCATTTATTATCTTTGTGTCAGGAAACATTCAAAATCTTTTCTACTAGCCATTTTGAGAGAATTGTAAAAATATATATATTCTGGATATCAGGCATGTGATGTGTAAATATTTACATGTTGTCTTTTGGGGTGTGGGTTGTCTTTTCACTTTCTTCGTAGTGTCCTTTGATACAAAAACATTTTTAAATTTTGACCAAGTCCGACTTATCTATTTTTTTCTTTTGTTTTTTTGTGATTTTGGTGTCTTATTTAGCTCTAGCTTACTCTGAATCTGTTGTTTGAACCTCTTGGTATATTTAGGTTTAAAAAAATTTTTTTAGTAGTCTTTTTTTTTTTTTTAACCTCTTTAAATAATTACCTGCTCTAATGACTTGTCCTTTAGTCCTTGCTCTATAGATTATTCTTGGGAAGGAAGTCAAAGGCCCTCAGTCCTAGGATAACTTTAGGTTGTGAAAAAACTTATGTTGTCTCTTGGGGAGAATTATATGGCTCTTAGTAATAAAGGCTTGGGGAAATAATGTTTTAAGCTTTGGAATTTGAGAGAAAGATGGAGTGAACTTTTTATGCTCTGTATATCTGGGCTAAAATTTTGTCATTATCATATAACATTAATTACCAGTATATGCTAAGACAGAAGTTTGTAAGGATTAAGTTTGAAAAAGTCCCTTCCCTGTCAGCATTACTATTTAGCCATTAAGTCTAGACAGGACCTAGGTAAATAATTGAAAGATTAAGGGTAGACAGAATCTAATAGCGTTGACACTTGAATAAAGTATTTGATGACTCATTGGACAAAGAACAGTCCTTGAGTTTGGGACAAACAAAAGGAAACTTGAAGTAATCAAATTGAATCTTTACTAAACTGCATTCATGGAAGTTTTCCTATAATTAGCACTAATTCTTATACTATTGAAGGCAATGATTGTTGACATTCTTTCATAAGATGTTATCTTTTAGGGTTTCAAAACCCTAATAATGTTGTAGGTACTTGTTTTTCATTTTTTATAAGGATTTTAGAGTTGCAGGATTAGGTTAACCGGTCCTCCACCCCTTATCTTATTAAAAAAAAAAAAAAACACACAGGGAGTACTTCTTTCTTTCTTTTTTTTGTTCAAGAAATAATGCATTTAATAATTTAAAGTTTTGCTTCAATGATAACACTAAAAGTTTTTAACTTTTAAAAATAGGCATTTCAGTTCTATATCCCTGCTTTTGATTTTTAGAAATATTTAACATTATGCAAAATGTGTACCTTTTTTCTACTTTGTTTCAAATTTAATTTCAAATATTTAGTTTTAATCCTGATTTCTGTGTATATGTATGTCTCAGAGAAGAGAAGGAGGGGAAGGAGTGAAGGAGAAAGAGGGAATGTTCTTGTTAAAACTAGCCTGAAAATAATTTTACTTTTAGAAATTTATCCTAAGGAAATAAGAAATGAGCTTAATGAAATTTCCATAAGCACTTTCAGTGAAGCAATATGTGTGATAGCGTGGTGTTAAAAAGTGTTGGCCCAAGAAATTGTAGTTCAGAAAGTCATTCAATGAACACTGGGCAGCCATTAAAATGATGTTACAGGACATTACTTGATGTGGGGAACTGTTTATAATATGACAAATGAAAAACATAAATTACAAAACAGTGTGCTTTCAGGCTTTATGAATGGTATATGAGCATAGAATAAGATTTGAAGGTTATGTACTGAAATATTAACTGTGGTTGTCTCTAGAGGCATGTTAGGATTATGAGCAGTTTTCCCTTGAAGGAACCCTATATTGCTTTTATATTTAGAAAAAAAATTTTGAGTTATATGCTATACTGCTGATCATTTTATAGCTTCATCTTGCTTTTTCAATGTTACATACTTTGTTGCTTTTCCTCTTATTTCAGTGTTTAATATAATTTTCTATATTTAAAAATTTTTTTTAGAAGTTGATGAACCTTTATTTTATTCATTTATTTATATGTAGTGCTGAGGATCGAACCCAGTGCCTCACACATGCTAGAGCTCTACCACTGAGCCACAACCCCAGCCCTAGTTTTCCATATTAGGTAAATAACCTCATCTCTTCCTAGAATCTTATATGCACAGAGAAGGTAGAGAATCATTGTGTTATGATGAGAAAGGTTTGATTCATGGTTGGTGACTTTATTTCCTTAGATTATAATAGTTTTGAGCCCAGTGTTTTTTTGGCCAGTTGTGATTGCCAATAACATCTTGGAGTTTCATTTATTCATTCTGTCAAGAACTAGGTCTTTGTGATAGAAATAAAAGCTCATATTTTCTGAAAGGGGTAATGCAGTTTACCAGCATTCTTTTGTCGTTTGTTGTGGTTTGTTAGGTCTGCCAAAACAAAAGGCCACAGATTTGGTAGCTTGAAAGCAGAAATTTTTAAAAAGTTCTGGGGCCTAGAAGTGTGAGATCAAGGTATTGGCCGACCTTTCTTCAGAGGGCTCTTGGCTTACAGATTGCCCCCATCTTGCCCCATCTTCATGTGGTTGCCTCTCTATGCATACGTGTCCCCTTTTGTCTCCCTTTGGTTCCCAAACTCTTCTTCCTCCTCCCCTCCTCTTCCCCCTTCTTTTTTCCTTCTTCTCCTCCTCTCTTCTTCCTCCTCTTCCTTCTTTCTTTTTGTTTTTCTTTTGGTGGTACTGGGTATTGAACCCAGAAGGACTCATTGTGTATATGGACACAATATCTTTATTTATTTATGTATTTCCATGTGGCGCTGAGGATCGAACCCAGTGCCTCACGTGTGCGAGGCTAGCACTCCACCACTGAGCCACAACCCCAGTCCCCATCCCCAACCCTTTTTATTTTTCATTTTGAGATAGAGTCTCACAAAGTTGTCCAGGCCGGCCTCGTATTTGCAATTCTCTTGCCTCAGCCTTCTGAGTAGCTGGAATTATAAGTATATGCCACAGTGCATGGCCTGAAACCCTTCTTTTAAAGGCACCAGCTATTTAAAGAGCACCTTATTAATGACCCCATTTTGACTTAATTACCTCTTCAAGATTCTGTCTCTAAGTAGAGTCACATTCTGAGGTACCTGGAGGTTAGAACTTCAACATACAAATTTGGGAGGGGGGCAATCTAGTTCAAATGCTGTACATAATTTATACTACATTCTAATGACAAAGTAGTGTTGTTGAATTATTACTAATGAATTATTATTAATTATGAATTATTATGAATTATTACAAACTATTAAAACATCCTAAAGTCAAACTGCAGCTGTAAGTTTTATGAAGGAGTATGTTGAAAATTGTATATGGCCGGGTGTGGTGGTGCTCACCTGTAATCCTAGTGGCTGTGGAGGCTGAGGCAGGATGATTATGAGTTCAAAACCAGCCTCAGCAATTTAGCTAGGTGCTAAGCAACTCAGTGAGACCCTGTCTCTAAATAAAATACAAAATAGGGCTGGGGATGTGACTCAGTAGTCGAGTGCCCCTGAGTTCAATCCCCAGTACCCTCCAGTCCCCCCAAAATATTATAGATGGATTAGTATCAATTTTTTTTATATCACCAGTGTAAAAGTAACTCAAACTCTGTGAATTATTGACAGATAGGTCCATTTCTATTTGAAGAGTACCATCTTTCATAAGTATTACTAAAATCAATAATCAAATCAAATACTTAATGGGTTATCAAGTGAAGACAAATTAGAACTAATTAAGATAAGATTAGTGGGAAAATGCTACAAAAAATTTACCCACTGGCATTTAGAGTTGCTGGTTGATGAAATGTGCAGGCGTGAAGTTTTGGTTAATTCTTTGTGAATGAAGTTCTGACTTTGTTGCACTATTTTAAAGGAAATTTTATGTATTGTGAGTGTGGTTCTGGAGGGTGATTATTTTCCTTTGACCATAAGATTCTCAAAGTGTAATGCGTGTGCATGTGCATGTGTATTTGGTCTTTAAGATCAAGACCTTACCTGTATGTAACTAAAATAGGTTTGTTAAAAATTATTATTAATAATACTTTAAAATGTTCGTTAATCATCAAGAAATGTCATAGCATTAAATATTCTGAAGACTATTTTGTTTTGTTTTTTTCTTTCTCCCTCTAGTGGACAGAAAATATTTAAAAAAATACAACATGGAAGGGTTTATTAGTATTGGGTGCATCGTACATACATAGTCTCAGCTTTTTTAAACATTGGAAACACTAGTGTTTCAGAATCATTAAAAAAGTTTTTTATTCCTTTGTAGACATAATAATGGATCCTTGAATGTTGAAGATGTTCTTACCAGCTTTGACAATACAGGAAATGTCTGTAAGTTATATGCTACCTCTGTAGAAACATGTTTCGTTTTTTAAAAAGCAAGTTGATGGTGTTCTCACTACTGTTATACTCACTAATGTGTGTGTACATAGAAACTTATCGTTTAGCTGCAAAATAAGTCTCATATAACATGCATGCTAAATAGGATATGGCAGTTTTTATATCTTGTAGGGGTGTGTGCAAGTAAGAATACAGGTCAGAAGGAACTCTGATCCTATTTCTTTTGTTCCTTGTTTCCATTGTGACCTTCTCAGTTTATACAATGGAGGGTCTACTTCTTTTCTTTTTGCTATGTTTTGGATGCTTTCTGTTCCATTGCGTGCTTCTTTGCTTTTTCATTATAGATTAAACCCAGAACATGTTTTCTGTGATGCTAATATAGTTTGATACTGGAGTGTTGTTTTATGCAGTATTCAGTGTTATAGAATATATTGACTCATCAAAGCCTCTGATTAAGTGGTAACAGATTTCTTCACTGAGAAAAATCGCTTAAATAATTCTAAAATAATTTCACATGATGAAAGAAATTAGCCAAGAATATTTTTATGTCACTGACTTAAACAACATATCATGATGAGAGCTTCTTCATGTTTGTTGCATAGATATTTATCTTAAGAGAATGAATTAATAGTGAAATATGATAATTTTAAGTTTAAAAATAGTAAAATTTTTTCAAAGGAAGTTTCAAAACCATAACTACTTACTGCCTAAACTTAAATAACATACTTTGTTAAGAGTACTACTTTATAAAATGCATAGACATTAATAGAATAATTTCCAGGCAATAATTTTGTTCTGATGTTCACATTATGGCAAGCTCTAGATGGTATAGGGAACTTTGTCACAAAGGAATCTATAAATGTTCTAAAATTATCCTAAAATATTTAAATTAAGTCAAATTTGTTTTTCATGAACAGTGACAGGCATATGTTAGCTTCTACATACTAACTCTTTAAAAACATTTTTTTTGGTAGTTGTAGATGGATAGCATTACTTTATTTTGTTTGTATATTTTTATGTGGTGCTAAGAATCAAACCCAGTGCCTCACACATGCTAGGCAAGCACTCTGCCACTGAGCTATAGTCCCAGGCCCATGTACATATTGACTCTTTCTGAGTTATTTCCCACTTAGACATATCTCATGTTTTTTATTGGAGGTCAGACAAGAACTGGGCAAGGGATGCTAATGGCAGTTGAGGAGACTTTCTTCTTCAGTTTTAGGGTAATTTTAAGTAAGTCAGCCCTAAGTATACATAATTCCAGAACATGATTCTGAATTGTGAAATGAAGAATTTTTAATTCAATAATATGAAAAAATGAATGTTGTTGCCTGGAATTTGGTCTGAAATAGGGCCACTAGCTGGCAGCATTATATAAAATAAAAATAATTTCTGAAAGGTCTAAATTATTATTTTATGCATGAATAACCAGCTTATCCTTCTCAAACATTTTTTTCCCCTGTCGTCTTCTCTCCACACTCCCCAAATTGCTTTCCCATTAACAAATGAAGAAGTTGAATGTTAAAGACATTATTTTCCACTACTGTCTATTGTTTGGTAGGAAGGTTTGATATTTTGGAATGAGACATACCTACATTTGAATCCTGGCTCTGAAATTCATCTGGATCAATTTAAATAATCCCTGTGTCCCTTAATTGTTTTCATTTCTTAAGACTGGATATAATGTATATAAAATATATAACACACTGCATTCCTTAGAGTTGACACTCAGTAAATGAAAAATATTATTACTGATGATGGGTACATCTCAAACTTCTTTTAGTTTTTTCTAATAAAAAGATAATATTCATAAATATAATTTTATATATTTATATTTTTAATATTTATATATTGATTAAAGTAAGTTTAAATTTTAAAAAGATGCTGAGTTATTCTGACATTTTAAAGTAAAATTTTGTTGATTGAACTAACAAATGAGAACTAGTTAAAATTACCAAAATTATAGTTAATTACAATGTTTTGTATAAACAGGGTCTTTAAAACCTTGACTATGATTTGGGGTTGTACAGTGGTAGAGTGCTTACCTGATATGTGTGAGGCACTGGGTTTGATCCTCAGCACCACATAAAAAATAAATAAAGATATTGTATCCATCTACAACTAAAAAAAATATTTAAAATAAAACAAAACCTGACTACATTACCAAGTGATATAAGTAGTAACAAAAGCAAGATCTGTTAAAACATGCTTGGTATAACTTTTAAATTTACTGTCTTTATTGTAAAAGAAAAATTAGTACTGATGCTTTACTTAATTGGTAAAGCATAAATTGGTTAAGTCGTGCTTCAATACAGTAAATATAGATTATAATTTTTATATGATCTTAGGCATAGCCAGGTGCGGTGGTGCCTGTGCACGCTTGTAATCCCAGGGGCTCCTGAGTCTCAGCAAAAGCAAGGCGCTAAGCAACTCATTGAGATCCCATTTCTAAATAAAATACGAAATAGGTCTTGGGATGTGGTTCAGAGGTCGAGTGCCCCTGAGGTCAATCCCCAGTACCAAAAAAAAAAAAAAAAAGAAAGAAAGAAAAAAAAATCTTGGGCATAAAGTAATCATGGATTGAAAAAGCGATTTTTCCCTTGATGTCTCAAAAGTTTGATTTTATTATGCTAACAGTGGTATTGAGTTTGTGACTAGAAACCCCAGCAGAGGGCGCCACAATCATAATTCTCTCAGCACAGTGTAATTTATAGAATAAATATTTTGAATAATTGCTCTATGCTTTCATCATATATACATATGAAGATGTTTACACATTTACATTTGATTTTTCGTAATATATTTAATATACTCACTAATTAATATAAAAATTGTATAAAGAATATCAATTCTTAAATTACTATCAAAATAGTATACTGAAGGATATTTGAAATAAGGAAAAAAATGTTTAATAGTATGAAAATTGATAAAATTACCTATTTATTTCAGAAATATGTTTCCAGGTTGATATTACTTCTTGATGATAATAGAACAGATAATTAAGATATTTTAGGGTCACAGAAACCTGATGTGTGTATATGATGAAGATATTATTTTCAAGGTTTAGTAGAACTATTATTCTAAATTTAAAAATCATGTTATGATTATACTCATTGTAAAATTCAAAGATAAAATGATCAGTTTTATTTCCAGAATTTCCCATGCCTTAACCAAAATGATTTTGAAAAATCTTTGTAGTTTTTGGAAAATAAATAAAATTTCTTATTTTATTATTTCTTGATATATTTAAAAATAAAATATTCTTTATATTTACTTTTATTGTTTAGAAGTATTTTTAAGCATCTGATCTCAAAATGACTTATATTTTTGAGATATCCCTGCACTGCTTGAGTATTTTTGAATCTTGTAGGAAGAAATTAGAGTGAATTTCATACAGATTCAATAATTTCTGCATAACAATTTATTGCTGTATAGTATATGACCTCATCCTTATTTTTAGATATTTTATTTTGCTGTTTTGAAAAACAACCTATTTCAAAATTCAGCTTCCCTTTTGCTTATCTTTAGGGATAGGTATGCATATTTTGTTCTTTAGTTTTCACTACTTGAGAACCTACTTCTTTCTAAGATATCAAAGCTGCACTGCAGAGAGGATGTGCCTGCTATTCATTCATCATGCCTAGGAAAAGATGCCATCGAGCTACCTAGGGAAAAGTATAGGATGACATCCTTCACCTGAGGTACTGACTGCTTCTATGTTTCAATTGACATGTCACTCAGATACCTCAGGAAACAAGAGAGTGCTCTGTGAGCTTTGCAGCAGCTCTCTTGCTTCTGTTTTCTCTGTAGGCAGAATTTCCTTTCCAGCCCGTCTCTCTGACCTCTAATTGGAGAAGCTCCATTATGCTTGTCTCTCCTAAAGCCATTTTCTCTTCTCCAAAGTTGTCTCTTTTCTCAGATGAACTGAATTTTTAAAAGTTTGATTCTCCTCAGGGCTATTTGATCCAAATTTGATTATTATAATATCTAATACAATTGTTTGGTATTTATAAAATCTCATCTGTGCTCAAGGGAATAAAAGCTTCATTTGTACAATTTTTAAAGCTTCTCATCCATTGTTTGATTGCAGGTACAGATGAGTTACTACTCCTCAATTTATTGTATATTATATACATATATAGTGAATATTAGACATATATATTGACTTCTTAGCCTTTAAAGGCTTACAAACTTGTATGGATAAACTATGTATCAAATATATTATGTTTATTATATAAATACAAAACATACACAATATATGTAATATATACAACATTATATAAAATATACAATATACATTATGTATGATATACATCACATATAATATATATTACATATTTCATACATATAATAAGTTTATAAGCTTTAAAGGCTAGGAAGTCAACAGTTGTGTATCATTGCAACAACTTGGTATTAATCAGGATAACTTGGCTAATGTTGCTGCTTAAATTTGGGGAATGAATTGGCAAAATCTCTTTTGCCATTCTTTCAAAATGTTTTTCTCCTGACTAGGCTACATGATAGGATCCTGCAGTTAGTTGGTATCTTGTGTCTCCTGGACTAATTTGTAGGCCCTTTCCCTTTATACTTTTACATGTGACAATGATGATTTTTTTCCCCTAGTGAACTCTGTGGCTCACCTGGACTTTTAATGCACATAACTGTAATCTTTGCTTGATAGCAGAGCCTGTTTCGTGATGTATCTAAAACTGAATTCTTTTGGACTAATAATCATATATTACTGAAGGAAAGATTCTTATTAAAATAAGAAGCATTTTCTCTTTTTAAATCTACATTTAAGAAACCAAAGACAGCAATCTATTAGGAAATATAATCCAGGTTTTTAGTTTTTCTGTTTCATTGTTATTGTGTTGTATAGTTACAGTCTATAATATTAGTGGGATTATCAAACCTTCAAGAATGCCACTTGGATTTAGAAAGGTTTTCCTCTTTCAAAAAAAAATATATATACATATACACATACACAGATGTACTTATCTCTAGTTTACATATATGCTTTATAATCTCTATATATGTAAAAGTTGAGATACAAATGACAAATTGGTAATTATTTTTTATGAAATATATGTAGACAAAGATATATTCTCATTGTTGTATAAAGAGCTTTTATGAATCAATAACAAAAAGATAGAGACTGCAAATCTATAAGAAAAAGACAAACATAGCCAAAAATTAGGAACAAGTATTTCACAAAATAAATACTAATGTTTTATAAATACATCAATGATTAATTTTCTAGTAATTAATTAAAACAGGTATAATTTTGTATATCAGACTGGTAAAGGTGACAAAAGCAATAATCAATGATCACTGTAAGGAGATGGACATGCTCATGTACTTGGTGGAAGGGTAAATTGATTTTACTTTTTCAGATGTAGTCTTGAAGTATCTTCCAGCATTTTAAATATCTATAGTTTTTACTAATAATTCCCTTTCTAAAGAGATAATGAAACCATTATACAAAGCTATGTACATAGGGATTCATTGCAGCATAATGAATAGCTGGAAAAAATGTAAATATTTAATTTTAGGTGACTAGCTAATTATGGATACTTCATTCAATGGAATGCTATCTAGGTTTTGAAGATCTATAAAACATAGTAGGTTAAAAATTAAGTACAAAAACTATGGTCTTATTTCTGAAAAATATGTGCACTATTAAGTATATGAGTAGTTATGGTTATGTATAAACTGTGTCTTGATGGTCAGTGTTTTATTTGGGTTTCTGGTGATTTGTACTTTTTTCTTTATACTTTACTATTTGAATTTTTATAACATGTATGCTTTTATAACTATAGAAAAAACCAATGTTACTTTCATTGTGCAAAAATAGTCATTAACATCCAAACTGAGTGTTAATATTTTTGATTAAAGCTGTAATATTGCTTAGGATAGCGGTATAATGGAGCAATTCATTTAGCAGTCAAAGATAGAAAACATTTTGATTTGAAATAGTACTTTTGTCCAAGGAGTTCACAGTGTGGTGTGGATTTGGAAGTCTCCCTTTATACTTTATAAATCTTCCTATATACTTATAAGAAATAAGAACTTGAATAATTTTAGCTCTATATTAGATCGAGGTGGAATACAAAGAGTACAAAAGTTGTCAGTGGCAGATTGTTGAGCTTTGGGCATAATTTGTAAGTTCTGTTAGAAAATAAATTTATAAGGCCCCATCAGTGTGTTACATGGTTAAGATGCATGGTAGTCAGCAGACTTGAAGTTAGAGGAGACCTCAAAGCCAGTAGGGAATTAAGTGGTAGTATGAGCTCTGGCACTTGGTTTGGCTTTTGGTCCCTGTTTAGAATCACAACATAGCTGTAGTCTTGGATTTCTCATTATATGAGAAAATATTAGGTTAGGTTAGGTTGGTAGACAGAAGTTTCCATAGCCATGTTTCATGATTTCCATAGTTTCCAGGCAAGATTGTTTTTTTTCTTTTTGTTCAGTGTGGGTAAACACTCCCCTGCCCATCACAGTCTTTTCATTTGTTATTACTATTCAAGTGGGAAAGAATAGTTAGCAGATGTTTCTTTTTAATGCATTTTTTTACATTTTTATTTGAAATAAAAAGTGATGGAGTTGGAATGGTTCTTTTGATAATAGAAGATGATTCTGTTGTGGAAAAAAAAAAGACTGAAATAAACTTTAACAATCTTTCTAGATTTATATGATCTGACCGGTGCAATAGTACTGAAAAGTAGTTTATATTTTTGTCATAAACCTACTAAGTTGTTCCTCCCTTTATATGTCCTATTTTATGTTTCTCCATTTTAGCAGAAGATATGCCAAGCAAATTTTTTTTTTCCCTAAGCAAATATGATCAGTATTCCTTTCTCTATCTTTTAAATGGCTGCCATTACTTCTTCATTCCTTACAGTATTGGTCGGGGACTTTGTAAATATCCTATTGAATAACCTTAACTTTGCAAGGAGTGAAGAAACTGATATCCAGAACAAGATAACTCGCTTAAAGGTTTAGTAAATAGTCACACAAGAATTCAGGAATATTGTACTGTATTTTTTTGAAGGTTATGTCTTTCCAAAATGAAGAGAAATGAATTTTAAAAGTTCATGATGAGAACTGAAAACTTTTAAGTGGTAACTTGGAAGGCTAGAAAATAACTTTAGCAAATGGAAAATAATTTTGTGCAGTGAGTTGTGTCTCAGAGGAGACTGATTAAAGGTCACTGGAAAATGGGCTCTCTAGGGTTTCTGAAAGGTAGTTGACAATCTAATGGAGTGGGGATTTGGGGAGTGAGGATAGTGGGAAAAGAATGCATTTTCTTTTCTTTTAGTAGTCTTAAACCAAATGTGAGTTTTGTTTTATTTCAGTTTTTTTTTTGAAAAATACTGCTTTTTGTAACAATACAATAGTAATAATGATTTGTATTTTTACATAACCTTTTCTCAAGTTTATGGCCACAGAGATATTTTAAAATTGTTATATAAACACAAGTCACACAAAGAGCTCACCTAAAAGGATATTCTTGTTTTAGCAAGATCTTTGTTTTGATCATTGACAGACCTTCCACAGAGAATTGCTGTGGCTATTTGGACATTTGTATGGCTTATGTCTATTCTTATGAATGCTTGATGTGAAATAATTATTTGATGATTGATTTGGGCTCATCTTTTTTAATATTCTTTCCTGTCTTCTGTAACTTTCCACTCTCAACCCTGCATCTGAATATTTGCATTGTGTCCTGGGGAGGTGGAAAGGAATGAAGAAAAGTTTCAAACAGTCCTCCTGTGTGTCTAAGTCTGAAAATGTAGATGAATTATGTATATTGTGGATGCTTCGAGTGCTCACATTCTGCTTGTTCTAGTAGCTAGGTCAGGTGGAGCCTTTGCTGTGGGTGGTAAAATTCATGGCTTGTCTTACTTTTTGCCCTTTTAGGTTGTTGAAGGCCAGACTTCTGTGTCATTGCCATTTCCCAAGAGTTCCTGACAATTGACATCATTTAATTTCTGAATGAAAGGAGTGTAGAACTCAGGCTTACAACTAAAATATGTTTGTGTGGGTGTGTATATGTATATACTTACACACATACCTGTGTACATAAAGTATCATTTTTAATTATGTGATAAGCAAAGAAAAAACCAGTTGAATTGTATTAATCTTAGATTTAAAAAAATATGTGGCTCAAGCAGTAGCGCGCTCGCCTGGCATGCGTGCGGCCCGGGTTCGATCCTCAGCACCACATACAAACAAAGATGTTGTGTCCGCCAAGAACTAAAAAAATAAATAAATATTAAAAAACAAAACAAAACAAAACAAAAGGTACTGTGTCAATCTACAACTAAAAATATTAAAAAAATATATAACTATTTAATCACTTAATCAGAATTTAATGGGGATTGGTGAATTGTCGATATGTATAATTGGGAAATGCTGTATTTGTGAAAAAACATAAGTTCTTTGCTTCTGCTTATCCTCCGGCTTCCTTTAAAAGATAAATTATAATAACAAGAAGTATGTGTGTGGGGAAGAGGATTGATTCATATTGCCTATTTTGATCCTTTCTTAAATTCTACAGATTTGTAGTTGGTATTGTGTAATTTAGTGATTATGTACCATTTGTATTAGGTATTTGTTCATCATTTTCTCCCAAAATAAAACATAACACCCCTGATTGCAGGCACTGTGTCTTATACTTCTACAGTATTTATAAAACCTGTGGTTCAGTCTCAGATAGTGTTAAAAGTCCATTTAAACCAGGTGTGGTGGTATAGGTCTGTAATCCCAGCAGGTATACTTTTGTAATCCCAGAAGCTCAGGAGGCTGAGGCAGGAGGATTGCAAATTCAAAGCCAGTCTCAGCAATTTAGTGAGACCCTGTCTCTAAATAAAATCTGGCTCAGTGTTAAGCACCCCTGGGTTCAATCCTGGGTTATCCCTCCCCTCAAAAAAAAAATCATTCAATTGAAAGTATTTTCAAATAACTTGAGTATTTTTACTTTTCTTGAGTAAGTGATGTGAAAGCAACACACAATTTTTACCAAATTTTCTTACTATTTCCCTTTTTCCCATATCTAATCCACTGCCATCCCATGATGCTACTGGTTCTACCTCTTAAATATATAACAGTCACATGCAAAAAAACCCTCAGAAGACAATCCTAATTCTTTTATTTATCATAAGTCTCCTCTTTCTTTTAAGCCCCTTTCCCTCTTCTTCTCTGTTATAGAATTGAGGAATAAGCCTGTTAAGGCAAGATCTTCCTTGGAGGATGTGAGCCTGGGGTAGGCAGTTTCCCCAACCCCCATTTTCCCCTGGGTTGGGGAAAGTGGGGGTTGGGGAAACTAAGCAGACCAGGTCCTTTTAGTTAGGGTGACCGTACATCCTTGTTTGCCTAGCATAGTCTCAGATGTTCATAACTATCAAAAGTGTTCCAGTTTGGATGATTAATTATATGTGTGTGTTTAGAAGATAAGGGAAGAAAGATTGGAAGCTTACATTAATTATGTATATCCAGGCATACTTCTTTATCCTACTATAGTACCTTGTTCAGGGCTTGACTCAAGTGGTATTCAATGAGTGTGCATTGATTCTTTTGAATTCCTAGTCACAATCAAATGAATTCATTCATTCTATACAAGTGTATTTGTAGTTGATGAATTTTTTTTTTTTGGTAACAGTTAAATCTAGGTCTCAATTTTAGAGGACATATGACAGGCCCAGTAAACTAATAGAAAATGAATTTAGAATACATGCATGTTTTGTGTAACTAATGCAATAATTGAAAAAAAAATCATGAATCGTTGCCAAGATTTTAAAGTAAAGAAAATTCATATAAAAACCCAAATTTCCTGTTCTCTTAAAGAAAGAAAATTATCTGGTGGCCTGAGTAGTCTAAACTTACCTAATTGATAGTCATCTAGAAGTTGGGGCTGGCTCAAGCAGTAGCGCGCTCTCCTGGCATGTGTACGGCCCTGGTTCGATCCTCAGCACCACATACAAACAAAGATGTTGTGTCCGCCGAAAACTAAGAAAGATAAATATTTTAAAAATTCTCGGATGTGTAACTGATGTAATTCTGCAATCTGTATATGGGGTAAAAATGGGAGTTCATAACCCACTTGAATCAAAGTGTGAAATATGATATATCAAGAAATTTGTAATGTTTTGAATAACCAACAATAAAAAATTAAAAAAAAAATTCTCTCTCTCTCTCTCTCTCTCTCTTTAAAAAAAAAAAAAGCATTAGAAGTGAGCAGGTTCTTTATTTTACCTTGACCCACACCACTACCTGTAGACATTTGAATTTGTAACTCTGATGCATACTATATATTTGGAAGCATTTAAGACACATTTGTCATTGTGTGTTTTTCAGTTTATTATCTACCTAAAAGTAATCAATTCTCATTAATATTTTTTTAAATAGAACATGAGTAATTTTTTGTGAGGGAGACCCTGGGCATTGAACCCAGGGGTGTTCTAACACTGAGCTACATCCCCAGCCATTTTAAATTTTATATTATAAGAAGATCTTGCTTTTTATTTAATTTTGAGAGAAGATCTTGCTAAATTGCTGAGGCTGGTCTTGAACTTGTATCTTCCTGCCTCAGCCTCCTGAGTAGCTGGGATTACAGGTATGCACCACTCCATCCAGCTTATAAATTCTTCTGATAAGTCATTTTTAATTTAATATGTCAATAGCTAATCTTTGGTAAACATTTTTCCCCACACTCTACAAATAGCAACAACTGTTAACAAATATTTGTATTATTTTATTTAATAAAATTTAAGCTATTTTAAATATTTTTTCAATAGCCAGTATCTTTAAGAAAACATGATTTTGAAACATTCATTGGAATTAAAATTATAAAGTGTTTTAAAAATAAAATTGAAAACTAATATAGACGTACAGAAGAAATTTTAATATTTGTTGAGTATTTGTGTATGTGTGCATGCATACATATGTGTATTTACATATGTATTGTATATATATATATATATAAATGTTTTATATATAATACATAAACTATATAGTTCACTTTATCCTCATTTGCTTCTTCTTATTTATTTGTAGATTGGAAAAGAAAGAGCAATCTCAACAAGTGTGTATTAAGTACCTATTAAAAATGCTGTCCTGCATTTTCAATTCTCAAATGATTTCTCAACTTTGACTGAACCACTACAAAGGAATAAAACATTCTTTCTACACATGTTGAAGAAACTACTGTGTATTAGAATCTGGATAAATATCTCAGTGTC
The DNA here is from genome assembly GCF_001458135.2 of Marmota marmota marmota. Taxonomy (NCBI): domain Eukaryota; kingdom Metazoa; phylum Chordata; class Mammalia; order Rodentia; family Sciuridae; genus Marmota; species Marmota marmota. The sequence continues at coordinate 25,496,596 of NW_025999977.1, read as the reverse complement.
TGATACATCCAGGTACTTGGATGATTTCTGTGAACTGTGTCTTATATCTCATCATCAAACGTCTTTCTAGAATCATTTAAAATAACTATGTTGCTTCACCAATGAAAAATTCCCTGCTGACAATTTTTAGAATATTGGCAAAAATGACCTGAGTTACTCTAATGACATTAAATAGAAATTTAATGGCTTGAACATATTGTCTTAGGATATGATTTTATTTGGACTTTTTAAGGTGTAATGTATTTTCAGTTAAAATAGCCATAGATAGACCATCAGTTTCATGTTCTTGAAGTCTTTTCTGAAACCAGTCTGTCTCCAAATCTCCTACAAAACTTTCATCTTGAACTTTCCCTTCACTATTATCCTGAGGATTCATTACATCTCTTGTTTTGGATCCATTCGTAAATCCCATGGATTTTTGTTTGTTTGTTTGCTCCATTATTTTAGGATTATAAACTCTAGTAACTTCCCAAGAAAGTAAGGGAAAGCAATAAGTAATTTTTTGTGTGACTTTGTGATAATTTGGTTGGATATAAAATGATAAAATTTCAAATAACTCTTCAAAATTTTATGGCAATGCATAATACCTTCTAGTGTTGAATTTGAGAATCTAATTCTGTTATAATTTTTTTTATCATTTTTAATCATTGTTAATTTTCTCTGGAGCCTTATAGAGTCTTTTTTTTATTCTCGGTGCTCTAAAATTTTATGATACAATATCATGGTATGGCTCTGTTTTCAAACATTGCATGGGTACTTTCAGTTTAGAAAATTATATTTTTTGGTTCTGGAAAATGTTTTAAAATTTTCTTAATGATTTCTTCTCTCTTTTATCTCTGTTGTCTCTTTCTGGAACTTTTTATTTTTTTTAATGTTGTATATCCTGGGTAGGTTTTTAAAATTCTCTTTTGTTTTGCAGTTTTTTGACTTTTTCTTTACTCTCTTAGGGTATTTCCATAACTATCTTTTGACCTTTCTATTGAGATTTTTATTTCTATGTTTATACCTAAAACTGTTTTTTTCCTTTTTCTTAGTCCCCACCCACCTTGCCTTACCTTGGCATTCATTTCATGTTTTTGGATTGCTTCTTTTACCTTTTTGAAGATACTACTGAAGGTTTTTTTTTCTTTTGTCTTAATAGTCTCTGTTTCCTTAAAGTTACTTATTTTGTTTGTTTTCTTTGGTTTCTGCCTTTTATAATAGAAGATTTCATCAAATATCAGATGGTCTTTAAGAGACGTGTACTATGAAACTAATTTGAAACTACAGTAATACTAGAGTGTGTTGACAAAAGGTTTCTCTATTTAATTTCTTAATGATCTTGTCAAATTCATATTTAGGTAGACCACATATTGATCTTTCAAATCATATTAGAAAAAAATTTCCAATTTAGATGTATGGAAACAAGTAGTAAGACTGCAACAATTTTAGAAATTATTTCTTCTGATTTCTGATTTTTTTTTTTTTGAACCCAGGGATGCTTAAACAATGAGCATACATCCCCACCACTTTATTTTTTATTTTAAGACAGGGTCTTGCTAAATTGCTTAGAGCCTTGCTAAATTGCTAAGGCTGGCTTTGAACTTAAAATCCTCCTCGTGCTGGGAGGATCCTGAGCCACTGGGATTTGATTTCTGAGTTCTTTAGCCTTTAAGATTCAGCTCAAATGTTATCTCCTCTATAAAACTTTTCCTGATTCTGCTAAGCTGTAGTTCACTGGTCCTTCCTATGTGTACCTGTAGACTTTATAAAACTTAAAATGCCACTAGAACATAAGATTATATTATAATTGCATCTAAGTCACTTATTAGACTGTAAATTCCTAGAGGATTTACCACTGAGCTACATCTCCAGCTCTTTGTATTTTTAATTTTGAGACAGATTCTCACTAAATTGCTGAGAATCTTGCTAAGTTGCTGAAGCTATTTCTGAACTTACAATCCTCCTGCCTCAGCCTCCTGAGTCTCTGGAATTATGGGCATGTACCACTGTGCTTGATGGGTTTGCAGTTTTATTTGTGTGTGTACAGTGCCTGGCATATAGTGTATACTCAATAAGAACTTTGTGGATTAATGAACTTAATCCTTTAAAAAGAAACCCATAATTTGGGATGGGGTTGTAGCTCAGTGGTAGAGTGTTTGCCTCTCATGTGAAATACTGGGTTTGATCCTCAGCACCACATAAAAATAAATAAATAAAATGAAAGTATTGTGTCCATCTACAACTAAAAAAATAAAGAAAGAAAGAAAACCACAATTTTGGTACTGGGGATTGAACCCAGGGGCACTTTACCACATTTCTAGCCCTGTTTTGTATTTTATTTCGAGACAGGGTCTCACTGAGTTGTTTAGCACCTCACTTTTGCTGAGGCTGGCTTTGAATTTGTGATCCTCCTGCCTCGGTCTCCTCGGCCACAGTGCCCAGCCCCAAACCACAATTTAAATAAGTAAATTAGGATATGAGTCTTTATTTTATAACATTTTCACTGTACAAAATGATTCAGTTTATAATTGTTTTATATAGCTCATGTCTTTAGTGCATTTGAAATTCATTCATTTCATGGCTTTTTCTTTTCTTTCTGGGAATACATTCATATTAGTATCATTTTTCATAAATGTGTATGCAAACACATTTACCTTGTCCTCCTTTACTAGGGATGTTTCTTATATTTAAAAAGAAAAAAATATAGTTTTGTTACACATTGGTGATGTTTTTCCCTCCAAATATCTTTCTACAGGAGAACACTAAGTGGTTATTCATCTAGTTTTTTTGTTTGGTATATTTTAAGCAACTGGTTCCAAAATACATTCAAATTGCATGTCCTGTTCCTCATAAATTGCTTTCTTTGCTTAAGTTTCTCACTCAGACCACCAGCAATCTTTTAGGTACTTTTCCTACCTGCTAATGGTAGCTTTTATTGATTTACTTACTGTAACTCTTTTCTTTCTCTTTGATTCTTTCATTTAATATATCTCTATGTCTGCCTGATACTGTTTTCTTTTCAAGGTTTTTATGCTTTTAGGATGATCTTTCTTGGTCTCTTTTTCTACTGTTTTAGATGCCTTGATTCTGTTTCTCCTTAGCAAAGAACTTAATGGAAGGAGGAAGTGAATATTATAAGGGACTTTTTGAAGAAGATTTATATAGAATATTAAAAAGCATATAGATCCTGGTTCTTACTATGTAACTCGTGTTCCAAAAAACATTTTTATAAATATTTAGAGCCATTCTTAGAGACTATTAAATGGGATTTGTTTAAATTTCGTGGACAAGAGGAAAAAGGGAGCATTGAGATTTGGCAATTGTTAAATCAAATTATGGGTTAATGGGAGTTTATTATTTTCTATTGTTATTTTTATGTATACTAAAATTTTTTACAAAGTTTAAAAAATTAAGAATAATTTTTCAGTCCTTTTGACCTAGCAATCTCATTTTTTGTATTTGTCCTCCAGTACATAAGGGTACACATATAAAGATATTAATTACAACATTATTTGAATTGGAAAGGAAAATAGTCTGGAAACAGTTTGACACATCTACTCCCATCACCAATGGAATTGCTGGGTAAATTATGGTGTATCCATCAATGGATTATTTTGTAGTAATGTAAAAAATGAACTGAATTATATGCTGTATTCTGGAGAGGTATCCAAGATGTATTGTTCAGTGGACTGAATAATGTGTATGATGGAATTCCACTTTTATATTAAAAAACCCTGTGAATATGGAAAAAGCTGTGAAAATATATATACCAAATTATCAATATTAGTTTTTCTCAGGAAATTGAGACTCAAAGGGATAGGGTAGAGGAAAATTTCTTCTTATTTATTAATCTTTGCATTGTTGAATTTGTTTTGAGTATATGCTATTTTGGGGAAAATGTAATAAAGATTTTTTAAATATACATAAATAAAATATTTTAAAAGTGTCAGTTTATCTATGATAATAAAATTTCCTTTTTAAAAATGTAATGAAAACATATATGCATAGGGAACCAAATAATAAATTAGATTATAAGTTGCCTTCAAACAAAATAAATGAATTGATAAATAATGTCTCTGGAATGTATATTGAACTCTGACTATTCCCAAACTTCCAATAGAAATTACTTGGTGACAGTTGGAAGAATTTGGCCTTCTGTGTATTAACTAAGTAGGCCCTAAAAATTTAACTGTGCCAAATTTAAGCTTTTTTGTTATGATAATTGAACCAATAAATAAAGATATAAAGTGTCCCAGTTTCAACAGGCCTCATTTAACTTAAAACTGGAGTGCATAGATATTATTAGTTAAGGTTCCTTGGCTGTGATCAATAGAAACTGAGTCTGGCTTACTTAGTCAAAAAATAAATGTGTTGGAAAGAGCAGGTAATAGAATTCAAGTTTCACTTGACAGCTGGGCATTTCACTTCATGTTTTAGATTGCCTTTAATTCTATTCCCTGTTTTTGAGTATTGCATTGACAGTTCCTAGCCAAGCACCTTTGTTATCTTGCCTTTTATGGATTAAATTTAGTTAATTTTTTAAAAATTGCAATCTTAAAGGGAAACTTACACATGTCTGTTTTTTAAATTGTCCTCTAATAAGTGGTGAGTTTGGAGTTATAATTAGTTTGATTCATCTTAAGAGGTATTATCCTTCAAATATTTATGGATAGGCTCAACTTAACATGTATTATTTTAGATTTGTCATCTTTGAGTTTCTTTTAATGTCTCATCAGTGTCTTTGTGTCTATTTAGCTTGTTTTTAATGTGTTTATCTCTTTTGTTTCTTGTTTTAGTGGTAAGTTTCCCATGGAGATTAATTGTAAATGCTTTTTAATGTTAAATTATCATTGCATACCTTGCTATTCTTTATAATTTCTATTTACTAGAACACACTGATTTTACATTATTATGATCTTTTTAAATCTGTGGAATACATTCTTCCAGAGATTTCTCTTATATCCTTTAGAAATAACATACTATTTTTACCATGTTTTTAAAGTAAGTTTTTTTGTCTGTTTCCCAATGCTTCTTTTAAGAGGATAAATCTCATAATTATAGTTCTGCAATATATTTTATAGGTAAATTTACATATAACATTTATGTAAATTTTTTTCATTTTGGGAAACCTAGAATTCTTTCCTATGTATTAGATGTATGGAATACTGACTTATATGGGGTACATTACGTTTATTACAGAATCTGGCTCATTTTCCTTCTTTCTTTGCTTGGAGGTCAAGTGTTAACTGGCAGTAGGGGTGAACATATAAGTGGTATGTTTGGGGTGAACCTGGTTTTCCTTCATTCCCTTTTGCTGGAACCAGGATTTAGGCTTGAATATGGGTAGAAACTGGGATAGGGGAAGTAGGTGCATCTGGGATTTAGTTTTCTGCTTTACCACTGGGAATGTTATAATTTACCAAGAGGTAGGGAGATTAAGCAAATTATTATATTGAGAATAATCTGGGTCAAGTTTTTTGATGTCAACAAAAGAGAGAGGGAATTACATATGAGGAAAGGGGGATAGGCTAAAGTAAATGCTGTGCTGTTAGATTGGAAATGGGAACATTAGAGTGAACTCATTGCTAGATAGATTAGATAGATAGACAGACATGTTTATAGTGAGAGAGAAGTTGGAGCTTTTCCTAGTCTGTCTTGGTCTGTTAACTGAGTACACTGCAACTCAGATCTTGGTTTGTAAATATCATTCTTCACTAAAAAGCAGCAGAGCCCTTTGAAGAAATGCCATAAAGTAAAAAAATATTCAAAGAGTGATTGACGTATGCCTGAACGATATAGGAACTGACTTGAAGGAGTTAGTATTGATCAAGTTTGAAACAATTTGAGCATCAGAATAAATGACAGAACAAATTGTAACCCTTTGGGCAAAGTAGAATTCTATGAATCCATGCTAATATTAATAAATATAAAATGGGGAAAAAAGAACTCTACCTATATTAGATTGCCATTTAATCAAGAACAGGCACTAGATAATTCTAGAACCTCAGCACTAGTGATATTTTGGACAGGACAATTCTTTGTTTTGTGGTGGTGGGGAGCAGGACCACTTCATGCATTGTAGCAGCAAGTCTGACCTCTACCCTCTAGATGCCAGTAGCATGTCTCCCTATTCTCAACCCCTAGGTGTGAAAACCAAAACTATCTTTAGACATTGCCAAATGCCTCCTTTCTACCCCCATTAGAGAACCACTGGTCTAGAAGGAATGATATAATTGGAAAATTACTATTTGGTACCTATTGTAGTGATAACTGATTGAGGCATATATTATCAGTGGTTACTAAAAAGAGTAGGTGGAAATTTGATGAGAAATAGGATATTAATCTCAAAGTAGATCTCCACAAGATATGAATTAACTCCTTTTAAATGGTAACTACAACATACTTATAATTAACTTTACAACAAGAAAACCACTTTAACAAAGTAATACAGATTAACATCACTAACAGGGCAAATTCACATCTTATGCTTTCTAAAACGATGCACTTGGGAGCTCAGTATTGCTTTTGTAGTGTTTCTGCTAAAAATCACAAGTCGTGAGGAAAATTAGACAAACCCTAGACTGGGAGACATTCCACAAGGTAATTGACCTATTAAAAAAATTAAAAAAATATATATATATCTCAAGATCATGGAAGACTAAAGAGCTGTTCCAGATTGAAGAAGGCTAATAGATATATAAGTTCTAAAAGTAATGTGATAATGGGTTGTATCCTGGACCTATAAAGGACATTGTTGGGACAACTGGAGAAATTTGAAATTTGAATGGAGTTTGAAGATTAGATGGTAACATTGTGTCATGTTTATTTCTTGATTTTATTTTGATAATTAAACTACAGTTGTGTAAAAGAGTCTTTTTTTAATCATTCAGACACACCACTGTCATTTCCCTTTCGGGATATTTCAGTTGCTGTTCCCTGTTTCTCAGTTCTCTAGAGGGGTGTCTCTGTTTCATTATTTAGCACTCAGCTGTCACATTTCAGACAGGCTATCTCAACTGCCCTATCTGAAGTCCTTAACCTTTCTAAAATCTCTAACACTTTGTTATTTCATTTATTATTCATCACATTTCCTGTTACTGTGATCTCCTTCTTATTTTTTTGTTTAATATCTGGGTCCCTCTGCTGAAAGGAGACTTATGGGGGCAGAGGGCTTCTCTGCGCTGCGTTCTCAGTCCTAGAACATTCCCTGATTCTCAGTAGAATTTCAGTAAACATTTGACTTGGTGACTACGCCTGTATCTATGTTAGCCAGTTGTCATGTAACCAATTTGGGTATGATAAGATAGATCAGAAGGCACTGTGGAAGTTAGTATCTAGTGAGAAAAAAAGAAAAAACAAAACCCAATGAGTTTTTATGTGGGAGTGGAAGCAGAAAGGAAAAGGGAAGGCTAAAGAAAGGGGGAAGAGAAATATAATTATGTAATATAACCTAAAATGGCTCATAGGAATTGCTTGGATTTGCTTAAAAACTTGGACTGAACATAGCTTCTCTAGGGCATATTTAGCCCAACCATTGAATTAATACCCGATGAATTGTTGGGACCTTATTCAATCTGCTTTCAGTGCCAGCTGGCTTTACTTTAAGGCTGTAAATAATCTTAAATCCTTTTAAGAAGTAGAGGCTAAAGATTGTTTAACATAGAACTAAAGGATGGGAATAATGTTGAGTAATTTTGATCTTAAAGCTCCTATTCCTTATGGTCTCTATTAATACATATTTATCTCCACCCCCTGCAATCAATTCTTAAATAGTCATGAAATTATTTTTGACATGGTAGCAATTCCTAGATTGCTATGAATGGAGACTTACCAAAAAGTAGTTAAGCTGCAAAATTATTGTCATTTATTAAACCAAGAACATGTAATTTTGTGGCCTTTCAAATAAGTATGTTGCATCTTTAAGGTAGAGTTATACCAAAATCAAGGGAATGCTGTCTATTACAATTAAAAACTTAAAATCTTGATCAGTTGGAAAATGTACTTTTCTATCTTATTGTCATTTTAATGTGCCTTCTCTTGAACCATCATTAGTTACATCTATGTTTAAAACTTGGGAGGTTGCCCCATAAAAGAGATTTCAGATATTCAAGTGAGGGTAGCAACATAGAACGTGATTTAGAAAGATAGGGATAGAAAAGTGGAATTTTCAATGGTGTCTGATGAGTTGCTTTATGACATAATGAATTGAGATATAAGCCATTTCCTTATTGCCCAATTGCATTTTCTGCTTTACTCCTATCTCTTTTTTCCTAGTAATTCAATATTAAGGATATAGTATATAATAAATCCTTTCTTACTGAATCACAGTGTGTGATAGATACAAGGATGGATAAGATCTTGACCTAGAGGGATTCTATGTTCTAAAAGGGTCCACAGGCAGGGAAACTAGATTACAATGTACTATAATGAGATAAAAGATATTTTGGGCTGGGTGTGGTGGTGCATGCTGTAATCCCAGGGACTTGGGAGGCTGAGGGAGGAGGATCAGCCTCAACAACTTAGTACAGTTCTAAATAAGTTAGCGAGACCCTGTTTCAAAAATAAAATATAAAAAGAGCTGAGGTTGTGGCTCAGTAGTAAAGTATCCTGGGTAAAATCCCTGGTACCAAAAAAAAGTCTAGTAGATCGTAGATTCAGCAAAGTCTTCTAAGAAGGGTGTCATGAATAGTACTCAAGTAATAGAAATAGAGAATGACATGATATATATTTAAAATTTAAGAACAAAATTTTGTAGTACTAACTTTATAGGTATGATAGTGTCTGGAACAACTGAAAGGGGAGGCAAAAACACATGGTTTTTGCCATTTCTTGGTGGCAGGCACCATTCTGAGCTAATCTCACTTGATTATGATTTTTTATGTTTTTCTGGATTAGATTTGCTAATATTTTAAGGAATTAAATGGCCTATAGTTTAATGGCACAAATAACTCAATAAACGATAATGTAGGACACTTTAATAGACAGGTGTTTTATGAAGGTACAGAGAAGAGCTAGAAATTATCTACATTTTTAAGGATTTGGTCTTTAATTTTGGTTTTTAGATTTCTGGAGAAAAGTCTGAAACTCTTAGGGAATTTTGCAGTGGTTTCTTGTCATGTTCTATCAAAGAAGGAGAATATTTAAAAAAATCAGGAATCTAGCAATTATATAAATGTCCTGACAAATTTAAGTGATTATCTTAGTATTAATAAGAAGTGGAAATATCTTTAGTTTAATAGGCAAGTGCAAGCCAGTTAAGGATCAGTATATTTCACAAGCCTCTTAACGTGATAGATAAGAATACTTTCATGTCTGTGAAAAACATGGAAGATCTTAAAATCGAGAGCTAAAGTCAATTATGAAGTTCTAAGTCTATTCAAAAACCAAGATAGACTTAGATGACAGTCATTTCATTTAAATGTAACATAGTGTGATTTATTCAAAGCAATACTCCAGTTATGCATTCTTTCATTTGCCAAAAGACTAGTATAGTAACTTGGTATAATAACTTCATTAACAAGTGAAGGATTGCTGAGGCAAGGGGTAATTAATTACCTGATACTAATGGGTTGCAGAATATCCTAAGATTAAAGAGAGTTTTAAGAAGTTAAAAACAACAGTTATGTTTAAGGATTAGTACATTCCTAAAAAATGAAGCAATTATTTTTTTGTATGTGAAGTGTTTCATCATGTATAATAACAATTTAAAAAGGAATCAATAATTCTACATAGTAAAGAACTTTTGTTTGAGATTTTCCTGATGTTGTTATGTACTTTAATACAAAGAATCTAACTTTTTGAATACTTTATTATTGAGTTCTCAGAAATAACCTTAACTGTCAAACTCATTAATTAATTCCTACTAGTTAGGTTCTAAAGGTAGGAAATTGGAGTGTTTTGTTTATAAAATCTTTCTCTTATTTGAGCAAATATAATTTGAAATCTTTGTAGAAAATGCTTGTACATAATTCTCCTGTGCAGCCATATTGGTTAGCACAGGTTTATTCATGTTTAATAGTCTGGCTCAGAGTTCATTCATTCCTTCATTTATTACGTGTTTGAGTGATTCCTATGTGCCAAGTATTAGCCTAGGCATAGGATACAAAACTAAAAAAAAAAGACATGATCTTAATTAAAAAATTACATTTGGTTTTTAAGGTTTCTGAAGAATTAGCATCCAAGGAGATATATATTTTTTACTCAATTAAATTTTTAGATGATTGACCTTGAGCCTATTCTTTCAACTCTTTAGATTTTATTATTCTCATCTATAAAACCAGTGTATTTGAATTAGATGATCCAGGAATTCCCTAAGAGATTTTAAAGATCTGTAATAATTTGTCAATGCCTCATTTTTTTTTTTTTTTATACTGGGAATTGAATTCAGGGGCACTTAACTACTGAGCCACATCCCCACCCTATTTTGTATTTTTATTTAGAGACAGGGTTTCACTGAGTTGCTTAGTGCCTCCTGTTACTGAGGCTGGTTTTGATCCTTCTGCCTCAGCTTACTGAGTGGCTGGGATTATAGGTGTGCACCATTGCACCTGACTCATGTTTTTGATGAAGGGTTAATTCCAAGATTAACTTGTGGTAAAAAGGTCACACAATTTTGACATTGTTTTATTATTTGTCTAGCTTGTTCCTTAGTTATTTTAAAATGCTTTTGTAAAGTATTAGCATTGACATGGAAC
>NW_025999977.1:25465383-25483679 GCF_001458135.2 Marmota marmota marmota | reverse complement strand
GAATCTTAAAATGGCTACCCATCCTCTCGCCCTGCCCTCAGGGGCGAGCAGTTTACCTTATCACTTACCCTCAGTGCGAGCCACCAAATGCTGCAGTCTGGCTGGGCACAATTCAGGAGCCACTTGTCAAAAGAAACGAACTTTATTTTTAGAACACACACACCAAACCACACAGCTCCTCAGGAAAAACCTTCAGAGCCCAACTGCCATCACTGGCTTCCCACAAGCCTCTCAACCTCCCCCACTCCTCCTGCTCTTGAGGCTGATTGGCTGGGTCGCATGGGCAGAGCCAAAAAAAGTCCCCCAATGAGCAGCTCCCGTGTCTGAAAGGGCGGGGAAACAGCCCAATGAGCATCACCGCAGAGGAGCCAATCAGTTGGCAGCTAGAAGTTTGCTGGGGCCGCTGTGAGCCAATCATCAGCTGGCAGCTGGAAGTTTGCTGGGGCCCCTTCGGCTGTGGCTCTCAACAGATCCTTCTGCCTCAGCTTACCGAGTGGCTGGGATTACAGGTGTGCACCACTGCACCTGACTCATGTTTTTGATGAAGGGTTAAAACTTTAAAAATAGTAAGTTCTGGGTAGCTGACTTCTTTTTCACATTTTATTAATTAGTATATTTAAAGTGCAAATGAATATTGCCTTAGAAAAGGTAATATGGCTACTCTTTATTATATATTTTGTTCTTTTCCCAAGTTTTGTTCCAAGGTTTTTATTTGTTTGTTTTTTGCTTTTTATCTAGTGCTGGGGCTTGAATCCAGGGCCTCTTGCGTGCTAGGCAAGTGTTCTACCAATGAGCTATGCCCTCAGCAACCATATATTTTTCTTTCTTTAAAAAAAATATTATTTAGTGTTGATGGACCTTTATTTTATTCATTTACTTATATGTGGTGCTGAGAATTGAACCTAATGCCTCACACATGTGAGGCAAGCGCTCTACCACTGAGTCAAAACCCCAGCCCCCCATACATTTTTTAAAAATTCCATTCATTAAAAAGTTTTTAAATGGTTTCTGCCAGTTTCCTCTGCCTTTTAAAAATCATCATTCAAATTAGTCTTTTACTGTCATCGATCAGGGTAATCTTTAAATTTTTTCCTATTGTCATCTTTCAATTTCAGCTGAATGTTTTAACCTATTATTGTCTTTTATTAATGTCTTTAACATTATGAAGAAATTTTGGCTTTGGCTACATAACTAATGAAGACTTATCATGAACATTCTTTTAAAATTGTTTTCTTCATCATTCAATGTGGATTTTCACTTAATCCTTCATAATTTTTCTGCCAGGACTCTTAGAGGTTAAAGGGAAGTAGCTGAGTAACAATGGCATATAAAATGAACCACAAGGAGATGGAACTACTGCTTGCCATGAGCATTAAATTCCAACTGACTAGATGAAGCAGTTGGTGATGACCTCTAAGGAATTTATCCATTTGTTCTATGTATTCCCTGCATTGCCTACTATAGTTCTTACAGACAGTGGGGACTTCAACATTTGTTGAGCAAATGAATGAGTAATCAAAATAATGGGTAATAGAACTTTGTTTTAGGACCATCAGAATCTATACTTAAATTATATGCTCTGAAGATCATGAAAAAGGAATTTAGAAACAAAGTGTTGCTGTTTTTTTTTTCCTTTTTCATTCTGTAATATTCACAAATTTTAAAACTCCTTTTATATGTATTTATGTGTGTTATCTTCATTACTCATAATATCAACATTTATAAGCTAGGAAATTATTTCAAATATACAGATAGGTACTGAGAATATGAGAAACATTCATGTAGTCACCGTCCACATTTAACCAATGTCAAGATTTTGCCATGTTTGCTTAAACATTTTAAGAAGCAAAGTATTTCAGTACATTTATAATCACCTTTGTAACCCTCTTTTTTTTAAAAAATACCTTTATTTTTATATGATGCTGAGGATGGAACCCGGGCCCTGCCCGTGCCAGGCAAGGGCTCTACAGCTGAGCCACAATCCCAGCCCACCTTTGTAACCCTCTTGATCTCATTTTCTGCCTTCCTCTCTCCCCCACCAATATAGGACCCTTACCAGAAACTGATGTATAAATCTTCCAGATCCTGTATTTATATTTCATATATCTTACTCTTTCACTATTTGGTTTTACATATCCAGTATGGATTTTGGGGATTGCTATCATTAAGCTAATATTTTAAAGATGTTGGGAGTTTCTATTTGGCTGATGTACTTTGGCTATTCAGGCCAAATACTGATATTTAATGGAAAAAAATGAGATTCAAGACTCAGACTTACTATACAAAGAGATTTATGTCATGTAACTTTTAAATCTCCTGTACTAAATGAGTGATATAAGTCTGAGCTTGTGTAGCTCAGTGGCTACTGAAAGGCTTACTCGGGCCTATATTCTCTGAGTTTGAACCTAGGTTCCAGCATATCTTAGTTGTGTGACCTTAAAAAATTTGTTTATTCTCTCCAAGACTGAGTTTTCTTATCTGTTAAATAATAGGATAATAACCATTATTATGTACAGATGTGATAATTAAATGACATCTTGCATATAAAGTGCTCTTCCCAGAACCTGGCACATAGAAAGCTCTCATTAAATTTTGGCTATTTTAATTTTGTGTCTGATTAAGTTCTTTAATAACAAATCTTAAATGTTCTTAGTTTTTTGTTACTCTGCTGAATTCTATTAGGTGACTATTTTAAAATCAATACATTTTATTTAGTTACTTGCAACTGCTAGATGAAGTTACTTCTAACTGGATAACTCCTCCTACAGCTATTTTATACTGAAGTAAATTAGCACTAATTCAAAGAACAAGAAATTCCCTCAAAATATCCTAAAAATTCAATTTGGAAAGTAGTTTAAAAATAAGTTAACGAAACTAATGATGCTATCCATCCTGTACAGTTCTCTGGGAGCTGATTACAAGTACTAAATAGTTGTATAGTCTCTTATTTTTCACTTGTGTGAGTATGTGCATTAAAGTCATAATGTACATTGTTCATCTGCTTAATTTTTCCTCATCTTAAAACCTAAGGTTAGAGCTGAAGATGTAGCTCAGCTGTTGGAGTGCTTGCCTCACATGCATAAGATCCTGGGTTCAATCCCCAGCACCACAAAACAAACAGAACAAAAACAAAAAACCAAATGGATCCATGGGAAATATATACAATTTATACATTTGTTGAATTGAAATCACAGCACAAACAGATCCACTGAAATCACAGCACAAACAGATCCACTGTCCCTACCATGTGGTTGGGACAACAGGCACACACTAGTATGCCCAGTAAAATGAAGGAGCTGGGCATACTAGTGTGTGCCTGTTGTCCCAACCACATGGTAGTCTGANTTTTTTTTTTTTTTTTTTTTTTTTACTATATGTTGTCAGGATAACTTGAATGACACCCTTTTCCACCTTCCCATCCCCATATATCTGTCAGATCTATTTTAGAGTAGCCAGTGGTAACTGCTTGTAGAGGAATATCATGGTTATTTTCTGACTATTCCAAAGGACAAAAAGAAATCTCCTTGTATTCTCTATTGCTACATAATATATTACCTCAAATTGGCAGCTAAAGGTAACAAGTATTTATTATCTTACAAAGTTTCTGAGGGTCAGTGATGTGTGGATGGTTTCTGTGATCTGGCCCAGGGTCTCTTACCAGGTTGTAGTAGTCAAGCAGTGAGCTAGGACAGCAGTCACCTCCTGGTTTGACTAACATGGAAAAATATGTTTCAAGCTCACTCACGAGATTATTGGTATGTCTTAGTTCCTTGCTAACTATTGGCCACATGCTTCAATTTTTTTTTTTTTTTTTTAAATTTTGGGGATTGAATCCAGGGGCATTCAACCACTGAGCCACATCCTCAGCCCTTTTTTTTTTTGGTATTTTGTTTAGAGAATGGGCCTCCCTGAGTTGCTTAGGGCCTCATTAGGTTGCTGAGGCTGGCTTTGAACTTGTGATCCTCCTTCCTCAGCGTTTTGAGTTGCTGAGATTACCAGCATGCTCTACTGCGCCTGGCTATATGCTTCAGTTCTTTTACCATGTGGGTATTTTCATAGCAATGCTTGATGAGCTCAAGATGAAAGTGAGAGAGGGGAAGAAAGAGAAAGGGAGGGGGGAGAGAGGGAGAGAGAGAGAGATATCTCCAAAATGAGGGTCAGTCTTTTATAAGCCAATCTGAAAAGTTTTATATTATTACTTCAGTCATACGCTAATATTTTATATTATTACTTCAGTCACGCAGACCAACTCTGATACCTCGAGGGGAAAAGTCTGGGGCAACTACACAAAGGTGTAAATTCTAGAATGCAAGGATCATTGGGGAGTATCTTGGATTCTAATAAACTCATGCTGGATATCATTGAAAGTACTTATCTAGTTATATGTCTATAAGTCTCTGAAACCAAACTTGAGTTGTCTAGCATTTAGGTTCATATACCTACAGGAGGTATGTTTGGATGAAAAATTCTGGGAATTGTTTTTATTTTAGATATGTGTCAGATCCTCAGATCATTTGGTGTTAGGGCTGCTATCTATGACTGATATACTATAAGATTTCATCAAGTAGGTAGAAGATATTTAACAAGGATACTTTAAAAAAAAAAACGACTTTCTAAACATTTTTGCTTCTCTATAGACCTCAAGTTTAATTTGCTACAGAATAATATTCTGTTTGTTTTATGAGACATCCAGCCTGGACATGGAATTTTTTATGATAGTATATAGTTATAAATTAGTCTTGCCAGTCCTATATTAATTATTTCTCCTACTTCCAGATTGTGGCAATAGTGATGTGAATGAAGAAAATCACATGGATAAATTAGTGGGTATATTTTCTTTGAGTCTTTTTCTTTGGTTTGTACATTGGTCACTTTGAAATACTTTTATGAATTTCTAGTATAAACTGCAAAATTGTGTGTGTGTGTGTGTGTGTGTGTGTGTATGCATGTGTAGGAAATCTATAATGAAACCACAGTTTAGAAAAGGAATTATACGTTTAAAGTCTTCAATTTTGTGAAAACAATGATTCTACATTTCTTCAAGTGGCTGCCATAGAATGGAAATTGAAATCCCTGGGTAGGAAGTGTGCTAGAAATCATAGTATTCCTTTTCAAAGTATTTTGCATCCCCTTATATGTATATTCAGTACTTCATTTCTAACCCCTGCACACTGAATCATGCTGTGATTCATAATACTGTGTTATGTTTTAAATTCAAATATTGTTTTTAAAGGGAAATTGCTACTAATGTTGGCTAAGCTGCACATAATAGTTTAGTAAATGGTTGTAGGTTTGATTCTTCTTGTGTCAATCTAAATGTGAACTAATACTATTCAAAATCCTTTCAAGACATTGAATAATTGTTTCATTTAACTAAATGCTTCACCATATCATATTGATTTATGAAGTACAGTTGAGTTTAGTGAATTTACCTTTTAAAGAAAAAAGTAGTAGGTACATAGTATCTACATAATTAAACATTAAGAGATATCTTTTGAATGCCCACATGTTTTAAGAAAGAGAGAATTTAGTATCTTAATAGAATAATCAAATTATAGATTATTGAAAAATTTCAAAAGTAATGTTTAAGACTTAGATTGCTTGCTAAAAATTTAATTTGTTAAAATATCAATTTTATTGAGATATAATTTATGTAAATAAAGTGCACTGGTTCTGAAATACATTTTGATGAGTTTTGGAAATTTTATTTTTTAATTTTTTTAGTTGTATATGGACACAATATCCTTATTTATTTTTATGTGGTGCTAAGGATTGAACCCAGTGCCTCACATGTGCTAGGCAAACACTCTACCAATGAGCCACAACCCCAGCCCGGAAATTTTACATACACATATAATTGCTGTCACAATCAAGGTATACAACATTTCCATTACCCACAAAAGTTCCATTATGTATTTCTCCAGTCAATCTCTACTTCTCCTAGGCAACCAACTAATACTTACTCCATTATAGATTAGATTAGAATATTCAGGTGTTTCATATAAATACATCTTAATTTGCATTCTTCTTTCTATCACCTTACACTTAGTGCAATTAATTTTTGAGATTCATCCATGTTGTTGTAACTTGTTCATTTCTTTTGTATTCCCGAGTAGTAGTATATTGTATGAATATACCCACAATTTGTAAATTCGTTCATCTGTTGATAGACATTTGGGTTATTTCTTTTTTTTAAATGGTGATAATACCTTTATTTTATTTTTATGTGGTGCTGAGAATCGAACCCAGTGCCTCAAGCATGCTAGGCAAGCCCTCTACCATTGAGCCACAACCCCAGCCCGGGTTATTTCTATTTTTGACTGTTTTGAGTAAAAATGCTATAAGCATTGATGTACAACTTTTTTGTGTGTGTGTGTGTGGACATGTGGTTTCATTTTTGTTGGGTAAATAACTAGAGGTAGAATTGCCAATTTGTGTAAATATACATTTATATAACATTAGCAAACTGTTTTCCAAAGCATTTGTAATCTTTAACATTGCCAGCAGCAATGTATGAGGGCTATAGTTACTCTATTTATGTATTTATTTTTATTTTTAAATATTTTTTTGGTACTGGGGAATGGAATCAGTGTATTCGACCACTGAACCATATTCCAGCCCTGTTTTGTATTTTTTTTTTTAGAGATAGCGTCTCAGTGAGTTGCTTAATATCTCACTTTTTTGCTGAGTCTGGCTTTGAACTTGTGGTCCTCCTGTCTCTGCCTACCAAGCTGCTGGGATTACAGGCATGTGCTACTGCACCTTAGCTTTAGTTGCTTTATATCCTTGGTATTATTGATCATCTTTTTAGTCATTCTCGTATGTGTGTAGTATATATCATTATGGTCTTAGACAAATGTCTAATGACTATGATGTTGAGCATCTTATGTGCTTATTGGCCATTCATATAGTATCTTCATTCGTGAAGTATGTGTCAAATATTTTGTTCATTTTAAGATTGGATTGTCATTTTCTTAATGAGTTGTAAGAGTTCATTATATATTCTGAATATAAAATCTTTGTCAGGTATATATTGAGAATTTCCTTCCTGCTGGTGCTTAGCTTCTTTGTTTGGTACTGGGGATTTAACTCAGGGGGCACTCTACCACCAGGCTAAACCTCCAGTCTCAGTGCTTTTTAAAATTTTTAAAAAAATATGACACAGGTCTTGCTAAATTGCAGAGGCTCATCTTCAACTTGCAATCCTCCTGACTCAGCCTCCTGGGTGTCTGGGATTGCAGGTGTGTACCACTGTGTCCCTCTGTGGCTAACTTTATTTTCTATGACAGTTTCATTAGAATTTGTTTTTCTGTGTCACACTGATGTTGAAAATCTCTTTACACTTGTGAATGAGGATGACTGCCAGTTTCTATTTTTCTTACTGAACTTTTAAGTCTATGGAGATATATTCATTTTTATGGAGTCTGGGAAATAACCTTAAACATTTTTTCCTTCACTTTTTTTCACAGATTTATAATTTTATTCTAGTCCTGATATAAAGCCAAATAAATAATAGATAAATATGTCCATATATATTTCAACAGTCGTTTAATCAAATAGGTAAGACTTTTCTATAATCTCATTAGTGAATTAGTAAGACAGTGTTTTTATTCTAAGGCATAGCTTCTGTTGTTTAATCTACTGTAGTTTTTTGACAGTCTGTTGAACAGTGGTCTGCCATGATATTCATACATCAAGCATAGTGATGTCATTTCTGAAGTCATTACAAGGGAGCAGCCCATTTTAAATTGAAAATTAATATATTAATAATAAATATTTATAACTATAGAAAGTAAATGATAATATAAAAGGTAATTAATGTTTCCTCAAAGCAGCATTTTGTTGTAGGAAAAATGCTGGCCTATGATGAAAGCAAAAAGAATTAGACACTTCAAAACCTTCTACAAGTTAAAGACTGTTTTGCTAACTTTATATATCTTATCTTAGTTAAATATTACAAGAATCCCTTTTACAGATAAAGAAGGCAGAGTCTAAAAAGACAAGGAATCAAGAATCAGAGAGAAAAATTGGAAAAACTAATGTTAATAGTATATTTCTTACATGCTAAGCATATGCTGAAAATGTTGCATACGTTAGCTCATTTAATGTTCATTCACCTGTTATTTTTAAAAATTTATATATGCAGCAGAATGCACTACAATTCTTATTACACATATAGAACACAATTTTTCATGTCTCTGGTTGTATACAAAGTATATTCAACCAATTTGTGTCTTCATACTTTGGATAATAATGTCCATCACATTCCACCATCATTTCTAACCCCATGCCCCCTTCCTTCCCCGTCCACCCCTCTGGCCTATCTAGAGTTCATCTATTCCTCCCATGCTCCCTCTCCCTATCCCACTATGAATCAGTTTCCTTATATCAGTGAAAACATTTAGCATTTGGTTTTTTGGGATTGGCTAACTTAGCATTATCTTCTCTAACTCCATCCATTTACCTGTAAATGCCATGATTTTATTCTCTTTTACTGCTGAGTAATATTCCATTGTGTATATATGCCACATTTTTTTTTTTATCCATTCATCTACTGAAGGGCATCTAGGTTGGTTCCAAAGTTTAGCTATTGTGAATTGTGCTGCTATAAACATTGATGTGGCTGTGTCCCTGTAGTATGCTGTTTTTAAGTCCTTTGGGTATAGACCGAGTAGAGGGATAGCAGGGTCAAATGGTGGTTCCATTCCCAATTTTCCAAGCAATCTCCATACTGCTTTCCATATTGGCTGCACCAATTTGCAGTCCCACAAGCATTTTCCCCCACATCCTCGGCAACACTTATTGTTTGTTGTCTTCATAACAGCTGACATTCTGACTGGAGTGAGATGAAATCTTAAAGTGGTTTTGATTTACATTTCTCTAATTACTAGTGATGATGAACATTTTTTCATGTATTTGTTGATTGATTGTATATCATCTTCTGAGAAGTGTCTCTTCAGGTCCTTGGCCCATTTATTGATGGAGTTATTTGTTTTTTTTGGTGTTAGCTTTTTGAGTTCTTTATATACCCTAGAGATTAGTGCTCTATCTGATGTGTGAGGGGTAAAGATTTACTTCACGTTTAAAGAATGAAGAATGCCACAATCATCTGACATAATAGGTGGCATAATATCATTGTTCCCTCTTTTTAAGATTTAGAGCCTTTTGCCTCTTACAGGTCATTAATCACCCAAGTTTAGGGGAATACTCATAAGAGAAATTACACAATTATTTTAGTTAATAAATAAAGATTTATTAATCTATAACTCTAACATGAGTTTAGTAGATTAAACAGATGTAGATTAAATCTGTGGCTTTAATTAAAATTTCTATGGATTACATCTAGGCATATGAAATAAAAAAGTTACATGTTCATCTGGGTATAATTTGCATTTTCTGCATAATTTATAAAGTAAAATCTCAGGTTATTTTCTAATTAATATTTATTATTGCTTTCATGATTTTTTTCTTTTTTTTTTAATCTTAGAACCTAACTAATCCTTTCCCCCTGTGTTGTATGAAAAGGACTGTGTATGTAGAGAAAGAGAATATACAAAACCTGGGAGGGTCATCTGAGACATAATTTTTATTAGTAGTAATAGTAGTAAAAGTGTGGAAATTTTGGATCTTAAACCATTTAATTACATTTTTAAAAATACTAGTTTGGTTGTACTTAGACCCATCATTTAGGATAGAGTATCACTTATTTCATAGCCTGCATTCTGCTGGTAGAATCTTATCTAGATATTTCTCCACTTGGGTAAAGTTTTTTTTTTTTTTTTTTTAATTGTCTAGGGTTAACTGTCACTACATTATCTTTTGTTAATCAGTTCTGGAACTTTTTGCTATTATTCATCATTGTGGTCAAGAGGATCACAAGGTGCTAAATCTTTATTTATAAAGAAAGTTGAAAAATAAAAGTTGGTTGTCAATTGTTACCTATATATGCAATATATTTTAATAATAGCTTTTAAGCTATTATTGGGTAGTAATGGGTAGAATTAAATATTCTTGAGAAGTAATTCTTAATGTTGGATAAGATTTAATTTTAGAGTAATATTGAATATCAAATGAGTAAAATAATAGGAAATAGAGCATGAGCCATTAAGGTACACAACTAATGTCTCCATAGAATAGTTTAGAATATTCTCCTATATATGAGTAGTATTTCTGAAGTTTCTTGTTTAAAAACTTTGAAATTTTTTTCATTGTGAGGAAATGTAGTTACATGTTTGATACGAACATCCATGAACTTTTCTTTCCCAGATAAAAAACTTTAATATGAAAATTGAAGTCATAGAATGAAGATGTTCTCTCAGCTAAGAATTTCTTTCTAGAAATGTATAAATGCAACTGTCCTTTAATAAATACACATATTTTCAAATTTTCTCAGTAATGTGTCACTGAAAAAACTTTAAAGGTGGCATTGTTACTCACAATAACAATGCAAAACTAGGAAAACGTTTGAAACAGATCAAGTATGCCAAAAATGGGTGAAAAAAATTATCCTCCTTTTTAAAATTAAAGTTTGCCAGTTTAGTATTCATAACAAGTGTATGAATTTCTTAATTACTGAATGTAAAAATACTTATTTTTTTCAAAAGCATTCTCTTTTTTGGAGTTTTTAGAATAACAATGGGTAAGAATGTTTAAATTCTTAGGAATCCTTTCATCTCTCTTATTTTTCATCATTTCTGTTATGTGTCAGGTTTTTGGTTGGAAAATAGTAAAAACTGAATGAAAATAAAATTTATTAAATATTAGGCATCTCAGAATCTGTGGAGAAGGCTAGAAAATGGACCTTGGGAAATGAACAGGAACCAGGGCAAACTGGACCCAGGAACCTGTGCCCAGATCCATCTGCAGGATCCATCTAATTAGAATGCTGTTCTCTGTCACATGTTAATGCTACCATCACTGGATTCTTTCTGTTGCTGTTGCAAACAATTCCTCACCCATGTCTGTGCTTTGACTTACTCTCTCAAGATTCGAAGTTCCCAGTTGGAATATCTAATTGGTTGAGAGTGTATTTGTAGTCTTCAAAGTGTGGGCATCAGTAAATATCCAGTGGGAGGCCATACTCACTTCTGTTCTTTGTTCCCAGGGTTTTGTATATTGGCTGTGGGAGAAACAAGTACTATATATTGGTTATTGATTTGAAGTATAAATTTTATCTTATAGGTCAGTATTTTATTCCACCCAAGTATTGTCTCCTAGCTGACACTGTAATGGAGTCTTCAATTCAGGCTCCATAAGCGGTGAACTGCTTTTTGATGAAAGAATATGTAGGAGCAGTGAAATCCCTGGGTTATCATGGCTTTATTTTTTTTTCTCTGTAAAGCAAGCTCCTTTTTCAGCGTGAATGTGCTGTGATGTGCCAAATGTCCATTACACCTTCACTCAGCTTTTCTTCTCATCTTTTACTCAGTACCTCCAACCTGCAACAATATAAAAGTAACCATAAATAGTCCTAGCGTTCCTCAAGACGAATAGTATCTCTTCTATTTTTTTTTTTTTTTTTTTAGTTTTAGTGGAATTATCCCAAGAGCAAACCTATATGTGAGGACAAGTAATGCATATGTTCAGACATCAAGACTCTTAGTTCAAATAGCATTTTAAACATCAGTTCCTTGTCTCCTTCTTTCCTCTATTTTTGTTTGTTATAGAGATACTATTCTTGTGAACAATTCTGTGAGCATAGTTATCACATTGTCTCCCAGGGATCATGAACTTCTGGCAAGCAGCAAACAAATTTTGATTTACCTTTGTGTTTCCTGCACCTAATACTATGTTTGGGACATATTAGTGGCTTTTTAAAAAATCAAAATAACATATACAGATGGTTAAAATAAAATATTTTATAAGGGTTTATAACGAAAATCAACAGTTCCTTTTCCTATCCTGTCCTACTTCTTAGAGGCCAACTCTTTTAACTTATTAAAAGTTATTGAAAAATATGTTTATCTGACCCTTTGAGTGTGTGCCCCCACACATGCATTGCCCTGGGGATGGAACCCAGGACCTTGCACATGCTAAGCAAGCACTCTACAACTGAGCTACATTCACAGCCCTTTTTATTTTATTTTCAGATAGGTCCCTGTTAAGTTGCCCACACTGGCCTTGAATGTATGATTCTTCTGCCTCAGTCTCCTGAGTAGCTGGGATTATAGGTGTGAGCTACCATGCCTGTTTTATCCTTGCTTCATCTGTTTTGGATGAAGATATATCTATATCTATATATATATCTATATCTGTTTTTATTTTTATGAATAATTACCACATATATTGCTTTAACTATGTAAATTACATTCACTGCAGGGCTAAGTGGCTAAGTACATTTTCTCTCATATGGTTTTCTTTTCCCATCCCTTTGCGTTATTTGCTGTCTATATTTTCCTTCTTGTATAACTTTTTTTTAACCACTCCTGTAATACATATATTTCTTTTCTTAAATAATTTTTATTGGTACATAATAATTATACATAATAGTAGGATTCATTGTGGTATATTCATATATGCACATATATAATTTGATCAATTTCAATCCCTGGTACTTCTCCTTGCTCTTCCATCTTCCCTCCCACTATATACCTTTCTTAATTTTTTTCCAGGTTGTAACATTAAAGCATGACATGTGTGTGCAGCTGCTGAGTTTGGCAGGTTGGATCTGATAGACAATAAAAACATTCTCTTTACATGAGATAGCATTTATTTTAGTAAAAATATGAAAGCAAAAGCAAAAGTGAGAGGCAAAAGAGAAGAAAATACATCACCAGATCTGGGAAACACCAACACCTGAAGTCATATAGCTGGGGAGTCCAGGGGCAGCTTTTCAGGGTCCCGACTGGGAAGTCCTGGGAACAGCATTTTTTTTTTTTTTTAATGGGTGAGACTCCAAAGTCTCATTCCCAGTGGGGCTCCCAAAGTACAAAGAAAGCTCCGTTCTAACAACCTTCATTTCTCCAAGGACTGGTCAGATCCCCAAGAGAGAGAGTCATAGCTTTTGAGATAAGTTAATGTCTCCCGAGTTCTTATGAATGAGCCAAACCTACCAAGAAGTCAGCATTCTTTAGAGGTTCCATCAATAATTTGCAAAGGTCATGGCAGACACACATACAGCGAAGATCTTTAATATTTTTCTTAGCCCTTTACAAGTTCTCCATCACAATATTGTTTTCAAAGTATTTTTTAGTTGTCAATGGACCTTTATTTTATTTATTTTTATGTGGTGCTGAGGATCAAACCCAGTGCCATACACATGTTAGGGAAGGGCTCTACCACTGAGCTACATCTCCAGCCTCACAATAGGTTTTTAAATGAATTTGTTTCATTGTCTTTCTGTTCTAGTCTGATCTGCTTTTTTTTTTTTCCCCTTTAATCTAATAATAGTGCTAGTAACGAGGACTTTTTCTGTTCTCTTGCCTCAATCTCTTTGTTTTCTTTTTTGGATCTATTTCTTCCTCCTTATTCTCTGTTTTGTGGCAAAATATCTTCAAGTAACTTCCTAAGAAAGAAAAATGTTCTGAATCTTCATATAGCTGAAGATATAGTCTACCTTTACACTTCATTGATTGTTTGCCTATAGATTCTAGTTAGAAATGAATTGATCTTTAGAACTTGAGGGCACTGTTTATTGCCTTCTAGGATTCAATGTAGCTAATGACAAGTCTTGTCATTTGTTTTGCAAGAAACTTTTAGGATATTTTTGTCCACGGTCTTATGGAATTTATCAATGAAAAACTGAGGTACACATCTTTTTTCATTGTCTTTTCTGGGCAGGGGTGGGCCCTTTTAGTGTGAAGATCCATATTCTTCAGTATGAGAAATTCTTTTGTGTTAGTCCTTTGATCATTTCCTCATTTTCATTTTTCTTTATTCTCTATTTCAGAACTCCTGTTAATCAGTGTTGACTATCCTAGACTGATCCTTTAATTCTTGTTTTTCTCTTTGCCTTCTATTTGAACACTGTAAAAAAAAATTAATGCATTATGACTCGGATTGTGGCTCAGAGATAGAGTGCTCACCTAGCACTTGTAAAGTCACTGGGTTCGATCCTCAGCCTCATAAAAATTAATAAATTAAATAAAGGTAGTATTAGGCCCATCTACAACTAAAATTTTTTTTTAATTAAATCAATATGTTTCGGTCTGCTTTTTTGCTGCTGTGACTAAAGGACCCAACCAGCACAACTGTAGAGGAGAAAGGGTTTATTCAGGGCTCATGGTTTCAGAGGTCTCCATCCAAAGACAGTAGGCTTCATTACTTGGGGCTCAAGGTGAGGCTGATCATCATGGCAGACTGTGTGGCAGAGAGAAGCCACTCATATGGTGATCAAAAAGCAGAGGGAGAGAGACTCCACTCATCAGATGCAAAATATATACCTCATAGCCATGCCCCCAATGAATCACTTCCTCCAGCAACTCCACTTACCTCCAATTACCACTCATGTAACCCCACGAGGGCTTTAATTCACTGATTAGGTTAAGGTAACCCAATCATTTCTCCTCCGAACCTTCTTGCATTGTCTCACACGTGAGCTTTTGAGGGACATCACATCTTAACCATAACATAAGAATTTGGAGCAAAAAGCACATTTCTGTCTCTGATCCCACATATCCTAGTTCCTTGAAGTAACCCTTATACTAGTTTTGTTACCATCTAGGGGTGCTAGGTTTTTGTTTCTGCTCAGCAAAAATTGAAGAACAGGATACAGAAATAGCAAGCAAGTAGCAGGTTTATTGCAAAAGCAACAGTAACAGACTTTTCCAAAGAGAAGGGATTTGTCAATGAAAAACTGAGGTACACATCTGGTGGGGAAGTTTCCACTTGTTCTTTTTATGGTCTCTGGAATTTCCTAAGGAGGAAATTGTCTCCTCCCCTGTCCATGTTTTCCTCACTGTCATTGATTGGTATCCCCTGTGTTCATGTTTCTATTTTAGTTTTTCTTTTGGATCCCCCTTTTAGGAGCAGAGTACAGAAGTATCTATCTGATTGGGTCCCCTGCTTGTGTCCTCAAGCACTTTCCATCAGCCAAAGAAGTTGACCTCATTAGAAGACCCTCTCCATGCTTCTTTGTTTTGGCCCTGCACTCAACCTCCTCACTCTCCATCTTGCCCTGGCTGCTTCCCCCTTTTTACATCTCCCTCAGGTTTTTTTTTTCCCCCCTTAATCTTCTTAGATGTAATCCCTGCATCATGTTATGGCAGAGACTGTACCAAAATTTTTGTTTTCTTCTTGAGACTACAGCTGAACTAAAGTTTCAAACTTCCTTTGAGGGTTAGATTCAGCCATGTGACTAAGTTCCAGCCAGTAGAAGTGATGTGTAATATTTCAGGACTACAGTTTTTAAGGAACAGCTGGCTAGGCCTCCTTTTCCCCCTTTCTACCAAGAAGATGCACAAAATAATGAGAAGCCTGAAGACTATAAAATAGAAGGAGCCTTGGTCTATAAATCACTGCTTGAAAAATAGCAATAATTTCTACTTTAAAGTGTTACATGGGTGAGACATGAGCTTCTGTTGTATTTTAGCCATGAGATACTCCTTGGCCTAGTGGTGATACCATGTACCACTACCTAATACATAAATGTAGTTATTTTTCCACTTTTTTTTTTTTTTAATTTTTGTAGTCTAACCCAAGGCCTTGTGTGTACACAAGTATCCTACCACTGAGCTTCATCCCCCTCCCTCAGCCTAAAAAACAAGAAAGTGTCTTATTTTTCTTTGTTACCTAACCCTCTTCAGCAAATCTTTCATTTTTAAGAGCTATTTCTTTTGTATTTTTTCACCGGTTCATGCAGTTTTTCTTTGTACATATAATATCTTCTTGACTTTCTTTGAGGCTATAAAAAAACAAACCAAACAAAAAAAATCAAACAAACGTTTTTTCAATCTATATCCAGTTCTCTTTTCTCCTAGTTCATTTTTGTTAGTTTGTTTGTTTACCTTGGCCTGGAAACTCTCTAGGATTCTGATGGCACACTTCCTTCTTTCTTCATTTTTGGATTCTTTTGCCTTGCTTCACCAATTGTCTGCTTTCTGTCTTCCTTAGGGCTACCTTTTGCCCTACCAGGTAACCTCCCTATTTTTCTTTGCTGTGGTGGATTTGTACTTTCCAACTCCCTTATTATTATAGTGAAGCCTGTAGAGGGAGAGGAGATAAATGAATGTGTGCTCTCAGCCTTCCATATTCTGTTGACAGCTGTTGTACTTTTATGTCTGAGTCAGCCAGCTTCACACAAAAAGCTAAAAGAAAAATAGGGACAAACGTTTAGAAATTTGGTTTTAAAAGTATATGATATAGAACAATAGAGCCTTTAATTTAAAAAAATACTCATTTTGATAAGTAGTAAAGTCTCACACTTCCTTTAATTTTATTCTAAATCAGAACACATTCAATAACCCAATTCAATGTCAAGGAACAAAATATTATTTTGTTTTCAAGCTGTATAGACTCCTTTAGAGATTCTGATGCAAAATCTCCTCCTTACTGCCATTCTGTCCTATCCTCAGAGAACTGATAATTTAAAGACTGCATTGCATGCTATAGCCCTTGAATTGTTTAGTTGCATCTAATATGGAAATCGAGTAAACATTTCAAGGGAAATTTTGAACAGTATTTTAGCCAAATGATATAGCATTATTATAGAAGTAAAGATGCTACTTGTGTTTCAAGTTTTAAAATGAATTTTTTTCTATAAAACTATGAGTGTATATTATATTTTCTGTATATAGTTAAAATACATAAAACTGTTAGCTATGCTTCAGTGCTATATCATAATCAGAAAAGCTTGCCTTATGTATACAGTCACTTTTTTGGGGGGGATTATGGCTGAGTCAACCCAGGAGCACTTAACCATTGTGCTATACCCCAGCCCTTTTAGTTTTTATTTTGAGACAGGATCTCTCTAAATTGCTTGGGGCCTCAAAAAATTGCTGAGGATGATTTTGAACTTGCCTCCTCCTGCCTCAGCCTTCTGAGCTGCTGAAATTACAGGCATGAGCCACTGTGCCCAGCCACAGTCACTTGTTTTGAACCTTCATCTACTCATATATTATAGTTTTTTTTTTCATTTTAGCTGCCTTCTAGACACAGAAATCCTTTCAAAAATGAACATCAAAATGTAATTTGCTTAAAGAATGTTTCATTCATTCTCATAGATTTTATAGTCATTCTTTTATAATAAATTTTTTTCTTTGATTTTTGCTCCTTTTAAACTTTTCATTTGCTCTCTCCTCTTTTATTTGACCTTTGTAAAGTAAAGAAGAAGGGACTCAAAGCAGAGGCTCTGCTGATGTGAACAGATCCCATCACCACCCTTCTGTTCCAGCCATCCTAGGAAGAAGTCACAATAATAAATAACAAAATGTGTTACTAGCATTGGTCTCCTGAAAGGAGATTCAATTGCAAGCTGATAAAGAAAATAATACTTGTGTTTTATAATGACTTCATATTAGTAATAAAAATAAAGAATAATTAAAAATAAAAGAAACTAGATAACAGTAAGGTTTTAAAATGAATATAATTTCATCTTACAAAAAGACAATATTTCAAATCTACTTTTGAAGACACACTGCCTATCTAGTATCTGCTAACCATTGTTGTAGCATCCATTTCAGTGAAGGATAGTTACATTGAGAGAGAAGAGAACAGCAATTGCAAATTATCATAAAAGTATAAAGGTGTGAGGTCATTATAGACCTTGATAGTTAATAGAGCACTCAAAATATATTGACATTTGATGTGAACTTTTTTTTTTTTTTTGGTGCTGGGGATTGAACCTAGGGCCTTGTGCATGTGAAGCAAGCACTCTACCAACTGAGCTATAACACCAGCCCAGATGTGGACTATTTTTGATTACAGAAAAAGGTGATTCATTTTTACATACATATATCTACAAGAAAAATCTCAGGTTTATAAGATTAATCCTTCTATTATTCTGTTTTCCCCCTCTGTAACATACAATGAGTAACTGATGTTAGTTTTTCAAAGGGCAAAAGAATTGTTAAATCAAAAGTTATATGTATAAAATAGAGAGTATTTCAAGGAGAGTGAAATCTATCAGTGTTAGAGTAGGTGTTAATTTACCATCGTAAGTTATCCTTTTATTACCATGATCTTGTTAAACAGTGTTTTCGATACATATAATATATGATGTATATATGTGAATAT
The DNA here is from genome assembly GCF_001458135.2 of Marmota marmota marmota. Classification (NCBI taxonomy): domain Eukaryota; kingdom Metazoa; phylum Chordata; class Mammalia; order Rodentia; family Sciuridae; genus Marmota; species Marmota marmota. Next base: position 25,465,508 of record NW_025999977.1, on the reverse strand, counting down.
ATTAAGACAGAATTCTCTAAATAATAAAAGTAGTCACCAGAGAGAAGATCTCTGTAAAATGAGAGCATTTGTGTGTGTGTGTGTTGGGGGGGGGCTGATGGGGTGGGGATTGTGATCATTAATTA
>NW_025999977.1:25446840-25465358 GCF_001458135.2 Marmota marmota marmota | reverse complement strand
GGCTTATGCTTGCTTTACAGGGTAATTTTGCTTTGCTTTTCATTGCGGGTGGCGGGGGGGGGGGTATGGGGTGGGGATTGTGACTTAATTGAATAAGAGAATAGCTTTTTGCTTCTACTGTTGTAGTATCCTCAAAGTATTCCATCAAGAACAGAGGTACTCTTGGTAGAGCCTAAGGAATAACCTACCTTGTTGTCTCTGATGTTACCAATCTGAGCAAACATATGGTCTCCATCAAATGTAGTTAGGGCCTGGAATCACACCGTTCATTTTCTTTTTGTCTCCTTTAGCAGCCCTGAAGAGTTTTCACCAAATTGTAAATGGAGTCAGGTAATAATGTTTGCTTCTGAGCTTTCAGAGGAAGCTGTTTATTTTAGTAGGCAATTTTCATGTGTGATGGAGTGAAATGTTGAGAAGGCAGCCTCTCATCAGTGGACAAACAATGCCTAAGAATTTAGCTAATGGCCCCCCTTCAGTGCAGAGAATAGATGGCAACAATTGTACTTGCAGACTAGACCCAGAGCTACTTGCTTGGCTGCTAGGTGTTAATGCAAATTTGTTCTTCAGCTCATTCAACCCTGGGGCTCCCATCCTTTGATTTAATTAAATGTAATTGGTTACATTGCTCCTCCCAGGCCCCTGAGGTGTTTTTGTTTATTGCTTACTCTTTGCAATAAAGCTTCAATTCATGGCACAAAATGCTGGATAAATAAGAGTCTTTTTTTCCTGTGTTGGATTTGCTGGGAGATTATTTCCTTCAAATAGTTTGGCTTTACTGTTAAAAGTAAATGACCAGTGAAATAAACTCATGGGTGGCTAATGTAGCATATCCAGAAGCAAGGAATTAAGTAGGGTAAATTACGTGAGATTAGGAAAAGATATGAAGTTGTAATGTTAAATTAGTACTGATTAGCAAGAGTACTGTAAGAGCTATCAACACTGAAAATAAATAAGGTTTTAATAAGTGAGACTGTCATTGTTGAAACACATTATTATTAAAAAGTTACTTTAAAATTCTAGTTATCAAATAGTCTATAAATTCATCTTTTAGTCATGCTGAATACTCTTATAAATATGCAAGCGGCATTGTTGGGGACAATGTGAGAATGATATTGACTTAAATTAAGTCAGCACAATTACCTATTACTTTTTGATGAAAGATCTTTTTTTCTCTTGTGCATTAAGTATATATTTTCTTTCTACCTGAAGATATCATTAAAAAGTATTTTTGTTAAAATGATATTTTTTCCTTCTCAAAGTTTTTAATCTTAATTTGGGATGTGGGATAAATTACCTTTTATTAATTTCTGAGAAAGAGCTCAGAAACTTATAAAATTAAGAAAATACCATTATCACTCATTAATTCAGTTTTAAGTATGAACATGTATAAATCATTTTCCTCTTTTTGTCCCTACCAATGAAATAAAATAGCTTGCCAGAAACTGTTATTTATTGTGCTGTTGCCTGGTTAGTTCCTTTTTTTGCTTTCCTCTTTTCCTCATCTTTATTTTTACCCCCTTTTTTTAAAATTGTAGAGGTATAAGACACTACATCAATGACATTTTCATTAATGCAATATACTTTCTAAATCATGCTGTGTCACAGGCCTAACTCATATCTGTTCTAATGGAAAAAATGAAAAATCCATGATAAGAACGTAGGTATTCTCAGTGCAATAGAAGGCTTCAATTCCTCACAATAGGATTGTTTTGCAGATTTTTTTTTTTTTCCCTAGGCCTCTCTCACATTCTGTTGCTGAGGTATTGGGGTTTTAGGCTTATTATGTTGTGCTATCAGATTAGGCCTTTCTTCTGGTGGATGCCCCTGATGAAGACCAAGAGGGTAATTATAATAGAAAATCAGAAAACAATCCTCTTGGGAGGTAGGGAACTGGTCTCATATGTCAGCTCAATGGTAAGTGTTCAGGAAGAAATCAAGTACCATATACATGTCTTGGAAATGATCTGTTAAAAAGACTGTGCTTCTCTTTCAGAGTGAGTGATAATTAGCCCCCGTCAGCTCAGGTGCAGACAGAAAATCCATCTGTGGTCCTGGACCCAAAAACTTAAATGGAAATTACATGCTTTCTTTGCTAGTTGGGTTCAGGATGATTTAACATTTTGCCTGGAGTCACAATTTAAAATAACCCTTGTGCCAAATACAGGCAAATAAGAATGTCGACCATATTACAATGTGGTGAATCCTAAGGGTTTTCCTTATAAAGGGAAATGTAATGTCATAGACAGAAGGGAGGAAAATGTTCAGTGGTCTTTTAGATAAAACCAGATACTCTTCTCTTGTACTTGAGTAATTTTCCACCCTACATACTGATAATAATAAACCCATTGCTCGTCCCCTGACTGTGACTCTCCTGAATCCACAGCTTTGATTGGAAACTCTCAACCCTGACAGGCCTCCGGAGCACTGATTAAAAGGCACCCTACACACTTCCTTCATAAACATTTGGCAGATCAGGAAGTGCTGAAAAGCGATGCCCCTGGCTCTCTGAAGAGGATACTGGTGGGAGAAGAAATAGAACATTTTCCCTCTTGCAGCTGTCAAAGAGTGATTATGTCAAATGGGTTTTCAAGGAGCCACAAAGTAATTACAGGGTAACTTTTTGACATTATTTTCCAATGTTTGACTCAGCAGATGATGGTGATTAATTGGTGTGTATTATTTTATGGCTCCCTGAAACTTTGATACTTTATATAGAGGTCAGACTAAGTTTTCATTTAGACTAACAGCACTTTTGCCTTAAATTTTAACATGTTAATGTTCCCTTGATAAGAGGTGATTTTCTAAACTATCTTTTGGGGGCTAGCAGAAACTATGTGTGGGCTACCCTTTACATGTAGACTTTTTTTAAAAAATCATGTAGTTTCTATGAAATATGTAATTCTTTTTCTAAGCTGTTATGGTTAACTTCTGTGGCTATTGAAAGAATTAAATGAGTTAAACAAAGAAAAATGCTCAATTCTTGGAAAATGGTAAATACTCAGTAAATGTCAGCTTTATTAAGACATGACATAGTAATCATTAAACTTTGGAAGGATATTTCCTTGTATGCTATCTCACTAATACTGTGGTCCAGTTGGTGGGGAGGAATCTGACAGCCTGCTCATTTTCTTCTGTACTTGTTATCAGAGGAGGTCTGTTAATGGCTTACATCTTATAAACTTTAGTTCAATTTAAAATAACTGAGAATATTTAAATACAATGCATTTGGAATATATTTACATTTCTTTTTTTCCAGGACATATCTTACATATGAATGTCTATTAATTGATTTGATTTTAAGCAAGTAATTGATTTGGATAAACCAGGATCTGGATATTCATGACTGATATAATAGGAGCTAAGAAAAAGTATTTAAAATAGTAAGCAATAAATAGAGTGGAACTTCTATTGTTTTACTGAATTTGTAAATTTTAAGTGGATTTTTTTTCAGATCAAAGTTGTCAATGATATGAGGTGTATTTGGTGATTTTAAGGTTTCATTGGCTTGTATGCTGTTCATAGCCAAAATATTTTTTAAAGAAAAATGAAGTAGTTGACATTCTGAGAATTCATAGTACTTTATATTTAGCCTAAATAGAAGAAAAATCTTAGATTTCTTTTTTTGCCTTTATTTCAGATAAAATAATTTCCATTCATAGACCCCAAACTATTTACTAAAAGAATAGTTCTGCTGAGCTTGTGAATGTCATATGAACAACTTGGTATGGCATAAACATTAATATTTGATTGGCTTTTTAAAACATGCTTAAATATAGTTTATGTAACTAAATGCTTTTGGTTAGAATTAAAAATTTTTTATGTATCAATATCTCATTCAATTGTGCCAATTTTTGTAAATTTAAGGGAAATATCTTAGAATCAATTATCTTGCTATAATGGCACCTGCCATGTCCTTTTGTATAACAAATGCATTTATTTGTGTGGTGGTGTGTCTGTAGGCTGTGGGTGTGTGTCTTGTAAATAAATGAAGTAGGTGAGCTATTTATCTACTGTGCTGCTTCTGCCTGCCAACTATATATATCATCAACATTCCAGGTACAAAAGACGTGTAACCAGTCCAACTGAATAGTCCTCCTTTGTTTCCACACGTGTTTCACAAAGAAAGGATGTTGCTCTCATGGTAACAGAAGGATTATAGTTTAGGGTTTACAGTGCCATCTTTTATTATGTGTATTCTGAATGAAAAGAAACCAAGTATTCAACTGTGGACTGTTTAGTACAGAGGGATTTTTTTTTTTTTTTTTTTTTTTTGGTGTGGGGGAGTGTTGGTTGAGGTCTCCATTGATAGGATATTTTAGACTTTTAAAAAACCATCTGTTTGTAGGAAGCACAGGGGTGCATCCGTCTGTTGGATTTATTATGTGTATTGTAAAGAACAGATGGCTTAGCAATAGGTTTACCCTTCTGTAGGAATTTGTTGTTTCTAAAAGTAACAAATCTTTGTCTTTCAGTATTAACACATTTTAGGACATGTGACTAAGGTTTGATTTCATTCTAAAATAATGGTCTCATTGACAATCTCATCTACAAATCTCTCAGCAACTGACTAAACCTTCTCTGTTGCTCTGAGTCATTGGCTCCCTTGCTTTACTCAAACTTTATTTTTGATGTTTGATATTTTTTATTCCCTACCAGAATTCTTAACAGGAAGTGCTAAGTGCCTAAGACATTGCCAAATCTGAAGATTAGACATATTTACTCTCTATGATTTCATGGATACTTATAAAAAGAAATTATTGTACGTAGGCAACTCTATTTTGGGGTAAGTAGCTCAGCTTTCCCTTATTTAAGTTTTCCACAGCTCTTATATTTTCTTTTTCTTTTTCTTTTTTTTTTAAGAGAGAGAGAGAGAGAGAGAGAGAGAGAGAGGAGAGAGAGAGAAAGAGAAATAATTTTTTTCTTAATATTTATTTTTTTTTAGTTTTCGGCGGACAAAGCATCTTTGTTTGTATGTGGTGCTGAGGATCGAACCCGGGCTGCACGCATGCCAGGCGAGCACGCTACTGCTTGAGTCACCTCCCCAGCCCCTCTTATATTTTCTTGAATTATTATTATTATTTGTTCTTTTGTGAAGTATGCTGTAAGGTTCTTAAGACTAGAGCCCTGCTTACTTTTCTTTCCATTAAGTAATTAAATATATTTTTTTTGCTGGTGGCAATGGTGCATGCCTATCATCCCCATAATTTGGGAGGCTAAAGCAGAAGGATCACAAGTTTGAGGCCAGTCTCAGTAACTTAGACCTTATCTCAAAATTGGGGATGTAGCCCAATGGTAGGGCATCCCTGGATTCTGTTTCCTACTAACCAAAAAAAAAAAAAAGTATTTTTATTTTATATGGGAATAGGTACAAAATGAAATTTATTATATGTAAAAATGCATTCTACTGTAAATTAATTAATTAATTAAATTTTTTAAAAATGAAATTTACGATATACATATAGTTAAGGATTAACAGAAAAACAGATCTGTGAATCCAATTCATTAAGGGAGTTAGTTATCTAAGGCAGTAAGAAGGGGGCATGTTTATAGGTAAGGGAGGGTAAAAAGAAAATGTATCCACTGGGTGGTGATCAGAAATATCTTTCATTGAAATGAATACTAGTCTCCAGCCCAGTTACCCAAGCTGCCAATAGGTATGTCCTTTTTTTTTTTTTTTTTTTTTTTTTATAATTTTTTTTTTTTTTAGTATTTATTTTTTAGTATTTGGCGGACACAACATCTTTGTTTGTATGTGGTGCTGAGGATCGAACCCGGGCCGCACGCATGCCAGGCGAGCTCGCTACCGCTTGAGCCACATCCCCAGCCCCGGTATGTCCTTTTTGTTTGCATAGTTTTGTGACCATCATCTCAGGCAGTATGATGGTTACACTGGTATTTCCTTATCTGGTTTCTGAATAAAATTCAGATTTATTAAAATTAAACTTCTGTAGAAAAATACTTAATCTAATTCAAGGTAACTTCAATTTTTGTTAAAGTCTCACTTGATTGAAATGAAATTTGGATCCTTTCTCTCTCTCTCTCCCTCTCTCTCTCCCTCTCCCTCTCTCTTTTGAACCAAAGGCATATATAGAAATCTAAAGACCTCTACATTTCACATCCCTCCTGATTCTCTGCTTTTATTGTTCCCTGAGCTTGTCATTCCATCTTTTCAGACCGGTAGAGATTGTAAACTGTTGCCCCTCAGTAAAATTTAATCTCCTGTTGGCCAGTTGGTGGCTGGCTCTTCTGTTTTTAGAGGTCTTTGTTTATATCTGAATTCTTACACCATCCTTTTATATTGTAATTATCTGCTTACTTGCCAGTGTCCTTAGCAGAAAGAGTAGTGACCTTGTTATTCATTGTAACCTCCCTAAGATCAATAAACACAAATCTGTTGAAGGATTGTGTGTGTGTGTGTGTGTGTGTATGTGTGTGTGTGTGTGTGTGTGTGAGAGAGAGAGAGAGAGAGAGAGAGAGAGAGAGAGAATCCAAAAGAGGATATCCAGAGATGCTATTAATTCTCCTCATTTAAAGATTTGGTGAAATTCAGCTATTTTATGAAAGCTTTCCTTCCACTTTTTAGCTGAAGATTACTAGTAGGTTTCCAACAAAAATGACAGAAACCTAGCCTGCTAATTTACTGTTTATATTTGCATATTTTAAACTAGGACCCCAAATGAAAATATGGAATATGAACCACGATTTGAGACCAAATCAATTAGAAAATATTAATACTAAGTTTGTTGTTATTTCCAACTTCACATAATGGCATCCTGTTGTCTCTGAGGCATGTATGTTTTGGAATATGAGCATCGTTAGGTTCTTTTGAACAACTATACACCATCTAATGAATTTACATACATAAATACAGCTAATTAACATTTGTTTATTATTTAGCATTTCACTGCTATTTACTAACAGATTTCAAGACAATAGACAATTTTGTAACCTCAGTTTTATAAAAACCACTAGTATTTTCAGTCCCTAGCAACCATTTAGTATGTAAATTAGGTATTCTCAGCCTTAATGTACTTCATTTTTATAAAACAAATACATCATTAATCTGATTAAGTTCTTGGATGGGAGTGCTGTCCTCAGATCATTGTGGATCATTTATTGTTGGGCATGCATCCAAAAAAAATTCAAGCATGGCACTTACAGTCTAGGTTTAGGAGAATTGTTGAAATCTCCTAAATGACATTTTCCAGAAGAATAGAAAGGCACTGCTTACTTACAATTGCAAGCATTACCTAAAACTTAATGATGTTCTTATCCTTAATTGTAACTCAGTTTGATGATGATTCAGTGCCTGAAATTATGCCATGTTTTGCTTTGATGTTATAAAATGTATAATGAAATAAGGTGATCCAAGCGAATCAAAAATAGATTCTGGCTTTCCAGTAGTGACTTAATCACTATGTTTCTGAATTCACAAGTTATTTGACTGTCATGGCTATTATTTGCTATGCCTTTAGCTTTTAGTCAAATTTACTACTAAGAACTGAGAATGTTTAATATTAAGGTTAAAGAAAGTTCATGATGTTTTCATTTATACAGCAGATGGACCTTTTCAAGAAAATTTAAAACAAAATTATTTGAATTCTGCCTCCTTAGTTCACAATTTGCAAAGTTGTATATCCTCCTTTGGGAGGTAGTCTGTCGAATAAATCATGATACAGTAATGGTTTTCATTTACAGAATGTCTATCATTGTAGCTCATTCAATCACCTAGAAATCCTAGGAGGTTGGCAGGTGTATTCCCACTTCACAGGTTATTAAACAGAGGTTCAGAGAGGCTTGGGTAGGTGTGTAAGGGCATACATATAGTAGGTAGTTAACCCAGGACTCAAACTCAGTTCTCTTTCTAAAGCCTTTGCCTCCACAGAAGAAAGTAGAGACACATTAATTTATAAGGCCCACTAGGCAGAGATCATTCTGAACAGGGGTTTGCAAACTTTTTCTGTAAAAGGTCACAGAATAAATATTTTAGTATTTGAGGGCCACATAAGATTTTTATTGCTTAATCTGTTATTTTTATTTTTTAAAAGAAATCATATATATGTGTATATATATATATATATATATATATATATATATATATATATATATATTTGTTTTACTTTCAACTCCAGGGCCATAAGAAACATGATGAGATTTGACCAAAAGTCCTTAGTTTGCCAACCTCTGATTTAAGACAGGGTCAATGAACCCTATATAGTCCGTCAGGACTATATTATTACTGTCAGCAATAAAATAATTTATCCCTACAATAATGTTTTAAGCATAAAAATGAATAGATTATGTTTTATATACCCTTTTAAAGAAAGTGTGAAAGCATCACATCTTGAATTTTAAATCAAATAAAATAATATTTGGGTTTTTAAAGTGATGTCTTGGATATTTGGAACATTCAACTTCTTGAAACCCTTCATAACAGATAAAATGAAAGGTTGTATTACTGAGTGGATTTTTGACAATCACAGAATTTGTCATTTTAATTTCATTCTTGAATGTTGAATTTTATTTAAAAAAATCATATCTCCTTGATATTTGCGTGCTTTCAATTCTGTCCATAATTCCCCACCCACCTTCCGTGGTGCTGGGGATTGAAGCACATGCTTTATCATTCCAGCCTATTCCTATTTTTTTTTTTTTTTTTGTATTGGGGATTGAACCCAGTGGTGCTTAACCACTGAGCCACATACCCAACCCTTTTTATGTATTTTATTAGAGACAGGGTCTTGCTGAGTTGCTAAGTGCCTTGCTAAGTTGCTGAGACTGGTTTGAACTTGTGATCCTCCTGCCTCAGGCTCCCAAGCCACTGGGATTACAGGCGTGTACCACCCACCCAGCCTATTTCTAAATTTTTGATATTGCAGTCTACTGGTTCTTCCCCCCACCCCACAGTATATATTTTATTGATAAACTACTAGGGAGTGAACCATAGTGGCACAGCCTGTAATCCCAGCAATTTGAGGGGTTGAGGCAGGAGGATATCAAGTTTGAGGCCAGCCTGGGCAATTTATTGAGACCCCATCTCAAATAAGAAATTAAACGGGCTGAGGATGTAGCTCAGTGGTAGAGTGCCCCTGGGTTCAGTCCTTTGTATCACATACAAACAAAAACCTAAGGGGTAGCTGAGGAAATGATTTTTTATCCTTAAGAGAAAAACATCTTAGCCCTGGGGTGTAGTTTAGAGGTAGAACATGTGCTTAATATGGGTGAGGCCCTGGGTTTAATCCCCAGCACAAAAGGAAAGGAGGAGGCAAAGAAAAGAAAAGAAAGAATTTTGTAATAGTAGTTGCCAGGTATCTGAGGTTCTTGATGATAGGTGATGTTTATCTGCATATGAACGTTTCTGTCTTTAAGTCTTTTTTATTTTTTTTCTTGTTTGGATTATTTTCTTTTTTTAGAAATTTTTATTTATTTTTTTTAGTCATACATGACAGCAGAATGTATTTTGACATATAATACATACATGGAATGTACATACATCAATCATATTGTCTATTCTATTCTGCTGCCCTTCCTATCCTCCCTACTCCTCCCCTCCTCTCCCATTCTTTCTCTCTATCCAATCTTTCTTTAACTCTTTATCAGTAATGTACTATCAACAGACTAAAGGGAATTGGACTTTTGCTCCAGTCCCTTTCCTAAAGGCCCAGACAGTGTTACAGAGGGCAGTTGCTCTCCTGATTAATGATGGGGGAATGGCAGGAATTAACCTGGGTGTGTCTCAGTCAGAGGCAATAGCATAGCCAAGGCCCAGAATCGAAGTAAGAGGGCTCGGTGAAAGTTGCCACAATTTGCTAATCAGTAAGACTTAAGTTGGAACCTCTGGGGGAGAAAACAGGTGAGACTGCTGGGATCAGAAAACCTAGACTGTGAAAGGCCTTTGGACCCCATCCCAAAAGTAATATGATCATATCTGTGCTTTAGAAACATTTTCACTGTGGCTGTATGTGAAGAATGGAATGGAGTTTTAATCTTGGAAACTGGTGAGAGTCAGTGGAATATGAGCTAGAACTAAAAAGGGAATTGAAAAAGATGCACGGAAGTTAGTAGTTTAGTTAAATATGGATGTCAATGAAAGATTTGTGTGTGCTATAATGGGATTGCCAGTAGTATCATACTTTGTACTGAAATTTTTAGCTGCCATTTGTTTCTAATTTTTTGTGGTACTACTCATTCACCTAATTAATTTTAACAATGTTGATTTTGGGAAATCGATATTTTAATTTGTTGGAACATTTTTACCTGCAAAGCTTTTATGAACCAGTATTGGTAAAAGTTCAAGGAACAGACCCCATCTGGAGTTTTAAAGGCTCATTCATCTTTTCTGTTTCTCTGGGACTTGGCAACATGGTGGACAGAAATGTACAAATCAGCACATGATGTAAATGTACCCAGCACATGATGTAAATCTTTAAAAGATTGGCCTACTTTGAACTATATTTAGGATTTGTGCACTATATCATGAGTAGTTGCAATAGTTATATGTGGTGTGACCAGTAGGATTCAGAAAACAACTCCAAATTTCTGATTTTGTGATTCTGGGTCTCCATCAAGGCATATGCTCTTCCTTTTTTGCCACCTCTCTCAGTTTTATTGAAGGTAAAAATATAGACAAAGTGCATATTTGTTTTAAGCTCTTCAAGTATATTAATTCATGTCAAGAGTTATCTTGGCTGTAACTCTATCAGGAAGTTACTTTTTTGCTCCATAAGGAAATTGGGGCACAGACAGGTTAAGTAGTTTCTTAACTAGATCAAGGTTACTCAGCTAGTAAATGGGGAGTTGGAATTTAAACTCAGACATCCTGGCTCCAAACTTCATGTTCTTAACCATTTCACTATATTTCCTCTCAAACATAACATTATACTCGGGTCTTCTTGCTGTTAAGCCAGAATTAGTGAATTAATTTCAGTTAAACATCATTTATCACATTAAATTGATGACTTCAATGGAATTTATTTGGTCTTGAGATTTTGTCTATAACTTGTAGACTTGTGTTGGTTCTAAGGTTATAGAAAAGCTACAAATATAAGAATGTTACATTTGTACAAAAAATTTTAAGAATAATATAAGTGAACATTAGAGTGGTCCTCAGTAAGTGAACATTAGAGTGGTCCTCAATTTTTTTGTTTGTTTACTTTTTTATTTTTGCTTAAGTTTAGGAAACACTAGCCTGTGGCATAGAGCCAGGCCTGGAATATACTATTTAGTTCATTAAAGTTATGCTCCTTGTCTTTAGTTTGATTACTTACATCTCCACCGTTACACCTTATACTACTGGAACAGTAGAAGATGCTTGTCTTCAATGATTTCTTTCAGAAACTTTGTCATTGGATTCTGACATTTCTTCATTTGCAGCAATCCTAGCCACTGGGAAAGTTTTCAGATGAATCTAGGTACTCCCAGAACATTGCTGTCCAGCAAGTGCAGAAAAAAAGAACTGAAAGAGGGGGTAGGGAGCAGGGAAGTGGAACAGTAGCTTGAATGGAAAGGAGGTCAAGAGAGACTGCTCAGGTGTGCTTTTTCTTGTCTTGCTATGAACTTTGCATAGGATTATTTCTTCTTATCCTTACCTCCAATTCAGAGTAGGTGCCATCTGCCAGGAAGAAGGGCACAGCATCCTGTTGGCCTCTCCCTGAGCTTGTTTGGTGCCTTTAAAAATTTTTTTCCCCATAATCCCACAGTGGTCTGTGCTCCCTTCTATCATTTTGCATCCAAATAATTTTATAATTATTGTGCCTATAAGCTGATGGCTTCAACAAAGGGATAGGTGCTAAATGAACAGTAATAGTAAAAGTAACCATACTTTCTTGTCCTCATTTTCCCAGAGCCATTGTGTTTTTTCTTTTCTAGCCACCATTTGAAACCCAAAATTGAAACCACCATGCACTATTGTAAAAGCATTAAAAACTCTCTCTGGACACAGTTTGCTACACAGCATTATTTCTCGTAGGCCTAGCTCTGTCTGTTTCTGTTCCAGTGACTTTATTCTGCTGTGAATCACCTCTTCCACATCCTTAGTTTCTCCTTTTCTTAGAATCATTTCCATCAGCAAACAAAAATGTTGTAGTATGTCCTTTGTTAAAAATAATTCTCTCTTGACCTCATTTCCATTCAAGCTACTGTTCCACTTCCCTGCTCCCTACCCCCACCCCCCTTTCAGTTCCTTTGAAGAAAAACAACTTGTTAGAGTTGGTTCTAGTTGCTTCCAGTAAGTTTTTTTCTGCACTTTCTGGACAGCAATGTTCTGGGAATACCTAGATTCATCTGAAAACTTTCCCAGGGGTTAGGATTGCTGCAAGTGAAGAAACGTCAGAATCCAATGACAAAGTTTCTGAAAGAAATCATTGAAGACAAGCATCTTCTACTGTAGGCAAAGTTCTCATTGGCAGGATTCAGCTTCTCATGTTTTCTGGCAGTCCCTCCATTTCACAGATAGGGCTTTTTATGGTGTGGTACAGGTCAGAATGAGAATAGGGGTGGGGTAGTTAGGAGTGAAGGGTGCTGGATTAGGAGGAGATGATGAAAAAGGTTTTGTATTTGTTTTAAACTCATACAGATTTCATCAAGATGTACTGATTTGAGCTGGCATGGACTGCTGTATCCACTAGTTCCATGATTCTAGCATAGCCCATAATTTCCTTGAAGTTCTCTAAGTTTCTGAAAGCCAGCCTTGGTTCTTCAACTCTAAGTTACTTCAGGATCTCAGGGAAATCATACAAAGAGTGGTCTTTGTAGCAGTACTAGAAAATGCACTATTATTCGAATTTTTTGAATGACGAAACTATATTCAGATTGCCCCAAAGTACCAGGCTAGTAAATGCTAAATGTCAATGTCGGGATTGGAACTATGGCTTTATAAAATTAAAATTAAGATAAAACAGGATTTAAATAAATTGAGTTAAAATTAACTTTCAGTTCATCAGTCAATTAGACATATTGCAAGTATACAAGAGACACAAGTGGCTGTGACTATCACATTGGACATACAGGACACTTATATTAGAAAGATCTATGAAAACGGTGCTACTTCAAACCTAATCATTTTCTTTCTTTTTCCTTTTTTTTTGAGATGGAGTCACACTATGTTGCCCTGGCTGGTCTCCAACTCATGGACTCAAGTGATGGTCCCTTGTTAGTCACCTGAGTAGTTGGGACTATTTATCAGTACGTGTGTGTGCCATCATGCCTAGCTCAACAAGTTCATTTTCCACAGAAGTATCCCACACTCCTAAAATTCTATGCTATCCATACTGATCCTAATTGTGAAACCTTTGTTCTCTTGCTTATTTTTTTCTCATTATCCATTCTTTGATATTATGTTTCTGTATAATTCTTCTTTTACTTGGAGTAGTCAGAATTCTCCATTTCTTTAACCTACATTTCTCTTTTCTCAAAATGACCTGTGTTGTGTTAGCCTTGTCACATCTGCTAATTTGAATTTCACATCACAAGATGAACATTAGTGTTGTAGTTCATCCTTACCTGGCCACTACCTCAAGGATTTACCTGTTAGATCATGTTCTCCCCCTTGATCTATCCCTTTGGTTTCACTTCCTTAACATTCCCCCACACACACTCATATTTTTTTTATTTGCTCTTTGTTAAATGCCAGAACACTTTTCTTGTGACTCAATACATGTTTATATTCAAGTTTCTCTCAGTTTAAGGTGTCTAGATACTTGAAGTTCATGTCTTTTGATTTGACTTGATGGAAAATAGTTATTCATTCCCCGCATTATGAGTTTTCAGGATTAGAAGATTCTTTGACCTTTAAATTATGACTAATAATTTGCCTAAATCAGTGCTGGTGGGTGATAAGATCCAGGCTAAATCACATATGAGTTATCGTATCAGAATAATAACTGTAAGGTCTTAATTCTCAGACTATGTCATCAAGCTTGCAAATAGAGAAGTCTTGAGAACTAAGACTCTAGCTTTATCCATATTGCTAAGCTTGATAATGCATACTGTGTTCTAGCATGGACTGTAGCATAATGTCAAGCATACCATCTTGTGTATTCAGTAATACAGAAGATTAACTGTATAAAAAGGTAAATTGTAAGGCTCACCACCTCTTAGTTTTTTCTTCTCTTTTTGTTTTCCTTTAATCCAGCATCAAGTGAGTAACACATGCCTTTGCATACTTTTTACTTTGGTGAATTGGTGTGTGTGTGTGTGTGTGTGTGTGTGTGTGTGTGTATATAATTCAAATTTAGAAAGTGCTAGGTCTTCTACTTTATCACTCTATAGATATGTTTTCTCTTTATACCAACTAGATTACTGTAGGTGATTTGGAGACTTGATAGCTACAAATCAGTCTTGCATTTTTGTATCTATTCTATTTAAAGCCCCAGTTTTCTGTGAATTTTAACAAGGAAGCTTTTATTCTAGAAATAACAAAAAAGGAAAATATCCTCTTTTATATAGACTTCTGACTTAAGATTTTTTTTTCTTTTATCATTTGCTGTGTATAACTACGTGAAGGGTAGATGGGGGCAAAAGAGGCTGCCCCATACATAGCCCTTTAGAGAAAAGATGTTGGGCTAGCCCTCAAGTTGGCCTTTGAGAAGCAGGTAGCTCCCTTGCTGCTGAATGCATGTGCTGGTAGCAGCCTGGGTATAAAGGCATCAAGCTGAGTGTGCTCCAGATGTTTATCCTTATCCAAGAAGGATTCCAATCAGAGAGAAGAAAGAACTGCATAGAGGCTGCAAATAAGGGAAAAGGTGTGACTGAGCCCTACCAGTTGCCTTACAGAAGCATCAATAGCCCCAGTGGAGGAAAAGTCAGAAGTCCAATAGTCTTGGTTATAATTACCACTACACAGCGTGTGTGTTACATAATACATATGTGTGTGTGTTATATAATCAAATAAGTATAAAACAAAACTATGTACATATATTATTTCTATGTATATGTTTAATATGCATATATATTTGCATATGTGTGTATGATTTTTTATATCCATTTTTCATTGATTGGTCTAGTGCCAAGTTTTTCATGATTATGGCCCCCTTGGAGTCTCTTTTCAGAACAGACTTGAAACCTGTGATTTCTAGGCCCTATCTGTCATTTCTTGCCACTGAGCTATGTTGTATTTCCACATTCCCTGAACAGGTCAAATCTTTTGACAATTCCTTGCATTTCAGCATAATGCTACCTCTGCCTCAAAGGTTCTCCTCTTAATTTTCTGACAGACTTCTGCTGATGTTTCTAAATACAATTGAAATCCTACACACACACACACACACACACACACACACGCACACACCCTTCTTAAGTCCCATAATTCTTTCCTTTGTGCTCCCACAGCACTTAGTTGTCCTGTTATATAGCATTTAGCACATGTAATTATCAGTCTGTCCACTGGAGAGATGCTGGAGCAGAGTTTGTTTTAATATCCTTAACATCTAACACAGACCTAGACCTATAATAGGTGCTCAATAAATGTTTGAATGACTAAGAATAAATCAATGAATAAAATATACCCCCTTGTGTCTGCAACATGCCCGAGTTCTTCCAACCCACCTTCTTTTATGCTGCTTTTCTTTATATTCTTCCCTGCCACATGTTCTTCTGTCTTACCTGGTAGATTTTAAAGCTGAGGAAATTTGTGTTTGAAGATTTAAAATATAGTGCTTTGAACTCCTTAGAGGAAAAGTCTATGAATAAATAATTAGACTCATTTCACATCAAAATCTAAAGTGTGAAAAAATGTTCATATCATTTGGTGCTTTATTCACTTGTATGGTAATCTAATGGCATATCCATTGTTAACACTGAACTATACTGAAATATTTTACTCTCGGGGCTTTTCATCTGACAAAAGAAGGCTTTTTGAAAACGAAAAAGCTCCTTTCCCTGGTATGCAAAGCATAGCTCCTGTCCCTTGTATGGTAAGGGGAAATTTATTAGTTTTGTAACGCATGGGTTAATATTACCATGTTTTATATTGAACATTACTTGAAAAATCACTATTAATATCACTGCAGCATGTATGTATATAAGTCCTGTCATCTTTGGGGTATGTAAATCAGGAGTGTTTCTGAAGAACTACTTAGCATTTTCTTGGGGGTGAAGTGCTTAGTTTTGGAATTTAATTGTAGGTTTTACATTTAAGCTGTTCAGTATTACTCTTATAAAGGTTCTATAAATTTCTTGCTTTGTAGTTTAACAGGTTTAGTCACCACAGATGAAAGGCATCATCCTCATAATGAAGCCAGAAAAGAATAAAGGTTGATCATGCAGGGCTGGCTGGCTGTGACATTGAACAATAGAGCTTGACTTCTTCATGTCTGTTAAATTAGACTATGGGTTGTGCTTATCTTGCTGCAATGATATTGAATTGTAACAGGAAAATGTTATGTTGTGCAGCTCTGCCAAGGGGGTGGGCATCTCTTCTCACTTCATATGTATGGCAAAAGCTTTAAACACTTAAATGCTTTTAGTGGGCTTAAAGTCTGATGGCACAGAGCTGGGCATAGTACTAAAACAAAAATGAATGAAGTGCAAAGGCTTTCAAATATCCTGTAAAGTTTTACCTATTGATGTCTTTCTTTAAAAGACTTGTGGTAGCTCAGGAAGGGTATGTTAGAAATTTTTTTTTAATGAAGAGATCTTTTAAGGAAATAAGTGATATGATCTGATGGCAAAGTAAGAAGATAAATTGCATAGGCGAGAGATCGAAACCTTCTACACTTGTAGTTACCATAGTTCAATTCAATTCTTTAAATATTGATGAACTACCTACTATGTGCCCAGTATGGTGTTGGCTACCATATAGGGTTTTAAAAGAGCTTGAGATTCTGCCCTGCCCTGAGAAATTCAGCGTTTTGGGGGAGGCAGAAATTAAATCCATGAAATAATTTCTTAGAATTATTGGGTGTGTGAATGACAGTATTGTAAGCTGTCAAGATCATTTAAAATTTTGATTCTGTTATTATATGTATCATTCCCAGCTGTGTCACATGAGCATTTGATAGGCATACCTTTTGTGCCTTTAAGTCACTGCTAAAAATATTGAAAAGTCAAGGCCAAGGTTAAAGACAAGAAGGAGCCTTCTGACACTTCCCCATACTTGTTCTTAACACATGCTTTTGTCTTCTCTTGAACACTGCCTTACTTTCTAAATGTGTATAAACCACCTAGTTAATAATCTGTTATAAATGTTATCATGGATGTTAAGTCACTGTTCAAGCTTTTCACATATATACTTATTTCCCTTTTCCAAAAAATCAAAACAGCATTTCCATATTCCTGTTTCCTTTTTCTCTCCTATTTGTCACGATTCTTCAGTGTGATTGATGACAGAAGAGTACAGATATAAGTTAAATTTAGTTAGCAAGGTAGAATGCAAATTGCCCTGTCTGCAGATTCAAATCCTCTTAAAGCAGCCTACAATAAGGAGGCTTCTTCTTTATGTTATCTTTCTTTCTCTTCCTTTCTGAAGATCATTTTTTTTTTCTGAAGAAAACTGAATTATAGTAGAAGTTGAGTAGTTGCCTACCTGATGTCCATTTCTTCTTGCTTCTTCCTTAATTGTTTAGAGTAAGAATATTAATATGGACTGAGTCCCAGTAAAAATACTATCTAGACTCTCTTGCAGCTGTGGGTGGCCTTGTGACACATTCTGGCCAATGAGATATAAAAGGAAGTTGCTGAGTGGAGTGTATTAATTATCAGATGCTGTATAAAAAATTACCCAAAATTCAATGGCTTAAAAATAAACATTCATTTCATATAATTTTTGGGGTCAGTAACTCAAGAGAACTGATTTTGGCTCTGGTTCTCTCATATGAGATTGCAGTCAAAAGGTCAGGAGGCCTACAGTTACCTGAAGGATTGACGAGAAGGACAATAAACAGTTTTATTGTCTTTTTAAAATAATAATAGTAATAATAATAATAATAATAATAGTAATATTTTCCTTAGGAAGGTAAGGCTGAAATGTATGGAGCACTATTAGAGGCTGGAATGCTATTGCGAACTTCAAGATTTTAATTAGAACTCAGTCCATATTAATAGTTCCATTCACCCCAGTCTCTCCACTTTTAGAAATATTAGAGTACTTTGCATTCTGTGTTACTCTATAACTTGCTTCCTTTCGTAACAGTTTTGTAATCTACTAGAGAAAACACCCTTATCCTCCTTTTTTTGTTTTTGGGTACTGGAGATTGAACTCAGGGGCACTCGACCACTGAGCCACATCTTCAGCCCTATTTTGTATTTTATTTAGAGACAGGGTCTCACTGAGTAGCTTAGCACCTCGCTTTTTTTTTTATTTTTTATTTTTTTATTTTTATTTTTTTAAATTTTTTATTGTGGCTTGTTCAAAACACTACAAATTTCTTGACATATCATATTCCACACTTTGATTCAAGTGGGTTATGAACTCCCACCTTCACCCCATACACAGATTGCAGAATCACATCAGTTACACATCCATTGATTTACATATTGCCATACTAGTGTCTGTTGTGCTCCGCTGCCTTTTCCATCCTCCA
>NW_025999977.1:25388399-25442932 GCF_001458135.2 Marmota marmota marmota | reverse complement strand
CCCGCGGGCTCAGTTCCGGGAGCCGGAATTCGGCCGCTTAGTGCTTGGTGTATGCTCTGATAGGAGCAGGGTCCAAGAAGCAGCCTCCGCAGGCTCCGCAGCCCTGGGCTAGGGCGGTTCTGGGAGCCGGAACTCGGCCGCCCCGCGCTCGGTGTTCGCTCCGATAAGATCAGGTTCTAAGAAGCACCCAGGCACTGAACCCTAGCAATCTGTCTGCAAGCCGCAGGCGAATGGCAGCCTGAAATTACCTGTTCTATGGCTGAATGAGCTGCGGTCAGTCGAAAACAGGGATGGTGACGTCAGCTTTCCAACATGGTGGCTGCTGGCCTCCTCTGTGGTCTGACCGGTGTGGAGAACCGAGATGGACCGCTTCCTTCCCCCGTCTCAAACCCAGAATTCAGCCCTGAGTACGGTGCTTGCACGGATATTCCTGGCATGCATGCTGCCCGGGTTTGATCCTCAGCACCACATACAAACAAGAATGTTGTGTCCGCCGAAAACTTTTTGTTGCTATATTGCCTAATTCAGTTGGTCCATCAATAATGGTCTATGGAAGATCTTCATCCTTCCTTGCCGCAGTCTGGCTGGGCACAAAATCACGAGCCACTCACAGCCTTGTAGATTCAAACAGCAATTCTTTATTCCCAAACTCTCACCGGCACTCTACACGCACGTTCTGGGGGAAATCCACCAGCACTCTACACGCACGTTCTGGGAAAATCTCAGCACCTCGCTTTTGCAGAGGCTGGCTTTGAACTCCTGATCCTCCTGCTTCCAGCTCCCAAGATATGCTGGCTTCTTATCCTCTTCTTACCAAGTCATTTCATACTCTGATCATTGACCTAAAACAAACAACAAATAGTACAGATAATACAAAATTGAGTTCTCAATTGATTGTCACCAAATGTAAACCATGCAAACAAAGGCTGCACAAGCCAGGAATGGGAGAAATCAATGATGGCTAGAGGCAGGGAGGGACATGTCATTGTGTAAAGAGGAGACTGATCCAAACACGACCAATCCCAAAGCAAGAGCCAGCTGCTTATTGCATGATGAAAAAGAAAGACACCAGAGAAAGAATCAAAGTAAACAGAGTATCTCTTATTTTTACCATTATTATTAGGTACAGTGACTAAGGGGTACTTAATCACTGAGCCACATTCCCAGCCCTTTTTATATTTTATTTAGAGACAGAGTCTTGCTAAATTGCTTAGGGCGTTGCTAAGTTGCTGAGGCTGACTTTGAACTTGTGATAGTTCCTGAGCTTCTGGGATTACAGGTATGTGTCACTACAACAGACCTGTCTATTATTATGTGTAACTTTGAGAGACTGCATGTTGCTGAACTATGAATAAATGCTTAATATGAATAAATTCCTAACCGTTTAAGCAGGATTTCTCCTTACACAGAAATATCAAAACAATGTGTCAATAGATGCAACATGGCATATAACTAACATTGTGGCTATGGGCTAGGATTGGGATGTTTTCATTGACAAGGGGAAAATAATGAGGCATAGGAAACCTTGATTGACATCACATAGCCTGTTGTTGGCACATCTTGTTTCTTGCCTTGTGGTAGAAAAAGCCTAAAACAGCTTTTGGCCTTTAATCTCATGTGAGATGTTTATCTGAAGAAAGTCTTAGCAATTTGATACATCAATAAATTGGTCTTCAAGTTTGGTTTGTGAATGTTTGGGGAAAGCAAAATGTTTTTCCTTAAAATGAAAGGGTGCAGGATCTCTAATGTATGTTTGCTTTATGATAATTACATGTCATATTCAGTGATATTGATCATTTTCAGAGGCCCCTGGACTTGGTCTTTCCTTTCGATTCTCATTCACTTCACTAAGTTCAGACCTAATGGTTTCCTCCCAACCATGTCTTCCACCACTGTGCATACTATGTGACTTGAAGTATCAA
This sequence comes from Marmota marmota marmota, assembly GCF_001458135.2. Taxonomy (NCBI): domain Eukaryota; kingdom Metazoa; phylum Chordata; class Mammalia; order Rodentia; family Sciuridae; genus Marmota; species Marmota marmota. Next base: position 25,441,010 of record NW_025999977.1, on the reverse strand, counting down.
TTCGTGCATTCTGTTCAGCTTGAGAGGCCTTTCATCCAGTCTTTCTATTTAAGTCTGTTTTCTTATTGTAATCACAAAATATGGCCACACCTGTGCCTTTACTTTCCTTGTCATGCATATACGTACTGATGGTTCCCACATCTGGGCTTTTGCTTACTCCTTTTCTCCTTTAGCATTCATGAAAGCAATCTATACTTAATTACCCATGTGTTCTTTATTTAATGTAATTCATCTTTCTGACAAATTTATCTGAACAAAATTTTAGTATATTGAACCATTTAAAATAAGAGTCAATAATCAATTTTGATTTATCTTCATTGACAGTTGGATTTTTATTTAGTGGATATATGACACATCTATATATTACTTTGTTATAGAAATGGAACCTCAGAATTTGACAAAAGGGATTGGTTAGAGCGTACTCCCCACTTTAGTTTTCAGATGAGGAAACAGATTCGTAGTGGTTAAGAGATCTGACTGACATGTTTTACTGGTAAGTAGAGACAGCAGGATTAAAACCCACATTTTAAAACTCATTATGGAGTCTGCTTTCCACTAGAGTAATTGATTCCTTTTTGCCCTCTTGTTTTATGTAATTCTTTTATAATATCCCTAAGGGTAAGAAGTTTGCATTCTGTCATCCCCCTTCTCCAAATATCCACAACAATAATGCTATATAGTAGTTTTATATAATAGTTTTAGAAGAGACTTAATTACTGTGGAGATGTATGTGAACATAGCAGTCATAGTAACAAACCACCCAGCCCACAGTCTCAGTGATTTACTGCACCTGAGTTTCATGTTACATGTTTATCTGAGGTTTATGGTAGCTGTGTTCCATACTGTCTTCATTCTGTACCAGGGATGACAAAGCAACTTCTGGAACAGTTGTATGGAAAAGAGACAGCAAATCTTGTACTTGGTTACAGTTTTGTTTTCACATCTTATTGGCAAGAACAATTTACACAGCCATGCCTATTGTTAGGAGGGCAGCAATCTTCAGGTAGGGGCAGAAAATAGTTTTGAAAAACAACCCTCCCCCCCAAAAAAATCTGTGATTTTAGATATAGAGTGTTGAGTAACTCATACTTTTCAGTTTGTGGCACACTGTCAACACTGGTCCCTGAAGGGGTACATATTTTAAATTTATATAAGTAGTATTGTGGTAGAGATTATATCTGTTTCTTGATTTTTTTACTCAACATTTTTGTTACAAGATTTATCCACATTGTTGCATCTTCATCTGGTGAATACATACTATTTCCTGAGAAGCATCTACCATACCACATTCCTCTCCACTCCCCTAGATTGCCTTCAATTCTCTACAATAATAAATGATGCTCTGTGAGAAATTTTTTGGGTTATATATCCAGGTACAAGATTGCAAAGGTCATGGGACACACGTATATTTAATTACTCAAGTATTGCTCTGTGAATATTTTTATAATTCTTTGGAGTTCTTAATTCTTGGTGTTATTAAAATTTAGCAATTATGTATTATGTCTTATAAATCAAAGTTACTATTTTTATAAGTCAAGTCCTCCCAACAAGTAACTTATGAAACACAAAATTCATACCTGAGGGCAGATTTTTCACTCATTATTATCTATAAGCATATGGTATGAGCTATTGTTCTCAGGCATTATTTTGTATCATTGTAAAACTCAGTCAATAAATAAATAAACAAAAGGTGGCATATTTATTCAGTGAAATATTTTTCAGCAATAAAAGGGAACAAATTATTTATACATGATACAACCTGGATAAACTTTGAAAACATTATGCTAAGTATAAAAAGTCAGTCATAAAGGACCATATATTTTAAAATACCATTTATATGAACTATCCAGATCAGGCAAATCTATGGAGACAGAAAGTAGATGAGCATTTGCCCCAGGCAGGGGACTAGTAAGGATGAGGACAAGGGGTTCTTTTGGGGTGATGAAAATGTTCAAAAATTGATTGCGACAATGGTCTCACTATTCTGTAAATGTACAACCCCCCCTCCCCGAAAATAAAAACTATTGAGTTTTCCTTGTATAACCCATTACCAGTTTACCCATTACTTATTGAGTTGTACTCATTAAATGGGTGAACTTTATGCCACAAAAATTAATATGTTAATAAGGCTGTTCAAAACCAAACCAAACAAAGCCTCAATCAGATCATTTTCCAAGAAGCTGTTTGGAAATGAGTTAAAGGGTGACCCACTGGTTTAGGGGAAGATTTTCTACCCTTGTGGTAACCTGAATCAGGACAGTTTTGCTCCCAAGCTCTATCCTCAAGTTATTTGAAAATAAACCCATGCAGGTTATTTCAACTAACAGTCTCTGTATCAAGATACCCCCATCCCTGATCTTTTCTTTACATTTTGACAATTATCTTCAGGATATTTTTCCTTGTATAAGTTATTTTTTCTTGTAATACCAGTTTTCTTCCCAAATATTTGTTTTTTGCTGTACCCTTGGTTTTTATATCTTGATGATTAGAAATCTTGGAGATCTTTTTCTTTTTTTCCTCATTTCTACATTCTACCTTTTATTATTTTCTATCATATTGTCTTAAGTTTATTTTGCAAATCTGCTTCCTTTTATTCATTTGATTTTTCCCTGCCCAAAGCAGAAAATAATTTTTTCTTCAAAATTTAGCAATAAGAATGACACACTTATGCTAATTAATAGTTTCTTAAAAACATTGAGGAAATTTCTTCTTTTACAATGTTATATACTCCATGTATGTATAATATGTCAAAATATATTCTACTGTCTTATTTACCTAAAAAGAACAATTAAAAATAAAAAGAATATTTATAAGTATCTGACATAAAATAACTTTTTTTTTTTTTGGTGAGTAAAAGGGATTCTGATACTTCATAACCCTTAAGAAATCTTAGGATATGGTTACTGTGAGTAATTTTTCTCCTTTAGAGGACTAGAAAATTCAGTTGTGATTTTTTGCTTTGTTTTACATATGTCATTTCATTCTCATCATCACATTTGTGTTTGTCAAATAAGTTAAACTATGTTAGTTTTGGAGTAAAGTATCAAAATCCATGATAACTTAGAGTGCTCAAGTGACCTGAATGCATCAGCTTGAGATGGGTCAGCTTTAGGGGTAAAGTTGGGAAGAGAAAGCCATCACACACACTTCATCAACACTGTGGAATGAGAGACCGGTGCTTTTACTGAGCAGTGGATTTCCAGTGAGCATATAAACTAATTGGTGGATGAACATGCCCCAGGAGCAATGATTTTAAGGTCATAGCAGGCTCAGTGAATAATGCTGACTTACACTGTGTCTCACTGATAGCTGATCTTACCAATGAGCAGTTTAGAGGCATTCAAGCCTGAACTCTCTTCCATGTGCCTTGAATGGCATGTCAGCGGTCACTGTTTTTGACATCCTTTATATTTGTCCAGTCAGCTTTAAATCTTTAGGTTGGGCTTCAGAGTACTCAGGAAAGAAAAGAGAGAAGCAATTATTTTCAGTCATTGAGTTTTGAAGATCTTAGCGTTAATTATGCCAAACATTGTTGGTTCATCAACAAATAAAAATGTTAAAAGGGGGATGAAGCATTCCAAACTTGCTTAAACATAGTTTATGGTGATTAAGAATGTCCTGTATACAATAACATATTTTAGATACACTTTCACTCATGCATTTCCATTATTGTTTCAAAACCAGATATTCAAATTGAAAGTTCATTTCCATTTTGGAGAATAAACATCAAGATGTTTATTCACTTTTAATCAGTCTACACTTTCTTATCATTTGGAAGAAAGGGTATAAAAAGTGCAACTCTCTATTTCTGTGTGGAGCCCAGAATAATTTCGGGTGTGAAGTATATTTTCATAAAACAAAATCACAGTGAATAACTCTAGTGCTACTTTTAAAATTATTTAAATAATAGTGGACTTTGAGATGCAGGGATTTTCTCCCTCTTAAATCTTTAATTTATCAAAGATTATTTGAGCATTAAAAATGGGCTTTGCCTATTGTTTTCCAACTCTCTGTGCTCTCTGACCTGTTGAAGTCTTGCAGGAAGTGCCCAATCAAAGGGTTTGAGGAAGCACTATTGAACATTCTTTGCAAGTGTTCATCTGAGAAAATGAAAGTTAAAGGCTAAGCTAGTAACTCAAATTCAAACATTTTTCATGTAAATGAAGAAAAAGCAGAAAGGATATAAACTCTCCAAATCTCCCAGAATCTTAGTGTTAATTAAAAATAATTTTATTATAGCAAAATAAATACATTTAATTCCTAGAGAGAGTCCATGGGTGGCATTCCTTTGTATATGTACAGATTTGAAGGCGAGTAGTTGTTTTTCATGATGTATGTGATATAGTACACACAATGTTGGATTAGAATAGTGTACTACCTGAGACCTTAATTATTAAAAAAAAATCATTATCCTAATTCTCATTTTATAACTCTGAAACAAAACTAAAAGGGTTTTTGTGTCTTGAGGTCTATAGTCTTTCCACATGGCTGATGAAATATATTCTACTGCTACTGTCATAACCTTGCCTTTCAAATTAAGATATAATAATCAGTTAGAATCTAATATAGAATTAATTTAGATTCAATTATTTCTTTTAAGATGAAATTATATTATAGGTTTTAAAACTGGAAGTGATCATTTATGAGAATCTGACTATAATTAAAAGCATAACTATTATTCTTATAAGTTCATTATTAAGTAAGGCATTATCTTTTTAGTATTCTTCATTTCATTTATTCTTGTAAAAGATGTTTACCATTTATTAAAACTTTCTATTTTAGATGGCTTACATAAGAGACAAAACAAGTGTAGTAAAATGTTAATGATAGAATTTATGTGGTGGGTATGTGGGTCTTCTCCATGAAACTCAGATTTTCTGTATATTTGAATAAAATAACTTATTCTGTTATTTTAAAAATAGATATTTTAATTTTATTTTCATTATTTAAGCATAATGTACAGATGGAATATAATTTATGTATGGGTGATATTGCATGTTTAGCCAGTTAGTAAAACATAAAACTTATTGTTACTTATAAATTTGTATGCTTTATCCCACCCATATTTTCACTGGTAGTTTAAGAAGCTAACTTAGGCATTTTTTTTTAAGCTGAATAATGACAATTAGATGTATACATTTTTAGACAGACTCATTTTCTATTTAAGTGTTTGTAGAGTTTTAGAAATAAAATGTGGATATGTATGAGAACCTAAGTTAATTTAACAGAATAAGTTTTCTTTGCAGGTATTCCCAGTGTCTTTCAGAGTGTGCCAAACATTTAAATAATACCTATTTAACTTCTAATTAGATGTAGTGCTGATGATCTCAAATTTTAGAGAGGATTTTTTGTTCTTAAAGTAAATAAAAATGGCAGCTACATCTTTAAAATGCTTATATGCTTAGTGTAGTGTTGACTCAGAAATTATATTAAAGTATAATGAATGAATGTCCACCCCTGCTGTTTTTGACATACTTTAGACACACACACAAATTAACGTTATTATTGTTCTTACCCTGAAATCAATATTGGCAGACTTGGCTTATAGAGTTTTAATCTTGCTGAAATACTGAAATATATTTTATCTTTACCAATGTTGAGATCTATTGAAGTCATTTTACCTTTGGTATTTCAAGGTAGAAATCTAGAGATGATTTTTTTTTAACTTAGTTTATTTTTTTAACGTAAGCATAATAATCTTTTGTTATATGATTCTACTAGTAGTATCTGTTTGTTAATGAAAATAAGGAATAGGGAAAAATTTTAATAACCATTAACCTGGTCCGTGCATTCATTAGATATATTTACAAGTCATCTGGGATCAGTTTAGTTACCATGTCTTTGATATCCTGAGCATTATCGCATGCCTTTGGGGTTATGATCTCATGCTGGGGAAGAATGGTTTAGCTGCAGTTTGGTGTGCCTTTTTATAGTTCACAATATCCCATGCCAAATTATATGGTGAATTATTACATATTAGCTGGTTAAAAAGATAGCCAATTGATTTACTATGCTTAAATATCAAATGCTATCTGCTACAGGAGTGACACTTCCAGTTAACAATCTGTCCTGAATTCATAAAGACAGCAATGTTTACTCACATATTGGCAATATTATCTAATTTGGTGTGCAAATCCAATCATCTATTGTTAAAAGTAGATATGACTATAGGGAGCAAAACTACATTCAAACCCATAAATATGCACACAGGCATGTTTACTTAAACTCACATACATATTCAATGAATTTTTGTTTTACTTGCTATTAATGCTTGCACTGGTGGGTTATAAGTGGAAAATATCTATTAACTTTAAGGTAAAATAAAATAGGTTTTGATTTAGTTCAAGTTAACCATCTCATTTAAAATTAGCCCAGGGGTCTTGCAAAGAATGCCAGTAATCTAAACATAATAATGCACATTGCCCAATTGCTTCTGTGTATGATACAGGTTTATTGCTGTAATGCTTTGACAGCCCATTACTGAATGTAATGAACAGCTATTTTTAAACAGAAGAAATTCAAGTTGACAGCTTGGCAATGAAATTCAGCTAGTGGGATAATTTTTGTCATCTTTAGTATAGAGAATGGATTCAATTTGGTTTAAGGTGATGCGTGTAGTTTATAGGGCAAACATTTTTTATTAAAAGATAACTTTATTGTCCATTTGGGGAGGCAGATATATAGAATAAGCTTTTAATGTTTATTTTAATAAATTACTGAAATCATTTCTAGAACTTAGTTGTAAAATTAAATTTGTCATTTTCTTTCATTTTCCATAGGTGAAATAGTCTAATAAAATGACTATAAGAGTGACTATAAAAAAAGTTTTTCAATGCTGGTTTTTAGTCTTTCAAAGTTTAAAAGAAGTAGCTTTTTAGAAATAAGACAGTCTTTAGAAATGGACATAAAGCTTGAGGCAGTGTTGTCTTAATGGAAGTAAGAATTAGAATCGTGAGGAGGGAGAGAAGGAAAATATCTGCTAGGCTATATTTTTGAGAGATTCTTTTACCAGGAAAAAGGAGATAGTAACATCCTATTTGATAACTCTCAGAAATATAAGTTAGAAAAGTGTATTCTAAAATTCTTAATAAAAAAGAGAAAAATATGTATATTAACTCATACTATTAAAAACCAATAGGGTAAGTCCCAATGAATTATTTCATTTTTTTCTGTTTATAGAAGAAATTATCTGAGAAATTTAATTCCTATTTTTTTCTAAGCCAAGCTAATTACTAGGGCTTTTAGTTTTTAGTGTTTTTTTTTTTTTTTTAGATTTATCATTAAGGAGTGTGTTCAATATGATATGAGAAAACAACGTTATGTTACTTTATGACATTGGGTAAATTAAGTAAACCAAGCATTTTACTTAATATGCAATTATTTTTCTGACTCAACCAATAATAGAAACTAAGAAAATTTCCAATGGTGGAAATTTTTAATTAGTATATTCATACAGAATACATATTTTCAAAAAGAAATATTCATACATATATATGTGTTTTTTTTTCTTTTGCAGGGAGCAGGAGCAGTATAGGGAATTGAACCCAGAGCTTATACGCTTGTTAGAATTCCCAGCTCTTTTTAAAAATAAAATTTTAATTTGAGACAGGGTCTCACTAATTTGCCCAGGCTGGCCTCAAACTTATGATCCTTATGTCTCAGCCTCCTGAGTAGCTGGAATTGCAGGTGTACATCACTATACCTAGCTTAGTATCTATTTTTAATTGACACATAGTAATTCTATATACTTATGGGAGTATAGTGTATATTTCAGTACATGTTTACAGTTTTTTTTTTTGTAATGATCAGATCAGGGTAACTGATGTATCAGTCACCTCAGATGTACATCATCTTTTATGTTGGGAGCATTCAAAATTCTATTAAGATGTTTTGAAGTACTCAGTTATTATTACCATAGTCATCCTACTATGCTAAAGAACATTTGAAGTTCTTCCTCTTGTCCAGCTGCAGTGGTGGAAATTTAAAACTCGCCAGTCATTTCCTTCCAAATGTCTTGTTCATGGATCTGCATCACCCTTCTATTCTTCCAGAGTACTTTTTTCTGAGTTCCTAAGTGGCTGGCCACTTGAGTGATAGCATTGTTTAGTAACTATGTCTTAAAGTAGGATGATAAAGCAAATTATTTTTAATGCCCAGTAGGCTTTTCTGTTCACGATCTATTTCTATATTTTACTTCTCTCTTGCATGACATAGTGGCCCCAAACATAATGTAGCAATGAATCTGTATATAAGTCAGCGTATTTGGAGAGGCTGTCATGTTAGGTCACTACTGTACTCTTTAGAATTGTATTTTATCAGTAAATCAAAAGAGTTTCTTGACATGAAAGAATTATTGCACCTCTATAAACATTTTATTTAAACCAAGAGAGGATATTGTTTATCTGACATTATCTAGATTATTTCTAGCAACAGTGTCATGAGTCTGTAGCCTGAACTTTGAGCTCTTGATTTTGTTATGATGTGACCCTCTTGAAATCTTGGTTTGTATGTGGATAGAGGATCTTGTTTGAAGCAGAAATGTGTTTTCACTTTAGTCTGTGGCATCATGGGATGCTATGTCAAGTACCTGAAGTGTGTTTTCACTTTCTTAATCTCAAAATAATTTGAAAAGGAACCCTGGTAACCAGGTGTTATGGTTTGATTATGAGGTGTCCCTCCAAAATGCCTGTGTTATGCAGGAGTATTCAGAAGTAAAAGGATTATGAGAGCTATAACCTAATCAGCCCATCCTAGTTTGAATGGGCTAAATAATGGGTGGTAACTGTCGGCAGGCTGGGTGTGGTTCCAGGAGGTAGGTCATTTGTTGTGTGCCCGGGAAGGATTCATTTTCCTGGAAGCCTCTTTCCCTTTTTCTCTGCCTCCGGCCTCCTTGAGCACAGCAGATTCCCCTGACATGCCCTTCCCCCATGATGTTCAGCTTCACCTTGGGTCCAGAGCAATGAGGTCAGCTGACCATGGACTAAACCTTTGAAACTGTAAGCCAAAATAAACTTTTGCTCTTCTAAATTGTTGTCAGGTATTTTGGCCACAGCAATGAAAAGCCATCACACCAGGTATTAGCAAAATAATTTGCCACATTTGATGATACCATTCATGGGGAAAAAACTATTGGGAAAGTAAAAGCAGGATCACCGATGCCAAAACCAACCCTGGAGACAGACTTCTTAGAAGTATGCTTATTTCTGAAGAAGAGCAGGATGAAGGAAGTCACTGATTTCAGTGGGAACTTTCTGTATTTTGTGGCTTCATTTTTCTTTCTATTCTGTCTGTGAACTGTATTTTTCAGGTCCGAGCAATGCAGAAAAAGGAGAAGAAATTATGCTGCCATGATACACTTTGGAGGGCTTGAGGAAAATGTGATATGGCAGTGGTTCGCAAGATACTAAGAAGGTTTCCAACCCAATTATTATTTATGGCAGCTGGAATAATTTAATTGGATATAGTCCAATAAAACACTCTGTTGAAAAGTTCTTAAAATATACTAGTATCTTGGAATTTAATATTGTTTGGTGGTTGGGACACATTCTGTCTGGAGCCTGATTGCTTAGGTTTAATTCTCATCATTTATTACCAATATAATTTTTTTAATATTTATTTTTTAGTTATAAGTGGACACATATTTGTATGTGGTGCAGGGGATTGAACCCAGTGCCTCACGCATGGTAGGCGAGCACTCTACCTCTGAGCCACAGCCCCAACCCACCAATATAATTTTGACTAAGTGCCACTATTTCCTTATTTGTAAAAGGATAAAGATCACACCTAACTACCAGGGTTAATATAGGGATCAAATGAACTTAATATTTAAAAATCTTAGAACAATGGTTGACATGTAAAAGATCTTAATACATGTAATATATTATTATTGTTGCTTCAAAATTCATTTTCAACTTGCATTTACACATTTATAATTTCTAAAATTATTTTCAGAATTTGCCAGAGCTGGAATGCTTGATGTTAGAGACCTGCATCCTTAATTGAAAGTTAAAGTTACCAGCAATCCTAACTTTGAACAAAGAATGTCAAAGTGAGAATTAATTTCAATTTGAGTAGTATTTATCAATCATAATTTAAGTAGCATGGAATTGTAGATATAAAATATTGATATTATAGCTTCTATCCTTCTAGTAAACTCTTTGAGAGTAGGGGATATGCTATATGCCAACTCTGTCACTTTAATGGTGCTCCATGTAATTCAAATATTTGATCAATGAAAGTCAGGTCAACATGAATCTCAATATATTGCTAGTACTTATAAGACACAAGATAAATGCAACTTAACCAGAAGGATATTTGTGAGTGTGTGTGTTTGCATGAAAATATATTTTTAAGTTATAATAGAAAACTTTTAGGTTAGATGTAATTAGAAACACTCTGACTATAGGGTTAAGAAACATCCTAGTCTTTTATTAAGAATCTATAAATGATGAAGAGGAGGTTGTTAGGTGATATTTGACAGTCTTTATTTGCTGTAGAAGAATATTGAGATCTCTCTTACCTCTTTTAGCCCTCTTACCTTCTAATTCTCAAATTCATTAAATGTGTACATTCTTTTTTCCATGTTTTTATGGGTGCATTATAGTTGTACAAAATCATGAGATTTATTGTTACATGTTCTACATGCACACAACATAGCAATATAATTTGGTCAATATCATTCTCTGGTATTTCCCCTTTCTCTATATTCTCCTCCCCCGCACTTTCCTCTACTGTCCTTTTTTTCGTGAGATCCTTCCCAACCTTTCTTTTTCTTTTCTCTCTAGCTTCTATATATACAACCCTTGACTTTCTGAGTTTGACTTATTTTGCTTAACAAAATGTTCTGAAATTCTATCTATTTTCCTGAAAATGCCCTAATTTAATTTTTTATGGCTAACTAAAACTCCACTGTGAAATATGTACATTTTTGTGCAAGAAGAAATAAAACAAGTGGAATGGAAAGATTACTTACAGCCAAGTTAATTTTTCCTCCATGTCATCTCTCTTGGGATGGAGGGGAAGAAAGTATGGGGAATAAAAGAATCACCACCAATAACTCCCCCCTCCTTTTTTTTTTGTTTAAGTAGTGAATGTATCTGAGGAGATGGTTCACATAAGAAAAAATACATTGGGCAAGACAGCCTAGGTAGGCTGCATTTTCATGATCTTAGTTCTAATCACAGCATAAATCCTTATACTAAATGTTCTCCTTCCTTTCTGGGAGATCAGTAATCAGCTGTGCCATTTTCCAGTTTTGAAATTCCTTCTTCTCCAGTCCAGGCATATATTCTATAATGCTAGAATACTAACTCTAATTCACTCTAGCAAGCTTTTTTTGCGATATCATTAGAATAAATCCTATTTAAATACTTAGTAATGTACAGTTTTCATTCACAAGGCAATTCTTGCTTCACTTGTCAGTATTCATCTGGAGACTGGTGAATATGACTTACCTGTATATGTTTGTAAATATATATGTTTTTGAATAGCTAGTATACTTAGATGATTCCAAGTTCAGAAATGTCCCGAAGAATATAAACTAGTAAGCTTCCCATCCCCCTCCTTCATTATAACTCGTTTCCCCTCTCTACAGGCAACCACAATAATGAGTTTCTTTTGTATTCTCTGAGAGTCATTTTTGCAAACAAAAACATATATAGTTAGGTGTATTTTTTGTGTTTAAAAAATGGTTGGGTGTGGTGACAAACAGAAACTCAGAAACTCAGGTGGCTGAGGCAGGAGGATTGCAAGTTCTAAGGCCAGCCTGGGCCACTTAGCAAGACCCTGCCTCAAAATACAAAATAAAAAGGTCTGGGGATGTAGATCAATAGTAGAATGTCCCAGGGTTCAATCCGAAGTAGGAAAACAAAACAAAAAGACAAAAAAACACCCTGACTTTTCTCTTATAATCATTACTTTTCTGGAAGGCCAAGGGATGATCATAAGTTCCTTGAAAGTACCAACTTGCCTTAAGTTATATTACTTAAAAGTATCTAATGTGTAAAAATCTTTGAAAATATAAATAAATAAGGAGAGAACCCCCAAATCAATTAGAAAGTCTTAGTAATTATTTTCCTCTTGAAAATTCTCAAGACAGAAATTCAAGGTGAGATAACTAGTTCTTCCTCGGCATGTTGAAGGATAACAAATCTCCCTGGAAACTTGCAGTGAATCTTCAGGTTGTCTTGGAAGCATAGAGCAAACTACCACAGTGATAGGAAGAAGAGCATTTTCCATTTTGGATCAGATTTATCTGGGGTTGGAGAACAGTGTAAGGACTTTGTGACCTTTAGCCAGTGCTCAAGTTGCCTCCTAAAGACTCTGAAAATTGGGAGTCATACAAAAACAAAATAAAAACAAAAAACAATGTGCTGCATATTTCAGAGGATTAAATGTAAGTGAATAGTGTCTGATACAAAGTAGATACTTAATAAATGTTAGCTTCTTTATCCACCAGTCAGCCTTTATATTTAAGATGAAAAGGTCTACTTTCAGGGGGTTACGGTGCTTGGTCTTCCTGTGATTTTCAGAATTGAAAACAACATTTAGAAAGAAAATTCTGTATGATCACTCATTCATCTTTTTTTTTTTTTTTTTTTTAAANNCCTGGGAACAAATCTTTACTCCTCACACTTCAGATAGAGCCCTAATATCCAGAGTATACAAGGAACTCAAAAAATTAGACAATAAGAGAACAAACAACCCAATCAACAAATGGGCCAAGGACCTGAACTCATTCATCTTGTAAGGATACAAGTGTCAGGATCTTTTTGTAAACCTAACAACCAGCTTTTGTACAGTAGTTTAACAATTTACAAAAGTTGACTTTCCATTCTCTCTCTGAGGGAGATAGAAAAAGATGAAAGACAGTTAGATATGAACAAATCTATGCCAATATTTGATAGAGTGAGTCATTTAAAAGTGTTTCAGCCGAGTGTGGTTGTGCAGGTTTGTAATCCCAGCTACTCTGGAAGCCAAAGCAGAAGGAGCCTGACTTCAAGGCCAGACTTGGCCATGTAGGGAGACATGTTAAAATAAAACTGTGTTAAAATAAAAACTTAAAAGAACTGTAGATGTAGCCTAGCGGTAGAGTGCTCCTGAATTCAATCCCTAGTACCCTTTCCCCCACCATAAAAACCAACCAACTAACCAAACAAAAAAAAATCACTTTGCTTTCTTCCCGATTGGAGTAGTATGAAGTTCTAAGGCAACAGTGTTGGACACAAAGAGGAAGACTAGTTGGGATATAAAGACTCTTTAGGTTGGATCTTAATTTCCCCAGCATAAAAGTAAGACAGATGGTAAGGGAAAAAAAAAATCACACTGTGAATTTTAAGTGACAAATAAAGTAAAAATTCACCATCCACTTTTTGAGTTTTTGTTACACTGTAGAATCTGGGCTAGTTGCTGTACCTTTGTAGTCCTTACATTCCTTCTAAGTGAAAAAATCCCAAATCCTTCCATCCTCCCAAACCCTAAAGATTTAGGAATAACACTCTTTTTATATTCCCTCAGAGTATAGCTGTAAGCACTATGTAAATTCATAAAAAATAGTTTTGAAGACCAGCTTTAGAATTTCAATAGTTATTGTATATTCAGAACAGCTACAGAAGCACTTTATTTTCATTTTAAAGATTTGCAATTAAAGTGATTTTATGTATACCTCAAATGCCTGATTATATACAAACCCATTACAGGGTTTATGCACACATTAAATCCCTCTTATTATGGGGTTTTGTGCACATTAAATGCCTGGTTGATGTAGATTGTTGTTTTTCTTGTTACCATTAAATATAACATTTTCCTAGGTGATGAAATGTATTATTATTGGGAACATTTATTTTAGTGTGTGTTCTATATTTTAAAAGAGAAAGGTATTTAAACAGCAAAGATGTAGCTGTTATGAAATTTGTTTTTGTAAATAGCGTTCAGCAAAAATCAGAGCAGTGCTTTAAAATTACAGTTAAAAAATAATTTAATCATCACACTCCTTGTTGGCTAATAGGGTGTTAAGTGACTTTTTCTCCCTTACAATAGCCTATTCTTGATATGCTCACCAAGTGGACCTGAGAGTACTGGTATATTTTATGTTAGCAAGCCTCCATAGCAAAGTGCTGAAAGTTCAAAGGGCATTTGTCTTCTTTCTCACAAATTCATTTAAGTACTAGTCTTGCTGGAGCTTTAACTGGGGCAGACAACCATACAAATGACTTGAGATAAAATGAAAATAATGGACAGAGCTGGGTGCTGGGATGGGAGTTATGCTGAACGCACATCAATAAGCTTGAGTGTGATTCTATGCTAATGTAAGCCTGATGGATCAGCTTTCTCTTTTAGCCTGGAGCACCATTCAGCTCTGGAAGCTGGGTCAAACTGATAAAGTCGGCAAATATAGCCCTCAGTTAGCAGCAGTAGTTAACTGACTTGATTCCTAATGTGCAAAACTAACATTGCTTAAAAACCCTCCATGATCAGGACATAGATCAGGAAGAAGATAATAGATTCTGCCTTAATTTGCATAATCAAAGCTTCTCATTTCTCCACCTATAGATAACATAAGAGGGGAAAAAGAAAAACTGCTGTGACTACTTCCATTATGTCGTTAATCTTGAATCATAGCAAATAATTTCCATAAAAATGTAAATAATTTTCTTCAAAAGAAAAGAGTATAATTGAAAGATTTTCTGTGTTATTGCTTTGGAATTAAATTGCAGGCACAGTTCTGTGGGTTAGGTAATAAGGATCTTGGGGGATATGAAATATAGTGAAAAAAATTTTTAAAATGTCTTTAGTAATTTGATTCAAACACAAAACTTTGCTACCTGTGTTAAGCCAGATTTCTTTTAATGTGTGGGTTTTGAAATAGATGTAAATCAATACTGTGACCAAAGCGGGGGAGGAACTTGATCATTTCTTTTTCTCTCAAAAGTAGAGAAATTGAAATAATTTATTTCATAGTAAAAATCAAAATGAGCAATTCCAGAATAGAAATAATCCAGGAATATTTACTTTACTGGGGCACAAATGCTAGCTAAAAGATCCCTGGTATTATACATAAGGGGGCCTTCTACCCAGGCAACCACACTTTCTCCTTTTACCCCTTCTGTTTTGTATGTATACTAAAACCATGGTGTGGGCTTTCTTAATGGATCACATCAGAATGCGCTCATAATGTGTCTTTGCATATTACTTGCTATCCTTGTGTTGTGAAAGAGAGAGATCATTTCCAAAAGGTAAGTAATTTGCTTCTACAAGTGAATTTATTAACAGGTAGAATGTGATCTGGCTCCAAAGAGAGACTAGCAGAGGCTTGCATATTTCCAATTTCAATTATGTTTCCTTTCTCTGTGTTTTTGGAGAAGACAGTATCATTGTTTTTTTTAAATATCAAATTGATATTAAATGATTGAATAAATAGAGGATTTCTCATATTCCATGGTTAGTTTTTGGGAGACAAAAAATTTAAAAAATGTCAGGTGCAGTGACACATGCTTGTAATTGAGGCAGGAATATCACAAGTTCAAGGACAACCTCAGCAACTTAGTGAGGCCCTAAGAACTTTAGCATGACCCTGTCTCACAATAAAAATAAAAAGGAGGGCAGTGTATCTCAGTGGTAAATTGCCTCTGGGATAAATCCCCAGTACTTAAAAAAAACAAACAATTTTTCTAAATAAAATATACATGCAAACTCGTGTAGAATATTTGAACACTAAAGAAAAGGATAATAAATTTAAAATAAACTATAGTGTCATCACCTCAAATAATTCATGTTCTCATTACTTAAAGGTATTATTTCTCTATTAACAGCTTGGTAATCATTCTTTCAGATAACTATTTTTCTTAAGAGGGACCAAGTAAATTATAATTTATTTAGATACAAAAATACACTCCTGGAAGCTGGGCATGGTGGCACACGCCTGTAATTCCAGTGACTTGCGAAGCTGAGGCAGGAGGATCCCATCCCTCCTCCCTTCCTCCCTCCATCCAATCTGGTGAACCTCTATCCACTCCCTCACCCCCCAATTGTGAGTCAGCATCTGTATATTGGAGAGAACATTTGGCCTTTGTTTTTTTGGGATTGGTTTATTTCATTCAGCATGAGAATCTCCAGTTCCATCCATTTACCTGCAAATGCCATAATTCCATTCTTCTTTATGGCTGAGTAATATTTCATTGTGTATACGTACCACATTTTCTTTATCCATTTATCTGTTGAAGGACCTTAGATTGGTTCCATAGCTTAGCTATTGTGAATTGGGCTGCTGTAAACGCTGATGTGGGTACGTTACTATAATATGTTGATTTTAAGTCCTTTCTATATATGCCAAGGAGTGAGATAACTGGATCAAATGGTGGTTCCATTCCAAATTTTCTGAGGAATCTCCATACTGCTTTCCATAGTGGTTGCACCAATTTGCAGTTCCACCAGCAATGTACCTTTTCCACCACATCTTTGCCCACATTTATTGTTCCTTGTATTCTTGATTGTTGCCATTCTGACTGGAGTGAGAGAAAATCTCAGTGTAGTTTTAATTTGTATTTCTAATTGCTAGAGATGTTTTAACATTTTTTTCATATATTTTTGACCAATCATATTTCTTCTTCTGTGAAGTATCTGTTCAGTTCCTTTGCCCATTTATTGATTTTTTTTTTTTTTGGTGTTAAGTTTTTCGAGTTCTTTATATATCCTCGAGATTAATGTTCTATCTGAGGTGCAGGTGGCAAAGATTTTCTCCCATTCTGCAGACTCTCTCTTTACATTCTTGATTGTTTGTTTTGCTGTGAAGAAGCTTTTCAGTTTGATACCATCCCATTTATTGATTCATGGTTTTACTTGTGCTTTCCAAGTCTTACTGAGGAATTTGGTTCCTAAGCCGACATGATGGAGATTTGGTCTTACTTTTCTTTTAGTAGTCTCAGGGTCTCTGATCTAATGCCAAGGTCCTTCCTCCACTTTGAGTTGAGTTTTGTGCAAGTGAAAGATAAGGGTCTAACTAAATTTGTTACATATAGAATTCTAGTTATCCCAGCACTATTTGTTGAAGAGTGAAGAGTCTCTCTTTTCTCCAGTGTATGTTTATGATGCCTTCGTCTAGTATGAGATAACTGTATTTATGTGGGTTGGTCTCTGTGTCTTCTTCTGTACCATTTGTCTTCATGACGGTTTTGGTGCCAATACCATGGTGCTTTTGTTACTATAGCTCTGTAGTATAATTAAATGTCTGGTATTGTGATGCCTCCTGCTTCACTTTTCTCGATAAGGACTGCTTTTCTGTTTCTGTGAAGAACAGAACTTTAATAATAGGAATTGTATTAAATCTGTATAGTGCTTTTGGTAGTATGGCCATTTTGACAATATTAATTCTGCCTATCCAAAAATATGAGAGATCTTTCCATCTTCTAAGGTCTTCTTCATTTTCTTTCTTTAGTGTTCCGTAGTTTTCATTGTAGAGATCTTTCACATCCTTTGTTAGGTTGATTCCAAAATATTTATTTTTTTGAAGCTATTGTGAAAGGGATAGTTTTCCTAACTTCTCTTTCAGTTGATTCATCACTGATATATAGGACCACAATTGATTTATGGGTGTTAATTTTATATCCTGCTACCTTGCTGAATTCACATAATAAGTTCTGGAAGTTTTCTGGTGGAGTTTTGGGGTCTTCTAAATATAGAATTATGTTGTTGGCAAATAGGGATAGTTTGAGTTCTACTTTTCCTATTCATATCCCTTCATTTTGTTTATTCTAATCGTTTTTCTTTTTTAAATTATTATTAGTTGTTCAAAACATTACAAAGCTCTTGACATATCATCTTTCATATATTTGATTCAAGTGGATTATGAACTCCCATTTTTACCCAGTATACAGATTGCAGAATCACATCTGTTACACATCCACGTTTTTACATACTGCCATACTAGTGTATGTTGTATTCTGAGTTTATTCTAATTGTTCTGGCTAGAATTTCCAGGACTATGTTGAATAGAAGTAGTAAAAGAGGGCATCCCTGTCTTGTTCCAGTTTTTAGAGGGAATGCTTTCAATTTTTCTCCATTGTAGAATGATGTTGGTCTTGGGTTTAGCATATGTAGTTTTTACAGTGTTGAGGAGGTGTGTTCCTACTATCCCTAGTTTTTCTAGAGTTTTGAACATGAATGGATGCTGTATTTTGCAAAATGCCTTTTCTACATCTATTGAGATAGTCATGTGATTCTTGTATTTAAGCCTATTGATGTGATGAATTATGTTCTTTGATTTTCATATGTTGAGCCAACTTTGCATCCTTGGGACAAACACCATAGTGCACTATCTTTTTAATATGTTTTTGTATGATATTTACCAGAATTTTATGGAGAATTTTTGTATCTATGTTCATCAGGGATATTGGTCTGAAGTTTTCTTTCCTTGATGTATCTTTGTCTGGATTTGGTATCAGGGTGATACTAGCTTCCTAGAATGGGTCTCAAGTATTTTTGAAATATGTTTGCTAAGTCTCTTACTCTGTAGACTTCTTTTCCACCTCCTTTGCTTTTCCCAATGCTTT
Source organism: Marmota marmota marmota (assembly GCF_001458135.2). Taxonomy (NCBI): domain Eukaryota; kingdom Metazoa; phylum Chordata; class Mammalia; order Rodentia; family Sciuridae; genus Marmota; species Marmota marmota. The sequence continues at coordinate 25,422,465 of NW_025999977.1, read as the reverse complement.
TCATTTGTTGAAGAGACCGAATTATTTGTTCTGTATATTTTCTTGTGAATCCAAATACTGGTAATTGCATCCCCATGTTGTCCTTTAACATGAGCCTCTGTCTTCTCTGTCCATTGATAGATCCAGAGGTTGAGTCAATTCCATTTTATTTATTAAGTAATTTGTTTTTTTCAAAGCTACTTCACAGGAGAGGCATACAATGTCTGGTTACATGTTGTATTGTAATATTTATATCCATTCTTGATGCCCACAGCAATGTTAATGTCTTTTCAGTCATTTGAGTAGTTTTTCCAGTTTGGATTTGTGTAACAAAGTACTTCAAACATAATGGGATATAAAAATATTTGCAAGATAACAGAATAGGAAGCCCTGGTCCTTTTTATCCAGAGAGACACTGACTAAACAGTATGTGACCCAAAACGTCTTTATGAGAGCTCTAGAAACTAGAAAGTCACCCTGGGCAAGATCAAATACAAGATCAGCTGCACTGAAATGAGTAGGAAAGTGGTTTCATTTCACCTGTGTCAGTACCTCTCCTAAGCCACTGACATTTTAATAGGGAAAGCAAGCCCATTTTGTTTCCCTCTTGGGAGGAAAAAAAGAAGAGTAGAAGGTGTAACCAATATGCTGGCTTTTCATGGGGCAAAGCAGTAGAGGGTGAAATTAGAAGCAGGGATTGCCCAAAAACCTGATTTCTTTCTTGCCTGATCTTGGCTACCTGGGGACTACAGAAAATAAAAGAGCTGAGTAGCTTGTTGCAGTGTCACATTACTGCAGATAGACACCAGGGGTAGGAACAGATTATAAACTACTGAAAAAGAAACCCATAAACTTCTTTTTTGGAAAGTTACATGCACAAAGCCAAAGAGGACATGTCTCCATAAAAGGATTGAGAGGACACCAGAATCTAGTCAGGCTGATTGATGAAGATCCTCCCTTGCATGAATCCTGTATATACTGAAAGAGGTGACTGATTTTCAAATGCAGAAATCACAACAAAAAATAACAAGATGCATGAAGAAACAGGAAAACATGCCCAATCAAAGAATGAAATGTTTAGAAATGCACCTCAAAGAGCTAGAGATTTGTGGATTACCTGGAAAAGAATTTACAGCAATCATCTTAAAGATGCTCAAGGTACTACAAAAGAATATAGACAACTAAATGAAATCTGGGAAACAATGCATGGATAAAATAAGAATGTAAACAAAGAAAAACTACCAAAAAGAACCAAATAAAATCTGGAGCTGAAGAATGTAACAACTAAATTTTTAAAATTACTAGAGGGGATCAACAGCAGACTTGATGAAGCAGAAGTAAAAATCAGCAAATTCAGATGTTTTGAAATTATTGAGTCAGGGGAACAAAAATAAAAAGGAATGGAGAAAAGTGAAGGAAGCCTTAGGAATTTTTATGAGGTATCATCAAGGCAACAAGTGCATGTATTATGGGAGTCCCAGAATGAGGAGAATGAGGCAGAGAACTTTCCTGAAGAAATAATGGCTCAAAATTCCTACATCTAAAGAAGGAAATGGACATCCAAATTTGAGAAGCTCAAAGGACTTAAATTATGATGAATCAAAATATGCTAACACCAAGACACATCCTAAATGTTAAAAGTCAAAGACAGAATTTGGAAAGCAGCAAGAGAAAATCAAGACACATACCAGGGAGCTTCCTTAAGATTATCAGTGGAGGGGTTGGAGTGTAACTCAGCGATTGAGAGCTTACTTCTACTTAAAGCCCTGGGTTCAATCCTCAGCACTGTGAAAACAAAAAGATTATCAGTTTACTTCTTAGCATTATAGGGTCTGAAAGGAGTGGGAAGATATATGGAGATTCCGGGGAAAAGAAAAAATCTCACAAGAATACTATATCCAGCAAAACTGTCCTTTCAAAGTAGAGAATAAAGATCTTCTTAAAACAAACAAACAAACAAACAAACAAAAAAAGCTAAGGAGTTTACCACCACCTGACCTGCTTTACAAGAAGTGTTAAAAGGAATCCTTCAAGTTGAAACAAAATAATACTAGATAGCAAGACAAAAATGTACAGAAATATAAAGTTGTCTAGTAAAGAAAGGTAAATCTGTAGACAAATGTAGAATTCTATAATGCTGTCATGATCACTTAATTCAAATAAGAATTTAAAAAGGTAAATATATTAAAAGTTATCTATAAAACTATATTAATGGGGGCTGGGGGTGTGGCTCAAGCGGTAGCGCGCTCACCTGGCATGCGTGCAGCCCGGGTTCGATCCTCAGCACCACATACAAACAAAGATGTTGTGTCCGCCAAAAACTAAAAAATAAACACTAAAAATTTCTCTCTCTCTCTCTCTCTCTCTCTCTCACTCACTCTTTCTAAAAAAAAACTATATTAATGGATACAAAATAAGAAAATAGGAAGACATTGATAAAAATGGAAAAGAGAGTTGTAAGGGAGTAGAGGTTTTGTATGTGACTGACATTTTTTTTCAGTTTAAAATAGATTATTATAACTATCAGATATTTTATGTGTTCCCCATAGTAACAACAGAGAAAATACCCATTGAATATACACAAAAGAAAATGAGAATGGAATCAAAACATATTACATTAAAAAAAAAATCAATGAAACAAGAAGGCAACAAGAGGGACAAAATAACTAGAAGACATACAGAAAATGACAGAATGACAATAGCAAGTCCTTCCCTATCAATAATTATTTTTAAATGTAAATGTTTACTTTAAATCATTCTATTACAGGACAAAGAATAACTGAGTTGATTTTTAAAAAGATTTTTTTAAAAGCACTTTAAAAATGCTCTCTATAAGATAATCACCTTAGGTATCAGGAATACATAGGCTGAAAGTGAAAAGATGGATGAAAGATATGTCATACAAATGTCAACCAAATGAGAGTCCTCTCAGACAAAATAGACTTTAAGTAAAAACTGTCACAAGAGACAAAGAAGGACATATTATATAATGATAAAAGGGAGAGTTCACCAGCGAGGTATAACAGACTCAGGAGTTTGTGACAGGAGGATCATAAGTTAAACCCCTTTCTTTTGTTTCTTAAAATGTATGGGAACTGAAGTGTCAATGCTTTTTATTTTTGTATGAAACAGTACAAAATCACTATTTAAAAGCAAAGAATAAGGTTACCTTGCTTGATGATTTAAAGAAAAGACTTCTTCATAATATGTTTAAGACCTCTCCAGTTACTTGGGAATCTAAGACAGGAGGATCACAAGTTTGATCCAGCATTAGTAACTTAATGAGACTGTGACTCGAATAAAATTTAAAAAGGAAGGGGGCTGAGGACATAGCTTGGTGGTAGATTGCTTGTGGCCGTAGGTTCAATCCCGGTACTGCAAAAAACAAAAAAATTCCCAATGAATAAGAAATATAGGGGCTGGGATTGTGGCTCAGTGGTAGAGCGCTCACCTCGCATGTGTGCAGCCCTGGGTTCGATCCTCAGAACCACATAAAAATAAATAAATAAAATAAAGGTACTGTGTCCAACTACAACTAAAAAATAAATATTAAAAAATAAGGGATGTATGTTAATATTAGGTATTTGTTAGGTCATGTAGATCCTTAAAGGAAGGGGGTTATTTGCATGATGAAGAAAGAAAGGTATATAGACTGTTTAATATTTGTGCAGTCATTGTGTTTATAACAACTTTGTATGGTAGATACTATTATCTCCTTTTTGTAGGCATATGGGAAGCAAATTAGTATGTAGAACATGGACTTTGGTAGATCGCATAAGATTGAGCACTTAGTAGCTGTGTGACTTAGCTCATTCACTTCTTTCTGAATCTTGCCTTTCTCATATGTAAAATGGAGATAAAAATAGTGTCTTACTTCAAGGTGTGATTGTGAAGATTTCTGAAAGAACTGTTCATAATTTCCCCCAAAGGAATGAGATAAGACATCCTATGTTAATCATTGCATGAAATTTGCTTTTGAAGTTCATTTGAATCATTATTCTTATTGTGAAGATTAAATGAGATAATACATATAAAATAGACATCATGACAGTCACTTAATAAATGGTAGTTATTACTACTATTGTTATGAGGCTCAACCTAATAATTAGTCTAAGGGTTGATCTTGTGTATCAGCCTTCAAAACCCTGTTTACACCAAAATATGCTATCTAAAAATCATTCAAAATACAAATAGTCCATGTCTCTCCTTCTATTTTAAAATATTTATAGATGATACAGTGAAATTCTGGCCCTGAGAATATAAAAAGACATTTCCTATCATCATACTGGTACCCATGGTTGGTAGAGAGGACAGGAAGGCATAGGAAAGAAGACCTTGCTTTCTTGAAATCACACAAGTCAGAAAACGGCATTCTAGAGCCTAATTTTTAACAAACTTGAATTCTCCAGATAGCAAAACACAAGTTACAGTTGATGAAATTAAATCTTCAAGTCAAATAAAATATTTTTACTTACATATATTAATATCTCTTTTTATAATTATCAAGTTGTATTTTTTTCCTACTTTCATTTAAATCTGTGCACTCTTCCTAATTATGCTGAGATTGATATGCAATGAGCCCATCTCAGTTACCTTCATGAGGAATAAAACAGAAGAGAGGAAAAGATGGGAAAGCAGTTGAGTTAGCATTTACTCTTCCAAGACAACCTGTCTTAATGCGTAGCTGTGCCATGAAGTTGCTTTCATTTCCTCTTGGATCTGGGGGAGGACAGAAGGAATTTTCCATTGGTGAAATTGCAGTGAACTGCTAAGCGCTATATCCCACTATCAACTACCAAAGAGAAAACCAGAGACAAGAATTATTATTGGTCAACCTATACTTATTGTGGGCATTTCTTTTCTGTTATATTTATGAAAAATAATAGGCATTGTATTAAGAAACCAATTAATTTATAATAATTAGAACTTCAATAGTATATTTAACACTTTATTTACAAAATGTTAATAATCTGTTTTAAATATTAAACATTGAACCAGTGACGGATCTAAATAAATATTTCCATTGTTAGATGAACTATGGTGATAGATTACATACCGGAATTTTTTTTTTTCTTAAAAGCAGCATTGCATTTAGTATATTTTAATTCCACAAAACAGTTGAAAATTTTAAAGTGTCAGAAATTATCTAGAGATAATAGCAGTTATATAAAACAAATTCTCTTTTGTAGGGAATAACCACCTTGTGGACAATGAAACATGTCCATTGATAATTTTTCTCTGTGTGGAAATTTTAGTATGTACACAAAGTTATAAAATAGAAAAACACCCCTCTATTTTTGGGTAGTTTACATCTTAATATGGAATAAGTAAAATATGTGGTAGAAACTCAAATGATGAAATCTAAAACAATGTGTAAGGAGAAAATCCAACTACTCAGGAGATAGTGTGCTTTGCAGGATGATTGTCTTCTGTGGCTGAGCTCTGGCTATTGCTAGGGTAACTATAAATGATCTCTGCCTTCCTTTTACAATTACCTTTCAACCTGCAAATGGGAAACAATCATTCTACTTACAGATTATCCATGAGGTACCATCTAAATTGAATACTATAAAACAGCAGTTACATGGTATATGATTATCATAAAAGGTAGTATACACAGTTATTCTGTAGAACTGTGAAGTATTCCTTGAACTTAATAGGAATTTAGGGTATAAAAAATATAGGGGAGGGAGAGAGAAGTGCAAAAGTAGTAATGTAATTTTGTCAAAGAAAATATTACTACATGAAATAATTATATAGAAATTATTGTTACTATTAATTCCTATAAATCTGTCAACTCAAAGAGACCTTCAATCTCTAAATCAGTGACTGCTTCCTTTTAGATTCATATTCAGCAGACAGCTATGCTGGGTATCTTTCCAGACCTTTTTCCCTGTGCTGGATCAAGTAGTCCTCCTCTGTAGTGCAAATAACACTTTGCAATATCTCTATTAATTACATGAACACACTGTACATGCATTGAAACTCCCTATTAAAGTGTCTATTTCTATGTTTGCTCTTCACTCTGTAAAATATTAGCTCCTCAAACTAGTAACAACTTAGCCTGGTACATTAAAGTCTCTTGATACATTTAATTAAATGAATAATATTTATGACATTCAGCTTGAAAAGATTGGCTAGGTTCAAGAATGATAATACCTGAAATATAGATGCAATTCAGGAATATCTTATTATTATTTGAACAAACTTGGTTCTAGTATTTACCAAAATAATACATTTGAAAAGAACCAAAATGTAATCCTTTTATAGCAGATGGTATTAGTTTAATATTCAACATGTTCTGTGTTTCTTATATCCCCTTAAACATTTTTTTTCCCCAGTACTAGTGATTGAGTCCTGGGCCTCATACACACTAGTCAGTGCTCTACCACTGAGTTATGTTCCCAGTACTCCTCTTAAATTGGTTGAAATTTTATTAAAATCCAAAAAAATTTGCTAATATCTGACCCCTCCCTCCCTCCTTTGCTCTCCCTCTTCTTTTTTTCTTTTCTTCCCTCCCTCCCTCTCTTTTCTTCCTTCCTTCCCTCCCTCCCTCTCTCCCTTCTTTCTTTCCTCCTTCCTTCCTTCCTCTCTCCCTTCCCCCCTTCCCTCCCTCTCCTCCTCCCCTCCNTCGTCGTCTTCTTCTTCTTCTTCTTCTTCTTCTTCTTCTTCTTCTTCTTCTTTCTCTCTCTCTCTCTCTCTCTCTCTCTCTCTCTCTCTCTCTCTTTCTTTCTTTCTCTCTCTCTTCCCTTCTTTCCAATTGATCCTGGGATGTTTTGCACTGAACTCAGCCTGTTTTGTTTTGTTTTATTTTAGATAGGGTCTGGCTAAGTTGCCCAGGTTCTCCTAAAGTTGCTGAGGCTGACCTTGAACTTGCATCCTTCTGCATCAGCCTTCCAAATTCCTGAGATTGCAGGTGTGCACCACCATGCTCAACTAATATCTGATTTAAATTTTAAAGTAAATGAGGCTTAGCAAAAACCAAAGGAAGTTTTAGTAAATGGCAGGACTTGTCTTTTTTTAAAATTTTTTTTTGGGGTACTGGGGATTGAACTCAGGGGCACTCAACCACTGAGCCACATCTCCAGCCCTATTTTGTATTTTATTAGAGACAGAGTCTCACTGAGTTGCTTAGCACCTTGCCAAATTGCTGAGGCTGGCTTTGAACTTGCTATCCTCCTGCATCCTGAGCCACTGGAAGGCGTGAGCCATCGCGCCCCACGAGGACTTGTTTTAAATAAAGAAATATATAATCAATCATATTTGAAAAAGTAGGCATTTTTACATATTGATAAAAAAGGTAGAAACTTTTTTAAAGGAGTAACTGGGATTTCCAAAGCAAAGCTTGCAGCATTGTGTATATTGTAAGGAGGGCCCATTGGATACCTTAATATTTTAAAGGAAAATTTTATTCAAAAAACCTCATGCATGATCTCATTTCAATTTCGACTTGCTGAAAACATATTGTGGGCATTATGAGCGCTATCCTTCAAATCAGAATGTATCATTATTAGGGGTATTCTGAAGAGGAGATAGTCTGAGTGCACACTCAGCGAATCACCTCCTCATTTACCTATGTCCCTTAAACCCAAAGCTTTAGGCTATCCTTTAAAACTTTTCCTTTTGTTTCTTAAAATGTATAGGAACTGAAGTGTCATTGCTTTTTATTTTTGTGTGAAACAGTACAAAATCACTATTTAAAAGCAAAGAATAGGTTACCTTGCTTGATGATTTAAAGAAAAGACTTCTTCATAATATATTTAAGACATCTAAAATGCCTTTTGTCCTCAGGGTAGCACTGTAGTTCTTCTTTAGTGCTTGAGTCGATATTGCAATTTAATACTGCACCTACAAAGAAAATTATAGTTTTTAAACTGTTTATTCTAAGTGCTTTCAAAATGAAGACACTACAAAAGTGGTAAAAGTATGTTGCTGAAAAAAATGAAGTAGAAGATTATTAATTCTTTGAAGATCAAGAATATTGCAAATTCAAATGATCCCATTCATTATCAACATGGGGTCCCTCTACAGGTTTGAATATTATAATATGTTCTTAAAATGGGATACATAATGACTTTGTAGATCAACTGTTTACTTTTTAGCTGCTGAATACTTTTCTTGCTGTGAAATATGTTCATTTTATTGTGTGATAATATTAATGTATATCAAAACTATAAGTGAAATGTTTAATCTTGTTATATTCAGGTTTTTATAGTACTTTATGCATTTTAAATAATTTTGAGTGACTTAATTTTATAAAATATATTATTTTGTGAAAAAATGTTGAGTATCATGTGTTCCATGTACTAGCTCAATAGTTTTTAAAATTAAAATATGTTCATAGTTGCTTAATGGAAAGAGCATTTAATTTATATTCTATAGACCTGGCAGTCTTGGGCAAATCACATAATTTCTTAGTCCTTTAGTTTCCTCATCTGTAAAATGGGGATAATATCTCAAATGGTTGGTGTGAAGATCAGTGCTATAAGTAGAAAGCACCTAGCTCTTTATACATGGTAGATATTAGGTGTAATATATCATAGCTATTATTTTTACCCAAATGGCTTACTACTGAAGAAAAGGAATTTTATACAGTTATAGCAAAGATAGATTATATTCTAAGTCAGAGACTCTGAAAAATATTTTAAATTAGGATATGGAGAAGCTAGAAAATTTTTAAAAATATGTAAACAAAACAAAAAAACTGAAAATTATTAACCACTTGCAATTATATCTATTTGTATGTCTTGTCACTAACCTGTTAAAAACACCCAAGAGAAGTTCAATTTGCTATACTGAAGTTTTTTTATTAAGTTAATATAGAGGTTTAAATATTTGCTCTAATAAAGCCTATACACATCACAGTAGAGTAAACCCATGCTACCATCAGAAAGTCTGGAGAAGCCAAAGAATAGGGTATACACTTGTACCTATCCTGAGAACCAATGGATCTTTATATGACAAGTGTTTTAGTCTTAGAACAATGATACCATTTATACAAATATATATCAAGTAAATTTGCTTAACCCTATACAAATAAATAGTATTTTAAAACTATATTTGCTCACCTTGACAAAACAAATCAAAGGTGAAAAGCCTAAACCATAATGACTCAATAAACTATTTAAAGATAACTTGTGTAGTAGGTAAGTGGAAAAAGAAAACTTTTTAAACTCAAAAATACAGATTTAAAGCCCAGTTATCTCAGGTGCTAATATATTTTTGGTTAAGCACATTTAGTTGCTTCTAGTTTTCTACTTTGCCTAGCTGTCATTTCTTAAGTGTGAAAGGAATTGAAAGTTTACTAGATTTTGTCAGTAATACAGAGCACTCATTTGAAGACAGTGCCAGGCCAGATATGTAAAGATAGATAAGGAGAAGAAAAAAAAAAAGCAATAGCCCAAATTAGGATTGTTAGCATATTCATAATGGTGGAGGTCTTGACTAAGCCTGGTCACAGGGGAAAAGTGGTAGTGTCGGAACTCACGGAATGAACAAACATACCTTACACCAATGGTATTTCCTCCATGTCCAGCCTTCACGGGCAAATACACCTATGTAAGGTTGCAGTGACAAGTTGTTTTTAATGGCCTTTAAAAATATCTATGCATACTATAGGTTGACGTATAAAATTAAAAACTGTGTGTATTAAGAATTTTCTAGATGTCTGTGATTTTATGATCAAAGAATGATACTTCAATGCAAATCCTAATTTTCTTCTACAGAAACATGATAAATATTTGGATCGTTGATCAAATTTTTCAATATTCAGCTAATACTTCAGGAGTAGTATTTCAAAATAATTTTATTTGCTTTTTCATAGCTTGGGATTGGATATTATTTTGTTTTCTTGTTTTGTCATAAGTCTATGTTTGGTTTTTGTTGTTTGCTACAGTTAGAAATAGAGGTTTAGAGTTTAGCATTTACAATATCATCTGTTGATTGCATGTCTACAGCAGTATACAGTATTTATTTTCATAGTACAAGTGCTACTTCACTGTGACTGAATGACTTTTTTCACAAGTTTTTCCTTAGTTTATAAGGCCTCTTTACCTTGGCTTTTGACTATACTGAAATTCTTTACTTCTTCCCTTGGTTTTATAGCTTTTATTTGTTGATATTTAAAATACTCTCAAATAACCAATACCTTTGACAAGAATAAAGGTATTATTCTAATTGATTAGTATAGACAGAACTATATCAAAAGGAAAACTTATTTGGTGACTATAATAAAAAGATATAAAAACTGCTTTCTTTTCCAAGGAAATTATGCTGGTATCTTTGGCACATGTAGCTAACCTTAAAGGGTTGAATTTGCAAATTTTGAACAGTAAACATCCTTAAAAATGTATACGCTTCCTTCATATTATCTAAGAATGTCTCAGAAAACATTCTATTACAGAGTGTGTAGTAAGTTCTAGAAAGATGGGAGTAATTGTGGTAACTGGCATTTTATGCTCAGTAAATGCTTTCTCTGATTTTGTCCCTTTGCAGTGTGTCTCAGCAGAATACCTCTGTCTTTTGTGGCCTAGTGGGTACAGCATGGCACTAAGTAAGATCAGATTAGCAACTGGGAGAATGACTTTGTGAAACTGTTGTTTATGAACATGAATTTTGCAGGGTTCAGGCTGTGGGTTTTTTTTCCTATCAAATTCATCTAGAAACTTTAGATTCAGGCGGAAGTTGGAGTTTATTTTACAAAACACGAAAAAGCTTTTAAACCAGCATCTTTGAGGTAAATCTGTAGCAAAAGTGAGGCCACCTGCTGTTTAGAAAAGTGCTTACACATTCAGCACATTTCTGTCCCCAATAGAGGGTACTGCTGAGTAAAACACTGCCATTATTGTTTAGATCCTATAGGTGGCAGCAGTTACTACAGTTTCAGAGCATAACAATAGCTTGATTTGTGGGTTTAAGAATAAAGCTGTCATGAACTCATGGGATCTTTATACTGTAAGGGCTCTTCTTTGAAATGTGATACATGAGAAAATTACCATTAGTTTTTAGTTTCCCTTTTAAGATTTAAGTAGCTTATCTTTCTTTTTAAGTTCCATTTTGTATTTGAAATCGTGTCCCCAAACAAGTGTTAACAGCCCTAATTTTATGATGTTACATTAGGAAGCATAAATCTTTAGGTAATCTGAGGGAAAGATATGATGCAAACTCCCCCCACCCCTTTTTCCCCCGCCCCCGCCCTCTACCCAATTACAAGAATAATCCATTGTTAATTTTGACTGCTGCTGCAATCTTGAGAAGGAAATCCTAGTTGCTATCTATACAAGCATAATTTTCCTCCTGCTCAGGAGCTGAGTGGTTAATGGTTTAACAGTGCCATTCAACTTCTGGAAGGCTTTGAACCAAATTGTAGCACCTTTAAAAGAGTGATTTTGTAACTGTCTTTAATAAAAAGGAGTTTTCCATATTACTGTGGTTTGTTACTCGATTTAGAACCAGAGAAGTAAGTACTTACTCTTAGATCCTTTGCCTCTGAGAAAGAAGCAGAGTTCATGTCACTTTGGTTGGTCATTTGTGTGTGCACATACATACATATCCTCCACCTGTCTAAAATAAATTTTAGGTATATGGATTGCATTCATTCCATTGTAATGATAAAAGTGATTATTTAAAATTTGCTCCCTCCCTGCTAAATTCTTTTGTTTATTTTAGAAAGTTGCAAAATTCTAAATTAAATTGTTTTTTTTTTTAGGTTCAAGTAGAATGTATGCTTACCTCTGAAAACGTTTACTCAAAATTCAGCAACTATTGTCTTATTATTCAAATTAATTATCTGTTATCTTTAACATGCTATTTATTAAAATTAATATGAAATCTGAGAATTATATCTTTTTAATTCAGAGAAGACTAGGCTCTTTTCATTTATCATTTGAGATAACAAGAGTAGCAAATTAACTGCAATGCATGGATATTCTAATATATTTTGAAGGGAATAGGTTAAGCTGTTATCTTTTTAGAGCTGATCTATTTTACAGATACCTTCTTAACTATCAAATCTTAGTTTTTGGAACTAATCTACTTCCATTAAGTAAATACATTATTGAACTATTTCAAATTAAAACATACATAGTTATATGCATTTTATATATCATATGCAAAGGTACATGCATCACATTTCTTATAGATAAAGGAAATGTAGGAAGTACAAGGTATGTGCATAAACCTTTCTACCATTCATATAACTGTTACTCAGTTTTTCATAAAGAAAGAGGAGCATTAGTTACTGTATTCTTCCATATCCCATTTGATGAGTATGAAAGGAAATAGAATTGCAAAAGCAAACAAATCTGCTAGGAGTCTTACATGCTCTAAACAGTTATTTTGTGCATTGTCTGCTACTTAACAAATGGTGTTTCTAAAGCAGCTACTGGGAGCAAAAAAATTACAAATCAATTTATTTTCGAATATTTTAATGTTCATACACAACTTATTTTTTAAGGCAAAATGACAATTTAATTACATTCAAAGTGTTTTTTTTATCCTTTTTTTTTTTTTGCCTATTTACAGTAGCTAGCTGCATAGCAAAAATCTACCACTAAGGCAAGGCTGTTCAGGTTATCTGCAAGGATTGTGTCTTCCTTTAAAAATATTCAGCTACGTACTTACCAAGATGCCACAACATAAATTCTGTAAAAATTTTCTGGCAATTCTCTTTCAGAACATTATGTTAAAAACAATTTTGATTTATGTTAGTTTCTTATGTAAATTGTGAGCATGTAAAGGTGATCACTTTGCTGTAGCTTATAGATTTTTTGAAGCATCTTAGTAAAATGCTATATGTTCTTTGGTGAATTTATATGGCTATTTAACAAGATATTCCCTAATGTTAAAGTTGATATTTACTTTTTGTAAGTAAAGTCATTTTAATGAGTGAAGAGGCTTTGATGAATCATAAAACATGAAAGCTTGGATTTGTTTTTAGCATTTGAAATTTACGTGCAGTTTCAAAATTACAGTAAAAAATATTTTAGCTATGATGAATGTGGAAAAAGAAAATGAGATATTTGATTAAGCTTAAATACTCACTTAAAACCCAAATTTTACAAATTTAAATTTCTTACAATTAACATTTCTACAGATCTATTTAAAAATGAGTATGTATTTAATCTACAAATTTAATAATATTAAACTTTAATATTAATGAAATGTTATCTAAAAGATGTTGATATTGATATGTTTGAAAGAATACGATAGATTATCTCTTGTATTTTGAGGGGAATTTTAGGGCTTAGAGAGAATAGTGTGATAGATTGGGAGGGAAAGACTTTCAGGAGAGGGATCACGGTGACTAATATGTCTGAATTTAAGAAAGTAGCAGATGTAATAAACCTGTGATTCTGTGTAATGGGCAGTAAATGGAATTTGCTCACTAACTGAATTTTTCTATTTAAACTATGATCCATATATACATATGGTGAATGTGAACAATTGGGTAAACATTAGAATAAGATAAATAATTAAATATATAGGCATCCCTTGGTGTCAGCAGAGGATTGGTTACAAGAGCCCACCTCATGCCAACATCTGGAGATGCTCACGTCCCTTTGTATGATGGCATAGCATTTGCATGTAACCTATGCACATTCTCTCATACACTTTAAATCATCTCTGTATTATTTATAATACCTAATATAATATAAATATTTGTCAGATTGTATTGTTTAAGGACAAATGACAAGAAAAAAAATATACACGTTCAGTTATAGACAGTTTTTCCCCCTGACTATTTTAAATTTGCAAAGCCCAAGGATACAGAGGACTGATTGTACACTAAAAATAATTGCTTCTAAAAAGATTATTCAGAAGGCCTATTGGGATCTTTATAGACTGAATGATGATGATGATTATTAGTGTCTACTGATATTCTAGAGTCCTGTTTATAGGGGAAAATTTTTGATATGATCGAGCTTTCTGGTTGCTTGGGTTCCAGATGAATGAGAGCTTTATTAACATTAATTCTTTCACTTAAATAAGCATATTATATATACACATTTAATTAAAGTACTATATATCCATAGTTCTGTGCATAAACTCCCCATACTACTCTGAGTAGTATAATTTGAAGTATCAGGACCTGCAGCTCATTTTTCTGAACGACCTTCTCTAAATTTCTGGTCTCTAGAGATGGTCTTATTATTCACCCTCGGAGAACCTTCTTTTCATAGGCTCAAGACTGTAGAATCTACATTAGGCATTATTAAATGAGCATGTTTCTTTCTGTAGAGGAGAGAATGAAGATTGGAAAGGTAAATTAGCATCATAAGCATGCTAGGTATTCTAGCATGTGGGGAAAATTATTTTCTCCCTTCATATAATCCATATTATTTTCATGTGCATCTGGTCCCTTGCCTCACAAAAGTGGCCTTTTGAGTTGTGGGCACATAAAATCAGGCTGTGCTTAAAGTTAACGTTTCCAACATAGGCACTGACTAGAGTATCATAAGGAATTACCATGTCAATGCTGTAGTCCTCTAATGAAATCAACAAGTACACATAGCATATCTGATGTGGGCGAGACATGTTCTGGCACAGTAGAATACAATGAAGGCCCCTGAATGACATTTCCCTCTCAGGTCTGATTTACAAGTCCATGTATTCTTCCACTTAAATTGATATGTTACCCTCGGTCAGTATGGGGAGAAACAAAACTGAATGTGAAATTTGGGTTCCTTACTTAACATTTAAAGTCAACTTCCCGTTAAACTTAAGTATTTTTTCTTAATTTCTCTTCCTTATGTCCTTTCATAAAAATAATAGATTTTTATTTTAAAAAGATCTTTTTGAGAGGGTTTTGCTGTGTTTTCCAGACTGGTTTTGAATGTATGGGCTCAAGTGATTCTCCTGCTTTTGTCTCCTGAGTAGCTGGAACTATAGGTGTGTACCACTATGTATGGCTTTTTTTTTTTTTCCAAAAATAAAGATAAAGTCAAAATGAATTACTCATTAATTCAATTGCAGTTATTGAACCTTACTGTTTTTTAAGGTGCAAGGATCCTGTAACCTTTGTCTTGAATTCCATTGTAGCCTAATGGACTGTATTAGCTTTAAACTAGCTACCTAGTTAATGCAATACATTAAACATAATGGCTGTCTGTGTAGAGTAAGTCCGTATATGAGTGATTATAAATGCTCAATGACAGAAGTCAACTGGAATCATAAATTCTTGGCTAATAATTGATACCATTTTACTTCTAAAGTTTACTCTTGGGTTTTGGAGAGTACAGAACACAATAACATGTGAAAGCCATTGGTGCCTGAAATTCTAGGAGAAAATAATACTATTGCAGTACTCATAATAATCTAAAATAAAAATAATGATATGAGAAATTGTTCATTTAAAAAAATAGATATTCAAGTGAAACTGGTTTGAATGTGTCCCCCTGAAACTCACGTGTTGGAAACTTAATTTTTAATGCAACAGTGTTGGAAGGTGGGACCGAATGGGAGGTGTTTAGGTTAGGAGGGCCGTACCCCCATGAATGCAGTAATGCCAATCATAAAGGAACTTGAGACTATGAATTCCATCTCTTGCTCTCTCCTTCCCCTCTGTGATGCTGCTGCCATGGTAAGGAACAGCAAGATAACTCTCACTTGATGTGGTCCCTTGATCTTGGAACCCCAGCCTCCAGAATCATGAGTCAAATAAATTTCTGTTCATTATGAATTACTCTGATTGTCCTATTCTGTGATAGCAGCACCAAAGAAACTACTGGGATTAATCAAAAAAGGAATAACCCCTGAAGATCCTTTGCATCTTAAAATTCTAACAATGTGATTCCCATTGATTTTGGAGGGTGATATGACTAGAACCTTGAATATCCTCTAAGATTTTGGAAGTATATCATGCTGACAATTAACAAAAAATTTATTTCAAGAGTAAACTGAGGAATTGCCTCATTTATAGTTCCCCCACCCCCTGCTGTGGATTTAGTCCTCAGCGCGCACACACACACACACACACACAAACACACACACAATTTCCTTGCAAAATCTCTAAGGGTCTGAGGTAATTTTCCAGGAATCAAGGGCTTGTTCCTCATGAGCCTTTAATTTTAAACACTTCATGCTGGTAGTCCTTGTTTTCTCTGCTAAAATGAGAGTCTAAGTTCTAATGGGGAGAACCATACTCCAAAATAATCTGAGGTTATTGTCAGCAGAGCAGAAATGAAGAGAAATGGATAGAACCAAAGGTTCATGATGCTAATATTTACATAGCAACTCTCAAAAATGGCCAAGATAATCTTGAAGAAAATGGAAGTGGAAAATTTATACTACCTGTGTGAAGGTTTATAATAAAGCAACAGTAGCTAAGATAGTATACTGGTATAAGGATTGATGATAATCTAAAGAAATAGTGGAGTCTAAAAACAGACTTCCATATAGGTGAAAACTTGATTTTGTAACATACGTGGCATTGCAGAACAATGGTTATGGGAGGTATTTTTGATTCATTGGATAGCCTTAGAGAAAAGTAAGTTCCAATCCTCTACCTCACACCATATACAAATATCAACTCTCAAGTCAATTATAAATCCAAACATGAAACATAAAACAGTAAAACTCTTCACAAATATATCAGACTATGACCCTGAGTGTATGCAAACACTTCTTAAATAGGACAATTAACATAATCATTCAGAAAAGACTAATAATTTGGTTTACATTATCCTGAGGAACTTCTGTCATTGAAGGACATTGTCTAGAAAATGAAAAATCTCAAAGTAGGAGGAGATATTTGCAATACCTCTAACTAAGGACTTGTTTTTGGAATATGTAACATATTCTTACAAATCAACAGGAATAAGAATGTAATTTCACAAATGCAAAAGATATGAATAGGCATTTCATAAACAGGCTGTCCAAATGACAAACATACAAAATGATAGATGCCTCAGTAGTCACCAGGGGAATGCAAATTAAAATCACAATGAGGAGCCATACGTCCCCAATAGGATGGCTAAAATTAACAAGACCTACAAAACCAGGTGTTGATAAGGATGCCAAGCACCTGCAACTCATCTGCACTACTATTGAAAATGGTGAAACTATTTTGGAAAACTATTTGGCAGTATTTATTAAAGGTAAACTTAGTATGTATCATGTCACTTGGCATTTTCACTCTTAGGTATAAGTAGAGCCTACAGAAATGTTTGTATACCTGCACCAAAAGATATTGTTTAAAGTATTTTTCATAATGGCTTAAATACTAGAATTAACTCAAATGGCCATCAGCATTAGAATAAAGAAATCGGTTGTGGCGTATTTATATTTTATAGAATACTATCAGAGCAAAAAAAATCAACTACTTCTACACACAATATCCTCGTTGAATCTCAGAAATATCATTTTGAACAAAAGATGACATACTCAAAATAATGTATACTCTGTGATCCCATTTATACCAATTCAAAGGATGGCACAACTATTCTGTGATGTTAGAAATCTGGCTAATGGTTACATCTGGGAGGAGAGAAGGGGCAAGGGAAGCTTCTGGCGTGCTGGTATTATTCCATTTCTCACACTGAGTGACGATTATGTGGGTGTGTTCACTTTGTCATAATTCAGTTGTGATCTTATTTCTTCCCTTTTTCTATATGTATGTTGTACTTCAACAAAAAGTTAAATAAAAAAGGTGACAGAAGTTCCCCCCCAAGCTTTTCAAGTAAAATCTTGAAAAACTGTCCAGAACAGTGGATAGGAGCTCTAGAAGTGCCTTTTCTGATTTGGGGGAAGTGGTTCACAGGCACGATAAATAAATAACAGCACAAACCCATAGTATGCGCTCAGGTTGTTCAGTGGGTGCCTCGATGCTGTGAGTTCTTTCTGTGGGCTATGGTTCTTTATCCATAGGATACTGTTAATGACCCTGAATGTTGGTGAAGGCCAGGAACTGTAGTCGCAGAGCTGATGTTGCTCAGCACAGATACCACTTCCTCCAGGGAACCTTCTCTGGCCCATGTGTTTGGGCCAGGTGCTTTAATGTTCCCGTGGTACTAATCCTTGATGTATCCCCCAAGACACTGTAGGCAGATTCTTTTTTCCCCCTTTTTATTGGCTCATTATAATTATACATAACATTGGATTTGTTGTAGGCAGATTTTTGACTGAGTGACATTGTCTTGTTTATAATTCAAACTCTAATACCTAGCATAGGGCCTGATACTGAATAAAATAAATACATGAGTGAATGTTTGTAAGTTAGGTGTTATTACATAAAAGGTTCCCATGTTTAAAAATTTTTTGATAGATTTGATCATTTTTAAATACATAATTCTTGTCAGCCTTGAAAACTAGGATGAGGGATTTGGAACACTTTTGTAGGCACTGGCCTTTTGTTGTTGCCATTAAATTTTACAATAAAGCAGAAACATGAAAAGGCTGGTATTCTTCTCAAAGTAAGAGTGTGCTTGTCTTGACGTACTCCATAAAAATGTGAAATCAGTTCCTTTTCCTGATAACATAGAGCTTAGAGATAATTTGAAATTGCTCTTGAATCATTTACAACTAAAAAAGAACTTTAGAGCAAAGTCATTATAGATAATAGTTTCTCAAAAATTTTGAGTTTTTGGTATTTCCTTATTATTCAGAGTTGAAATATGGACTACAGTGATAATTATAATCAAATAGAGAAGCCAGGCTTGAGTTTTATATTTTTACATTGTTATGCTTTCTGTCAAATTAACTGTGTTTTCAAAAAGTGAAATTTTGACATTGGATTCCTAAGAACAGATGTCTGTATCCCACCACAAATATAAACTGTTAAATTAATGGCAAAGCCTAAGCCAGACAAGTCAGGGTGAAGACAAATGAAATTCTTCTTTTTGTATTGGTTGTTGTGTGAAGGCAATCAAGGCACAATCCTGGGGCGAGGTATGTGACTGGATGCAAGTCCTTGGATTTCATCATTCTGTGCATTCACCTGGATAGACAGACGGCCATAAGGACTTTTCATTGAAAATCCACTAAGTTCCCTATACCATGGGTCTCCAGTGGTTTCAGTTGTCACTTTTTCTAAAGGCTTTGACACTCTGTCTTCCATAATGAAGTAATTCTATTTCTACAAGTAGAATTTCATATTCATGCTGGTGGGCTAGATTCCAAATGCTCCTTGGTAATTTTCTTTATATCTCAGCACTCATGGCTTTTGGGTAGTTTCTGCCTCATATTCACCCTAGCTTTGTAAAAGATTCTTTAGTAAGAGAGTTTTGAAATTGAGCATTTTCATATGTAATCATATGAGAATAATTTAAACTTATGGAAGATTGGAATGAAATATATATCTCATACCAATGTTAATGACATTAGGTCTTCAAAAACCACGTTTTTCATATGTTTTAGTTGTCTGTCTTTAGGGCTATAAAATATGTAAATTTGCCAGTTTATAATTTGGTCATTTTTGACTGTATTATTTATAACTTATGTGTAAAGTTTAATGGTGTTATTTTCAAATTCAAGGAGACAGCAGGAGAGGAATAGGGCAATAAGGTGTGTTAGAAAATAGCTAAACTAAACCAGAAAGTTGATCTGTTTTTAAAATTAGAAAAGACTTAGTTTTACTCTGTTATTTTATTAATTATCTCATAATTTTGGTTATTTTTCTAAGTTTAAGCTGACTTCACTGGCCAGTGTTTTCTTATTTTTCTATACTATTTAATTTTGAAAATTTTTTACTCTTCTTCTAGTGCAGTGGTTTTCAAATTTATTTGTCCATGGAATATGTTTTGTGTTATGATGGTTTTGTGAAAAAAAAATTGTGTGAATTTGTGAAATTGTTTGGTGATACATTCTATGTTATGATGTTTTTATGTTATGTTGGTAGAACTTCAAAATAAATGAGATGTAATAGTGGATCATAACACTTGAATTAAAATTGACAGAAAAACAAATCAAACTTTAAAATTATTTGTGAAGAAAAATAGCAATTGGGAAACTTATGCTTTGAAAACTATAACAGAATAGAAAAAAATACAGTTAACATAGTAGAAAAATTGGATTACTGTGAAAAGAATGAAAAAAAATCCAACTTAAAATGAAGTTAGAAAAGACTTTCAATAACAATGTTCTTATCTTTTATCACATATTTGATATTTTAATATAAGGCCAGTGTTTTATAGTTGGATCTTCATACCAGATGCAATCATACTATTTTATTTTGTTTTTAATGCAGAGAAATGTGAAAAATCCTCTTTTACACAGATAAGTTGAATGAAAAAGAAAAACATACAGGTTATTTTGCAGCATTTAGGTTCTCTTGAATCTTACTATTCCAAAATTATTTATTTAATTTTAAAACACTTATTTTTCTAGAAACTACAAGGTCTGAAAATTTATCTTCATTTTGAAGTATTTTGGATTTTGAGTACATGTCCTGAAAACAGTATTTTACTAGATGCAGTCTTTTAGTTTTATTTTTCCCTACTCAAGCCTAAATTATAGTAAGATCAAAATTTAGCCTTACTACTTTCTTCATAAAATGAATGCTTAAAATGGAACAAACAGGAGGAGAAAAAGGCAGAGAAGGAAACAGTGATCAAGTCACGTAAGATCAAGTAGAAGAGTATGTCAGAGATTGCAACAAGGTCTTTGGCTATTTCTATTTTTTGAGATTTCTGAAAGGATATTTCCAACAACTGAAGGGACAGCAGGAGAGGAATAGTCTAGGGCAATAAGGTGTGTTAGAAAATGACTAAACTAAACCAGAAAGTTGATCTGTTTTTAATTATTATCATCTGCTAGGAATTTTTTTTAATGCCAATGGTAAAATACTTCTCTTTACTGAGGTAGACCACCACTATTGTACTCTGCCTCTTGGTATATTGTTGGTTTCTAGTATATTTAAAAAATGAAGAAAATGCTAAAAACACGGTTACAAAAGAAACTGCATGGTTTAAAAAAATATTAATTCGTAGTGCTTTGTGACGAATGTCTTTTAGCCCTGTCAGTATTGTCTCCTATACGCACGACCTGTTTTTTGATATCCTTTGTGACTGTGAGCCCTGGACCATAGACTTTTTTTTAATACAATATATTTATTTATTTATTCATTGATTTATCTATTTTTATGTGATGCTGAGAATTGAACCCAGTGCCTCGTACATGTTAGGCAAGTGCTCTGCCATTGAGCCCCAACCCCATCCCTCTGGACCATAGGCTTTTTTTGTTGTTTTATCCATTGTATCCTCTAAACCAGAATGGGCCCTGTTTTATTGGTAATTACTTACTTTAAAGGTACCTTGAGAATGCAGCAGTCTTTAAGACTATCAGCCAATTTATAACATAAGATCGTAGAGCATGAAAATCAGGAAACATTTTTTTCTTTCTTTTTAAAATTAAATACCAGAGTTAGTTCTATTAACATTATTGATTCATCTTAAATACAGATTTCAATTTACCAACTTTTTGAAATGTAATGTGTTAGTTGGTGGTTTGAGTTCTACAGATGTGTCATCTAGATCTTAAATAGGATTTTATAATTCACAGAGAGAAGAACCAGAGGGGAAAAGGCAGGAAATAAACATAAATCTCAGAGTGAATATATGAGAATTAAAGAAATCTTGTGCTTTACAAAGCATTTGAATTGTCATTTGTCTATAGAAGGCTGGCATGTGAAAATAAGATAATTATTTGCCTGTATCTTCAACATTTATTTAAAATGTTAAGAGGCAGATCATATTTGAAAATGAAGTTTAGAATATGGTAGTTTATTTGCTTTTTAAAATGTTATCTTCCATTAACTGAAATTATATTTTTTATTTTCCTGATCAGTATATGTTTCCAACATGGACATTACTAAACTGTAAAGTTTCTGACATACTTAAAGTTTCTCAACTACTATTTCCAGATAAGAATAAAAATGTAAAAAAAAATGTTATAGAACTTTAGAAAAAATCTTGGTAAGCAACATAAGTAAGGTGTTTTGCATCAAAGAGTGTTTTTGGCGACCTAACTGAGGGCACAAACACTATTGTGATGACATCTCTTGAAGAATCTTCCTTGGACCCAGGATGTTTAGATTCATGGGTTGGTCCTTCACCACTTGGTCCATCTTTTATGCCAATCAGTGAAGATGATGCAGTTTATGACAAGATATTTTATTATTTAATATTTATTAGCACTTAACATAGTTCTTTATAGGGTACATATAAATAAAGTCTTTCCCTTAAGGCATTTAAGAACTTTTTTTTTGGTACTAGGGATTAAACTCAGGGCATTTAACCACTGAGCCACATTACCAGCCCCCACCCCCCCTTTTTTTTGTGTATTTTATTTAGAAACAAGATCTCACTGAATAGCTTAGTACCTTGCTAAGTTGCTGAGGCTGGCTTTGAATTCGTGATCCTCCTAACTCAGCCTCCTAAACTGCCAGGATTACAGGTGTGTGCCACTGTGCCTAGCCCATTTTAAGAATTTGTTGTAGCAGAATATGCTTCTTTAATTTTATTTATTAGGGCTAAGTTAATCTGTTCTTTTGGACTTATTTTGTATTGTAAACTTTTGTCCTATTAAGCAATGGTCAACAGAAAAAGAGACTTTGAATCCTAAATAAGTAGAAATGCCTTTAGAAGAGATCACCTATGTCAGATACTTCAGGCATATGAAACAAATGTCTCTGGATATACTGACAAAACTTTTAAAGTTTTAATTCTGAACTTCTAACCTGTTTGAAAAACTATTCTTTCTTTTTCTCTTTGGAGTCTAAGCAACTCAAGAGTATTGTACTCTTGCTTTTATCTGCTTTGCAAAGTGCTGTTGATGTTAAAAACTATCGATGGTAAAAAATTATGTGATTGTAATGATTTTTGCTTTTTGTTTTTGTTCTTTTTTTATGAGATTTCCCCCCCCCCCCCAGGGCAGGTTGATGAAGACATTTTTGACCACCTGATTTTTGCCTGCTGCCATTTACTTTGCCTTTTTGAAGTGTGACTAAGCTTTTGACAGCTCTTTCTTTGGTAGTTCATAGAAGAAAAAGCCTTCAGGAAAAAAAATATATATTTGTACTTGATTTTAAGGGGTAACTAAATTTCTTTGTTGTTTGTTTTTTGGATTTGTGTTAAAGAAAATTGTGAAATTGTAATGACTAAGTGCATATTTTTGAAGGTTTTTACTTTGTTTATTTCCTTCATCAAAAAACAAGCAAACCAGTAACTGTTAACCCTAATTTATTTTTACTCTGCAAGTGACATTACTTTTAACTGGCTACATTTGGATAATAAAAGCCAAGGATTTTAAACCACTTAGTAATTTGGTTTCATTTTTAACACAAATAACACCTTTTCATCCATTTTATATAAACTTCAAACAACATATGTTTTAACTTACTGCCAAATAAGAAGAAATGTGTTACATTAAAGTGCATGCTGTTTGCTTGCGCATTTGGAAATACCATTCATTTTATAGCAATTTTGAGTTATTTTTCTGTCACTTTGTATTCCTATTCAAAGAGACATACAGAAACCCTCACTCAAAACAACTCCCTTAGGGTTTACTCCTGGATGTCAGTAGACATGAGCGGGAGGTACAGTATACAACAAGCTTAGGTCATGGAAATGTCAACTCTTGGTGACTTGCATTTATTATTATCCTTTGAATTGTGTCCTCTTGAGATTCTGAAAGTGGTATTTTAATATATTTCTTTTATGTTTAGGTGGGCAAGAGAGATACCATCTCATTTTTTTCTTCCCTCTGTTTGTATAAAAAAGTGAGATGCTCTCATTCTCTAAGATTTGGTCCAAATTTTTAAACTATATGTTGCTAAAAGATTGTGGTCATGCAGAATATGAAATGTTAATAACATAAAAGTCCAGGACATAGGACTGGAAACTTTTTCAATTTTAAGATGCAATTCAAAGTGATGGATTGTTTTTTAATGAGTAAAGTGAAGCTTCAATGCTAGAGAAATGCAGAGCTGAATACATTTTGTTGTGTTCTTGTTCTTATCTTTGGGTTCTAGAAGACAAGTTTTGTTTGAGAATTCTAAGGAATGAAGGAATTAGCAGATATAGATACTACTATCTGTTTTCCCTCCAATTAGTTATGTGACCTTGGGTAAGCCATTTTATTTTTCTGACCCCCAAGTTCTCTATAAGTGTGAAGCTTAAGTACTGATGCATATCAAAGACAGTGTAAGAGCACTCCAGATGGTGTTGGTAATCTTGGGGGTTCAGGAGGGATGACATGTCAAAGAAGTACTGCTTCAGATTTAGTCTCAAGAGTTTATCAAAAACAGATGATAATTTGGATGCTCTACCTTTTTTTCTTAAACATTCCTTCTAAACTACAAGTTCAATTTAGTAGCTATCAATAGAAGGTTAGCTAATACTTTTTTCAGACAAAAAATAGCCAAACAACTATTTTACTGTTGGTGGGTATATCATTGTCTCTCTCTTTTGAAAAATTTTTTTTTTAGTTATTGATACATGTTTATTTTTTATTTATTTACATGTGGTGCTGAGAATCGAACCCAGTACCTCACACATACAAGGCAAGTGTGCTACCGCTGAACCCTGGCCCCAGCCCCAACTCTCGTTTTCTTGTAGCATTTTTTTCTACTGTTTGCAAAATTTGTTAAAGAGTGATTTAATTGGGACTGGGGTTGTGGCTCAGTAGTAGAGAGCTCATCTTGCATGTGTGAGGCACTGGGTTCCATCCTCAGCACCACATAAAGATAAATAAAATTAAGGTAATGTGTCCATCTTCAACTAAAAAAAAAAGAGTGATTTAATTGTTTTCTAGTATCTGCAGCAGATTACATGGTAAACTGTCTGGACAAGGTATGAAATATTTTGTAATCTGAGTGACTGGTTTGTCTCATATATTTAAGATGATCTTAGAGCATCACTGGACAAGATATTTTAGAATAGTAGAAGACAACTCTTCTGGAGCTTCTTTGTGGGCTAAATCAACAGTGTACTACTAAAGGTTAGAAAGGACCATTTCTTGGAAAAAAAAAAGTCTTTTTCCTTTAGCATCGTAAATTTTACCAAGAGAATGTGGCTTCTTTGAAAGAAGACAGATTAGGGTTACCTGAAGTCTAGCAATTAGTGAAAGAAAAAGAGGCTCCACTGTGGCAGAGAAGTTTAAATCAAATTTATAATTGGTAAATTAGAAAATGTAAACATATTCTTGAGGAAACTCTGCTTCTGCTGGGCTGGGTGCTCCTCTGTAAAGCTCTAGGAATCAGACCTGTCTGTGTCTCTTACTATGTCTCAGCATCACTAATCCTGAGCACCTCGAAAGCAGGGGCTGTCTCATTTGACTTGGTTTTCTCATCATGTCATGTAGAAGTAGGGGCTCAGGAAATATGTTGAATGATTTTCAAGAGCTGATTAATGATGAATAGATCCTAACTATGTCCATATTTATGTGCAGTATGCTTAGTTTTGAAAGTTAATCTTACTTTTCACTAAAGCATCCTTCCATAAGAGTTAATATTTAATATTTTTGAGGACTGATTAGAAAGAATAACATATATGAAGGGTTTTAAAAAAATCATTAGTCTTATATAAAGCATTATAAAATATATTGTTAAAATATCACTTATTTCAAGTAACTTGACTTTGCATTGAGTTTTTATAAACTTTTGTAGTGTTCATGTCAATATTGTCCTTTGTTGATGGACTAGGAAGTTGGTCCAAAGCAATTTTTACTCACTACTATGTATTGCCCAGTTACATGAACAAGACATTTTTTGACCTGGGCTGAAATATTTGGTGAGGTTCCATTCTTTAGCGGCTGTCACAGTATGCTTCAAGCAGTGGTGTGTACATTTCTCATTCTCCATTAATTGTGAGCCCCAAAGAAAGCTGCCAGGAATTGCAACTACCAGAAGTTTTACTCTTCTACTTTCTTATAAAATTTCAAAGTAAAGAGCAAAAAATAGACCAAGCATGGTGGCCCACACCTGGAATTCTGGTTTAAGCAGGAGGATCCCAAGTTCGAGGCCAGTCTGGACATCTTAGTGAGACCATGTCTCAAAAAATAAAAAGGGCTGAGGGTTTAGCTCAGTGGTAAAGCATCTTTGGGTCAAATAAATAAATACTGAAAAAAAAAATCTTACACTTTAAGTTCAGCAAATTTCTTCCCACCTATACTCTGAATAACCTATACCCTTCCCACCTATACTCTGATTGCACTGGGTCATAACTAAGTGTATAATTTTTTTAAATGTCAAAGCATTTGAAGTTTTTCAGATTTCTGTGATAAAATTCCTCAGTATAATTTTACACTATCCTTTATATTTACTGATCTAAAGATTTAACTATTAATTTAACCAGCATTATTACACTCTTCCTCCAGAATAAATCGAGGCTTTTAAGATGAATTGATCCCTTACTGTCCTATAACAATACAACGTGTCTGGCAGTCATATTTTTCAGACACTATTGCACAGTATTGTCAATACTTGGAGAGAAGAACAGCTGTTGTCTAGTGAGTGTGGGTTAAAGGTAAACACTCCCTATTGATTCAAAGAAACACAGGCACCCTACTTTATTATGTATGTATAAGTAGAGCTCAATAGAAAATATGGTCACATTTCATGTATATTTCATAAAGGAACAACCATCATTTTTGACTTTTAAGTAATACGGCCTTTAGATCCTTATGGGTTCTTTTACCTTATACTCTACAGGTACTCAGTAAATATTAGCTGATGTTGAGAGTTGAATATCTTTCCTTTTCAGTTCCATAGGTACACACACACACACACACACACACACACACACACATACACACACATCTCCAAGCCTTTTAGGTAAAGTTTTCTACATTTCTAAGGAAATAAGACTTTGAATTATCTCTCTTGGTCCTAGATAAATTTGTAAATTCACAAAAGTAATGTCCCAGTTTCGGCTGGGAAATGACATTTTCATGAGTAATGGTAACCCATGGCAGTGTCCATGCTGTGTTCCACTGGCTGTTTAAGTGTAATGCATAGGCATGGGGGTTTTACTTGTTATACCTTTCAGTGCTGCTAGTAGTGTTGTTGGTTGGCATAACTTATTTCATTATTAGTGCAACAGTAAGAGTCAGCCTTTGGGTAAAATAATCTCTGGTCAAAGATCTTAGATATTTTCAGGTTCAGGGTTTTCTAATTGGCAAGAGGAGAATGCCCCCATTTATTATTCATGGTTATGAGACTTACGTTAAAAGTGAAACAAAATATGAATTAAAACCAAATAAAGTTTTAAAGGTTCT
This sequence comes from Marmota marmota marmota, assembly GCF_001458135.2. NCBI lineage: Eukaryota > Metazoa > Chordata > Mammalia > Rodentia > Sciuridae > Marmota > Marmota marmota. Next base: position 25,395,276 of record NW_025999977.1, on the reverse strand, counting down.
AAGGTAAATTGTAAGGCTGGTTTCACACATCTTCAAAAATAGTTTTAAATTTTGATAGCTAATTATTTCACCTCAGCTAATATGGGAATGTTGACAGCTAATTATCTCTGCATCACTGGGAATACTTTGTCTCTGTTTGTTTTCCATTGTTAGAAAAAATAAATAAATAATATAGAATTGGTCAGTGTTCATTTTTTCATAAATGGTAAAGGAAATGGTAGAGCATTAGGCAAGAGTGGAAAAAAGTACTTGGGATAAGAAATAAGAAATGAATATATACAGCTTACTGTGTGTGGGGGAATGAATTTGGGAAACTTATTCTTTCATATTTCCTTTTTTAAAGTTTTAAACTAAATATTCTCTAGGTGGGCATGACAAAAGGTAAGGGAGAGAGAATTTAAAAAGTCCCATTTTTTGAAAAATCAAAAAACAAAAAAAATGTGCTTATATAGATGCAGAATAAGTACACCTGAAAGTTATATACTAAATTATAATTGTTTCTTTAGGGAACAAGTCTCTAACCCAAGGGACTTTTCTGTTTCTGATATAATATACCTCCATATTATCTGAATTTCTGTTGAAAAGTATGTACTATTCCTATAATATAAGGGGGAAAAAGCAGCAAAAAAAAAAAAAAGACAGTGGGAGAGAAGAGAATATGAAAGATTATAGCAAGCCATGGAAGGACAAGAAAGGCAGAGGTATCAGAGCTGGGCAGTTGGGAGATGGGTGGAGTCTTCTTGCCTGAAGAGAAATCTGGAGCCCCAGGTTGGTGGTGAAGTAGGGAAGAGATTTGAAGTGTAGAATAGAGATGGGAAAAGTCAGCCTGAAATATAGAAACTGGTGATCACGCAGTGTAGTTAGGAGCATGCAGTACAGTTAGGATATAAGCTTTTGTGGCAAGAGTTTAATGCTTTGTTTCTTTAAAAATTTTTTACCCTGAGGAGTCCTTGGAAGTTCAGATACATGTCTATTGAGAGAGATCAGTCATGGTGATATCTTATTTATTGTTTTTATTATTACTTATCAGAAAATAAGCAGTGCTTCCCCTCTTTAGCACAGCTTCAGTACAGTGACGTGACTTCAGGTTGTAGAGTTGGCCATGTTATAGCAACACCTGGAAATGTAGCTATTTTCTCGGTTTTGACAATAATCCATATAAAATATTTTTAAAATTGTCTAAAAGAAGGCTAGGCCCTTATACCTAGATATTGAAGTAAAAAGAGCTATTTGTTAGGTAACAGAGTAGGCTGATTATTCCTTTGCTAAAGTAGACATCTAGAACTACATTTATCCATCTATCTATCTATCCATCTATCTATATATCTATATATTCTCTATGTAAGGTTAATATCTATATAGCTAAATATATTCATTAGTATCACTTAGGAGATGCTTTCTCTTTTGTCATGTTTCTTTGGCAAAAGCTAGCCGTTCTGTTAGCAGTGGTTTTGATGATAAAATCCTGTAATTCAAGAGGTTGGCTTATTCAACCAAACAACTGCTACCTTTGGCAATGCCGGACCAACTGTGAGGGGTCTGTTTTCTTGAGACCTGGAAAGCTGTTCTGTTTGCTAAACAAAGGAATTGTTGATTTCAGTGATTTAATTCCCCTTTTGGCTAAAGGCTGCTGAATGAAAACAGTGCTTATTTCGGAAGGAATCTGTTGCTAAGGCAACTGATATCTTTTTAATTATTGGCCAATATTCCCATATGAGATTGGTCTCTTTTGATAGTTGGAAATAACCAAATTATCCTGAACACTTTCAAGTCTTGGATTTGGTGATGATGCTGGAGATGTGGAGAGGATTTTTCTTAAATATATAATCAGATATCTTCTATTTGGCTTGGCATAGTAAAGACACTACATTTGTGAGAGTAAAAATATGCCACATGATATTTGCAAAATCTCTTTCATTGTAAGAGATCTTATTACTTAAGCTGGGTTGCAGTTCTAAGATTAATGACCTCTGTTCATTCTTTTTTTAAAAAAATTGAATTCTTTGATGTCTGTAAGAAAAAATAGTATGTCTAATAGGTCTTTCATCCTCAGGAATAGGCAGATATAAGAAGAAACTTGTAAGTACCATTTGAGTAATTATGCTAACGAGAAGTGTCTTCAGAACTGTCTGCAGCCATTTATGTGAAGTTCTTAAATGTTTTTAGCGGAATGAATGCTGACCTTGGAGAATGACCTTTTCTGCCTATTACTTTGTATGATCATGTAAAAGACCATGGTTTCTTGTCTCTAGGCAGTGTAGTTTGATCATTTCAAATTAATTGAAGCTTTGAATACAGTTAGGCTCAAGTTCTAGTGTTTGATATCATATTTATAATTGTTCTCCTCCAGTGTGAAAGACATACTAAAAAATTAGTACGATTTTTTAAAAAATGGAACTTTGCCTTTATAATTTTATTATATGTCTTTTAAATACTTATTGCAGATAATAGTGATCACACATTACAACAAAATGAGAATTTTTGTTCTTTGGTATTTGTCCCTGACAAGTCTGGTGAGCATGATGAAATTCTTCTATTACTCAGGGTTTTCCACATCTTCCAGTTGAGTGAACGTGAGGTTCTGAAATGTGACCCTTTGTGATTTCTATGCTGTGGAACCATGTGGATTTTTCAGGAGTCTCACATGAAAGGCTTTTGGCACAATAGCACTGGGTAAAATCTGCTTTGTGATACTTTTGGATGGTTATAGTTCTTACTCAGGATTAGTCTTTCCATGTTTCATTCATGGGGATGACATTGGCTTTACACCTTGGGTTGAATTGAATATTAAAAGCTTTGCACTATCTATGGAACGATTCTCAAATTTGATTTTGTGTACATATTTATTATCTGTTCTAGACTTATGGAATTTCACTCTTCATTTTTAATAGCTTCAAGAAGTAAATACAAATAAGATTCACTTGATGAAAATATTAAAATACATGAACAGGGACAATAACCTGCAATACTATTGATTAAAACATAAGCACAAAGCCATAGAATATAGGTTCAAAGTGGATGCTGTCCCCGCATATCACCTCACTATTATTAATCTTGTTCTCAAGAGTGGATTTTGCAGTATCTACCAAAGTTTTTCAATCTGGGGCTACAAATATCAGCATACAGTTAAATCTATGATACATTTTCAATTTGCATCTTTTTAAAGAACTTTTGAGCTTATGTTTTATTTAAATTATGTTACAGTCGAATCAGAATTATTCTTTAACAAACACTTTTGTGCTTATTTTTCATTTCCATATTTGTACATTTTTAAAAAATATTTTTTAGATGTTGATGTATCTTTATTTTATTCATTTATTTATATGCATCGCTGAGAATCGAACCCAGTGCCTTACACATGCTAGGCAAGTGCTCTACCATTGAGCTATAACTGCAGCCCCATATTTGTACATTTTTTAAAAGATTGTGTAGCAGTCCAGTTTATGAGATTATTTCTTCCTGGATTATTATAGGAAATCATAACATTTTAAAAGATTGTACATGGCTGGAGATGCAGCTTAGTGATAGAGTGCTTGCCTAGCATGTGAAAAGCCCTGGGTTCAATAATTTATTCTCTATATTGATCAGGTCATAAAATTTAACCTGTTATTACATATGTTGAATTCTACACAAGGCCAGGCATGGTGGTGCACACCTGTAATCTCAGCAACTGGGAAGGCTGAGGCAGGAGGATCACAAGTTCAAGACCAGTCTGGGCAACTCAACAAGACCATATCTCAACATAAACACACACACACACACACACAGTCTATGAATATCAATTTATGTTTGTTTTGTCACATAATAGTTTATTGATTCCACCTTTAAACAAAAATATATCATTTTACCATTTTCTCAGATTCGTTGAATATCAAGAATGTAGGTAAAATATTTTGCTAGCATTTTCTAAATTTCATTCCATACATATTTATCTGGGGTTTCCGCCCCCCCTGGACACTTGTACTCAGGATTAGATTTCAGTTTGCATAATGTATATTTATCTACTTAATGTGAGTATTTTACGTGTATACAGTGTTCTTTTTCTTTCTGCTGTGATGATAGCCTTTTTTTCTTCAGTCTAAACCTAGCTAATTGTTTGGTTAATATTTTACTTATCTTTATTTTAACATGTTTGGGATTTTCCTTTACAGAAACATTGACATTCTATTTCTGCCAGACACTTTTACTGGGTGAGATAGAACTCTGGACTCTATGTTCTATGTGTGCATCAAAGAGTGTAAAGCAACACAGGAGAAAATGTTCTCTCACAATTTGGAAAGAGTCTATTTAAAGTGCTACATTTTCCTGGTAGAATCTAGAAATTTGGAGCAGGAGTAAGGAAAGAGACTTATAGAATTTACAGATTTCCTATCTCCTGGCCCTATGGTCCTTTATTTTTATTTTTAATTTTTTTGTGTTTCCTCCATCTGATAGAATAATCTTTCTTGATAATTTCTTCAATGAACAAAATAATCTTTATTTCAGCTTTAGCTCAATCAGGGGACTGGACAAATTGAACACTGCTCAGGGAATATATGTTTTTGTACTAAGAATCAAACCCAGGGATGCTCTGCCACTGAGCTATATCCTTAGCCTTTTTTATTTTTACTTTTTTATTTTGAGGCAAGGTCTCATAAGTTGCTTAGGGCCTAAATTTCTGAGGCTGGCCTGGAACTTTTGATCCTCCTGCCTCCAGCCTCCTGAGTAGCTGTGGATTATAGGTGTGCACCACCATGCCCAACTCAGTGAATATTTTTATGGTGCAGTTCAAATGTCTGACTTAGGTTACACATTAGAAATGTGAAGGCTAAATATATTGTGCCTCAAGAAAAAATTATCAAATAGCTATTTCTTATCTTTGGTGTTTCCCAATTTATCAGGCCTACCTCACCATTTGAATTCTTTTGCCTCCCATAAACCTTGTCCTGTGCTCTCACGTATCCTCTTCATAGAATCCTCTTCTCTATCACTCCCACAGCCTGCTCTTCTTTCCCCATTTCTTTTTTATACTCCAAGCCTTCCTATCTCCCATATCCTGTACCCTTTCCCCTTCCCTTAAGTATTTCCATCCCTCTGTTTTCCATTGTTCTAGAAATTAATCAGATGCACTAATCACCATTAAATTGATAATGGTTCATATTGTGGGTGTGTGTGGCAAACCCTTTTCTGGGTTTGCCATGTTAATTAGAATGTTAACTTAATTCCACTTCATGGTAAAGAACCTTTCAAGATATACCACCTAGGTGGTTGGACCTGGGTTTATATATTTCAAACCTGCTCATTAAGATATTTATTTAAAAAATGAATACCAAGGACCTAGCATGTATATCCACTTTAAACATTTCATAATTTAAATGTGAGATTTCAACTGTCCATTAAAGAAAATTGGTTTTAAAAGAAAGAAGGTAAAATTTAATTCATTAATTATGGTCCTTGATAAAATATACTCTACTTATATATTCCTAGTCAATTAAATGAAAATACTTACATGAAAACATTGTATATTTATAGACTGCACAATTCTGAGGGAATAGAAAGCATTTCTTCTTTACCCGTCAAATTAGTTTTAGTTTCTGTGAAGATGATTGCTGATCAGCTATGAGAGTTTTTTTTAAAGCATACATTATAGGTAAATTGTCATTTGTTAAATTACGAAGGGACATTTTTATTCTGTTCATGTTATTTTTCTCACAAAATAACACAACAAAGAAAATTAAAATATATTTTAAAAAGATTTTTTAATTGTTTTAAAAAATTGCTTTCCATCTTTCACACTCCTCTGTTGTTATAATGACCTTCATTTTTTTTTCCCTGATATTTAGCCCCTCCCCTGTCTGTGTTCTTCTGGTTTGATCCAAGAGCAAGCCTTGGAAATAGGTCTGACTTCCCAGTGTTAGGAACTTCTCGTATCAAAATCAATTCTTGTTGGAGAGTGAGGGAAAGGATAACTAAATAAGATAGAGTGCCTTTTCCTAAGACATTTGTGGCCTATTGGGAAATCAGATAACCAGACATTAAGCAACCTATTAGCAGACTAGGGTAATTTTAAGTTCTAAGATATGTGAAAAAGTCAACAGTGGCAAGCTTCTGGGAGAAAAGAGAAATGACAGCATGCTTGAGATGTCAAAGAAGAGGTTTTAGGCTGAACTTCAATGGACAGATGAAAGGGAAGAGGACCTTTCCTATGGAAATGTAAAAAAGCTTCTGTCACAGTTGTCAGCTCAGATGACATAGTGTCAGGAGCCCATAGTCCCGGTTTCTTGAGAGGCTGAGGCTGGAGGATTGCTTAAGCCCAGGAGTCAGGAGCTTGAGGCCAGGCTGGGCAACATAATGAGACCCCATCTCAATTAAAAAAGGAAATTGTCAGTTCAAAGTCAACACATGCAACAAACAGAAAATATTAGCTCCTAGTTTTCCTCACTAGTCCACACCAAGCCTGTCCAAAGCCAATGGATGGGCTTCTCTTACTTTCAAGCACTGTTGTTGCTTTAACAAAAGGTAAAACACCATACACTGGGTTCTTTATAGTTCTGGAGGTTGTATGTCCAAGATCAAGGTGACGGCAAGTTCAGTTCGTGATGAGAGCCCACCTCCAGGCTCGTCTTCTCAAAGCCTCACAGGGCTTCTCCTTGATGCACACACTTGAAGAGGGAGACATCTGTGTCTCTTCCTCTGATAAGGGTCCTAAAAGGATCAATTTTTGAAGACTCTACCTCCAAATACTATGCTATTGGGGGGTAGATTTTCAGCATATGTGAATTGGGAGGACAAAACCATTCTGACCATAACCCACGCAAGGGCTCATATATGTGTTATGCTCAGCCTTACCCTTGATTTGCTTCTCTGTTGTCTGTCCCCCCCGCCCCCCTCCGCCCCC